>NC_133774.1:67949152-68090010 GCF_003597395.2 Chelonoidis abingdonii | reverse complement strand
TTGAATCTGTATTGCCTCTGGGTGAGGTGGAAAGCCTCTGTTTTAAGATTCAAGGAGTTGAATCCCAGTGATCTTCCAGGGTAACCCAGGGAGGGAAAGCCTAGGAGAGGCACTAGTGAGGGAAAGAATTTACTTTCCTTGTATTAGGATCCAGGGAGTCTGGATCTTGAGGGGCCCCAGGGAAGGTTTTGGGGAGACCAGAGTTCATCAGGCACTCAGAGTCCTGACTGGTGGCAGCGTATCAGATCTAAGCTGGTAATTAAGCTTAGAGGAATTCATGCTAGTACCTCATTTTTGGACTCTAAGGTTTAGATTGAGGAAAGAATACTATGACAGTAGGAGAATGGACAACAAAAGGAAAGATAGTACCAATGTCAATGATAGTAACAGTCAGGTAGGCGATATTGGCAGTAAAATGACTGTACCTAATTCGGTGAGGTATCTAGGTGAAGCCAAACAGAAATAGCTAAGATGTTGCAAGGAGGTTGGGTAACAAAATGAAGGAATTAGAACTAATAATTGATAAAAATACCCTGCCCGCCCCCCCGTTATGGTATGGTTCTCATTAAATGGTGTGGTTCTCATTAAACAAGCTTTGCAATTGTTTTACAGGCCCGTGTATGTAGGCCTCAGGCTTTAGCTAACCAATGTGAAATAAAAGTTAAGATTCTAACTGCTCAAAGATAACTTGTTTATCAGCATATAGGGCGCAGGGTGTGGAGAAACTAAGTATGAAGAAACGGGGTATGAAATACTGACAAAAGAGGAACTGGGAGGGGACAAGGGGTCCCTTAGAGGCCAGCTCAGCTATAATCAAATATGTATTTTTGCTTGCTTAAGGCAAATCAAAAGGAGGGGTCACAAGATAACCAGCTTAACACTGCCCAAGCGCATGATATCTGTTAAAATAGCTTGCTGATTTGCAATATTCAATATGGTAATGGCTTTTGCAATATGTAATTGCAATCAAGGGGTCATAGAACAGTCAGTATAATTAACAATAATTGGAAATACCCCAAACTGGACTTATTGGAAATAACCTGCTGATTTGCAATATTAACTTACCAAAAAAGGCTTGTGTAATCAATATGACGTTTTGCGGTTTTAACCTTTATAAGCTTGGTGAAATTTGTAAGGGGCAGAGCAGCCTACCCCTTGCAGAGGGACTCGCTGGTTCTCCCTGTATGCATACTTGTATTCCTGTAAGATCAATAAAGGAGCCTCAGGCTGTCTGATCAAATTAACAAGGTGGTGGTCTTTTTCCCCGACATAATGAAGGAAGTGAAACCAGATATTATAAGGATAATGGAAACATCGTGGAATAGTAGTCATGACTGGAATACAGGTATTGAAGGATAAGTGCTTTTCATCAAAGGCAAAATTGAAGGAAAAGGTGGTGGAGTAACATTGTATACTAATGATGAGGTAGTCTAGATAAATTAGAAGTGATGAAATGTATAAAGTGGAATCTGTTTGGATGAAAAATCACTTTGGGGAAGAAAGTTAACAGAGGCTCCACTTGAATAGTGCTTGGAATCTACACGATCTAAGATGGAAAGAGACCTCTTTAATATTTTTAATGAAATAAATACTACTGGGAATTGTGTGATTATGGAAGACATTGGTCTCCCAGAGATAGATTGGAGGAAAAATGGTGGGGCCCAGATATTCCTGGATGTCATAGCTGACAACTTGCTTCACCAATTAGTCTCCAAACCAACAAAAAATGATGACATTTTAGATTTCGTATTGGTGAGTAGCAACAACCTCATTTATAGAACTGGTTGTAGAGGACACCTTTGGGTTGCATGGCTAGAGGGGAGGGATAGCTCAGTGGTTTGAGCATTAGCCTGCTAAATCTAGGGTTATGAGTTTAATACTTGAGGGATCTATTTAGGGATGTGGGGCAAAAAACTGGATGATTTAGTTGGCGATTGGTCTTGCTTTGAGCAGGTGGATAGACTAGATGACCTCCTGAGATCCCTTCCAACCCTGATATTCTATGTCAATTCAGTTTAAATTAGATGGAAGGATAAACAAAAATAGGTCTGCAGATAGAGTCCTTGATTTCAAAAGAGCAAACTTTTAAAAAAAATGGAATTAGTTAGAAAAGTGGACTGGCCTGAAGAACTCAAGTATCTGAATGTGGAGGAGGCTTGGAATTACTTTAAGTCAAAGCTGCAGAAACTATCTGAACCCTGCATCTCCAGCAAGGAGAAAAAAATCACAGGGAAAGGTTGCAGACCAAACTGGATGAGCAAGCATCTCAAACAGGTTATTAAGAGAAAGCAGAAAGGTGACAAGGAATAGAAGAAGGGATGGATCAGCAAAGAAAGCTACTTCTTGGAGGTCAGAAAGAATAGGGGAAAAGTATGAACTTCCAACAGCCAAGCAGAGCTGGACCTAGCAAAGGAAATTAAAACCATAGTAAAAGGTTCTTTAGCCATATAAATAAAAAGAAACAAGGAAAGATGTGGGACCGCTAAGCACTGAAGATAGGGTGGAGATTAAAGATAAACTTTTTTTTAGTTTTAATAAAAACTAAGACAGAGCTTGGGGAGAGTTTCAAGGTGGCCAATGGGAACATGGGTATGGAAATAGAAATTACCACATCTGAGGTACAAGCAAAACTCAAACATCTTAATGGAGCCAAATCAGGGCCCAGATTATCTTCATCCAAGAATACTAAAGGAACTGGTACATGAAATTGCAAAACAAATAGCAAGGATTTTTAATGAATTTGTAAACTCGAGGGTCATACTCTATGACTGTGGAATTGCAAATATAGTCCCTATATTTAGAAAGGGGAGGGGGGGAATGATTCAGGAAACTACAGGCCTGTTATTTTGACCCCAATTGTATGCAAGAACAAATTTTGAAAGAGAGTAGCTAGGATATCAAAGTAAATGGTAACTGGGATAAAATATAACATGGTAGATCATGCCAGAAGAAAGTGATATCTTTTTTTGAGAAGCTAGCCCATTTTCTAAACAAAGAAAATGCAATAAATCTAATCTATCTGGGTTTCAGTAAAGCATTTAATACATTTTCCTGTGGGAAATTAGTTAAATTAGAGAAGATGGGGATTAATATGAGAATTAAAAGGTGAGTAAGGAACTAGTTAATGGGGAGATGCTAACAGGTCACGCTGAAAAGTTACTAGTGGAGTTCCCCAAGGATCAATCTTGGGCCATATCTTATTTAACTTATTCATTAATAACCTTTGCACAAAAAGTAGAAATATGCTAATACAATTTGTGGATAACACAAAATTTGGAAGAATAACCAGTATGGAGGACTTAAATATAGGAAGGTCTGGATGACCTTGAAAATAGGAGTAATAGTAATGGGATGAATTTTAATAGTGCAAGGGCATGCATTTAGGGATTAACAACAAGAATTTTTGCTATATGTTGGGGAATTTTCAGTTGAAAGTGACCAAGGAAGAGAGAGACCTGGGTGTATTGGTCAATCATAGGGTGACTTTGAACCATCAGTGCGATGTAGCTGTGGAAAAGGCTAATGCAATTCTAGGATGCATCAGGTAAAATATTTCCAATAGAGATAGATAACTGCTCTTACTATTATACAAGGCACTATTGAGACCCCATGGAATACTGTGTGCAATTCTGGTCTCTCATGTTTAAGAAAGATGAATTCAAACTGGAGCAGATGCAGAGAAGGGCTATTAGGATGATCAGAGGAATGGAGAACCTACCCTACAAGAAGAAAGAAAGTCCGTAAGGAAGTTGGATTGTTTAACCTAACCCAATGAAGGCTGAGGGGAGCTATTGCTCTTTCTAAATACAAGAGGGATAAATACCAGGGAGGGAGAGGACTTATTTAAATTAAGGGGTCAATGTTGGCACAAGAACAAATGGACATAAACTGGCTATCAACAAGTTTACATCTGAAAGTAGATGAAGGTTTTCAGTCATCAGAGGAATGAAGATCTGGAACAGCCTTTCAAGGATAATGATGGGAGCAAAAAACCTAACTTTTTTCAAGAATGAGTTTGATAAGGGTATAGAAGGAATGGTATGATGAGGTTGTCTACAATGGGATGTGGTCCATCCATGCCTGCTACTAACTAATATCTCCAACATCAATAGTTGGGACACTAGGTTTCTGGATGACAGGTGTCACCTAAATGTTCAGGGTCTAATAGATTGACATATTTTGGGATCAGGAAGGAATTTTTCTCCAGGTCAGACTGGTAGAAATCCTATTTTTTTATTTTTTTCCCTCCTTCCTCTTCAGCATAGGGCATTGGTCCCTTACTGGTTTGAACTAGAATAAATGGTGGATTCTCTGTAACCTGAAGTCTTTCAATCAAAATTTGAGGTTATGGGACTATTACAGGAGTGAGTGGGTGAGGTTATGTGGCCTGCGATATACAGGAGGTCAGACTAGATGATCATAATGGTCTCTTCTCGCCTTAAAGTCTACACTGCAATTAAAAACCTATGGCAGGCCCTCGCCAGCTGACTTGGGGTTGTGGGGCTCAGGTTACAGGGCTGTTTAATTGCAGTATAGATGTTCAGGCATGGGTAGGAGCTTGGGCTTAGGACCTTGCAATGTGGGATGGTCCCAGAGCTCAGGCTGGAGCCTGATCCATCTACACCACAATTTAACAGTCCCTTAGTCCAAGTCCTGTGAACCCAACTCAGCTGGCACAGACCAGCCATGGATGTCTTATTGAAGTGTAGACGTACCCTATGAGTCATGTATGAAGCCATTACAGCCCTGATGCAAGAAAGCACTTAAGCGTGTGGCTAATTTTAACCATGTGAGCGGTTCAATTTCAGATGCTTAAAGCTAAGGATGTGTTGAATGGGACCATCCATGTACTGGATTGGGTCCTAAGTTAAGAAAGCAGTTGTGCAAAGACAGGTTGAAACAGACTGTAAAGTTTTTAAAAGCAAAACACAGGCTCAGATTTGCCGTGTCCAAAACATCCTTGAAGCCAGTACAGTTTCACCACAGGTGCATTTGGTCTTGTGTGACTCTCATTTATTTTAAAATATATTTTTTTTCTCTCTGTTAAATTTTAAAGGGGGAAAAATAATAGCTAACAAATAGAAAGAGCATATGCATCACCTTTTTTCCCTTACTGTATTTTTCAAAATGATGGTACTTATAAGTGGTTTCAGAATAGAAGTATTCATTCTGTCATAAATATACAGTAGTTGGTAGGAAAATTAAACAGAAAACAAACAGTTCCGCAAAGTTGTCACTGAATGGTAAATAGACAGTAAAGACAAAGTTTGAAAATGCAGCATTAAGGGTAGTTTTAAACATTTTAAATCTCCCAGTATTTACGATACATCATGTTCCAGGCTACAGTGGGTGATTCAACCAACCTGGCCCATCATGCCCCGCATTAAGGGTCCTGATCATGAAATCTGAATCTGGAACATGAAATTTGGATTTACACAACATTCATTATGGACCTGGACTGAATGATTTACGAAACTGGTGATGATGAACGGATCCTCAGTTAGCATAAACCAATATAATTCTGTTGACTCCATTGCAGCTATACGGAATTACATGACCTGACTATCTGACAGGTATACATTTTTTTTACATGTGAATCAGCAACCATAATACATGATGTCTATAGTTAGAGGTCAAATTGGGGCCCCTCGGGAAAGTGGTGGTGGTACTCCTCCAGGATGATGCTTACAAATGTTTCTGTGGATGTTCAAAATATGGTCATGCAGCTCTCTGAGCTCTGCTGGGCTCACTGAGTTTGGCAATCTCTCACTAGGGCCTGAAAATACTCATGGCTTCTGCAAAACTCCTTGAGCTTGAGATCTTCTTCAATATCTCCTAAATGGCCCCCATTTGTGATACCAAAGTGAGACTATAGTCCCAGAGAATTGTCCAGATCTCTGATGTTCCCTTACCTTTCTTATATGAGGAATGCAATAGTTAACAATGTTGACATTTACATTATCGTAACAGTGCATCTGCATGAACACCTCTGTCATTGTGTGAGGCTGGCCCTTCAAGATACAGCGTGCCCAGTGCACCTCTGCTGCATCAGCTGACCTAGGGTATGGCTACACTTGCAGCTGTACACCGCTGGGAGTTAAACCTATCTTTGTGCAGCTGAGTAGGGAAAGCGCTGCAGTCTGGCCACACTGACAGCTACCAGCGCACTGTCGTGGCCACATTTGCAGCATCTGCAGCGGCATTGAGAGCAGTGCATTATGGGCAGCTATCCCAGCGTTCAAGTGGCTGCAACGTGCTTTTCAAAAGGGGGGTGGGCGTGGGGAGGAGTGTGACAGGGAGCGTGAGGGGGAGAGAGAGTGGATTTTTGGAGCCGACACTGTGTCAACATCCTGCCTTGCAAGTTCCGACCCCCTCCCCCACCTCTCTCTCACTCACTGAAAGCAAACAGCAGCAGCTGTTTTTTTCCTCACAGACCAGATAAGCAACCTCGGCAAAATGGACCCCCTCCTCCCGCCCGCCATGCTGCTTCTCTCCTCAAGCCCCCTTCTTCCCCAGCTCTTCAAGCAAACACTAGCTGTGGGTGTTCCAAAGGGAAACTCTCTGCCTCTGCTCATTCACAGCAAATAGTAGCTGTGTTTGTATTTTTGATAACCAGCTCCGGAGCCCAGAGTTCACAACAAAACAAAGAGAGGCATTACAACAAAACAAAGAGAGTAGCCTTCACTTAAAAGGATTATGGGAAGCTTCTGGAGGTCAGTTACAGCGTACTAAGATTATTCCCTGTTTACACTGGTGGTGCAGTGCTGCAGCAGCAGCGCTATACTCTTTATTCCTCTTGTGGAGGTGGAGTACAAGCAGCGCTGTAGCCACAGAGATACAGCGCAGTATGTGCCTTGCCAGTGTGGATGGGAAATGAGTTACAGCGCTATAAAGACACCAACAGCGCTGTAATGCTCAAGTGTAGCCAAGGCCCTAGACTCCTCTAGGAGATGAGGCAGTGAGAACCTGAGAGATTAACCCAGGGTGAACTGAGGAGCTGTTTTGTTTAAGTTTGGACATTTAAAACACTGCAGCTGCACTACTGTTGTGCTTCAGTGAATATGCTACCTACACCAACAGGATGGCTTCTCCCATCAGCGTACGTACTCCACCTCCCCAAGAGGTGGTAACTATGTGGATGGGAGAATTCTCCTGTCAACCTAGCACTGTCTACACTGGAGGTTATGTCAGTTTAGTTGCTTACTAAGGGGGGTGGATTTTTCACACGCCTGAGCGACATAATTATACCAACCGAATTTTCTAGTGTAGACGTAGTGTTATGTAAAATTGCCAAAAAGAGACTTGTTAGCAGATCCTTTGTAAGCTGGGGAGAAGCCCTGCTTGTTACACCTTCTTTGAGATGAATAGGGTACTTTACACCTCTTAAGCTATTGTTTCAAGCTTTCTACAGGCAGACGCAGACATCTGCTCATCTGTTACACTATGCACTTATGAGCTTTTTCTCACAAATACAATCATGATAGTAAGGACTTGTCTTCACTGGCAATTAACAGCACTGCTACTGTCTTACTCAGGGGTGTGAAAATACACCCCTCTGAGCCCAGGAAGTTGCAGTACTGTAAAGCGTCAGTGTAAACAGTGCCCCAGTGCTGGGAGCTATGCCCCTCATTGAGATGGGTTTTTCAGAGAGCTGGTAGAGCTTGCTCCCAGCGCTGCCCTGCAACTACACAAGACACATTAAAGTGCTGCCGCAGCGCTTTAGCATTGCCAGTGTAGACTAGCCCTTAGACTCATATTATGGATACCAAGAAAAGAAATTTAACAGAGCCACCAATGTTCTGTACCACTGCAAACCGACTCCAAATGAGCCCTGCCTATATTAATAATAATTAAAATAATAATTTACATATTATAGATGTTCAGTAGCCTTTGTGAGAAGAGTTACTTTTGGTTTGTTTCTAAAGGACAGAGACAAGCTCACAAAATCATAGATATCACAGTTCTACAATGTGCATTCTTTTCAGCCGTGTCAGAAAAGCCATAATTTTGCAAGACATGGAAAATGGACTACCTTTTACCCTGGAAGTGGTCATTCCTGATCAGAACTGAGTCTCACTTGCTGGTACCCATGCTGTCTTGCTGAATAACAAAGTTGAGATCAGTGGATATTTCCTACATGAAGATTTTAACTTTGAGCCTGATTTTCAAGAATTCAGTTTCTCAGGTTCATAGAGGAAAAATATTGTTCACGTGTCCTTAACAAAGTCAGTAGGAAAATTTAAACAAACCTAAACAAAATGTTATTTAAAAATGATTTGCAAAATTATTTTGCATTTTCTTACCAACTCTATCAATTATCTTAATTGCATGCATTGGTATTGCATATGCAGACAGACCGACATTTGTTCACATAACCATGGTAATTGTACATGTGTGCACTTAGACAAGGCATTTTTTCATTTAGCCTTAGATGATTTATCTTTCAAAAAATCAGACCACAATCTAGAAAATTTCTGATTGTCCATTATAACTGAGGCTCATACCCAGATTTTTGGTGTGCTACTATGGTTGTTGACATAGTTAGCATGCTTGCCAAGGCACAAGCAGAAATCAAACCTGTAGAAATCAAACACAAATAACGTACCACAAATGAAGAAAAGTTCATGAAAATGATCAGAAATTGAATCCTAACAGTTTAAACTCCCACACAACCAAAAGTTTAGCAATTTATGTAAGTCTTCTTTATTGTCTTTTTGTTCTTGCTATAGTGTAGCCATAAAAAAAAAGCAGACAGCAACCATCACTCATAGACTTCAGTATTCTCTTTCATTCTTATATGAAATATAATATTATCCTTCACCTCTTTCATTTCCTTTTAGCCAATAATATTGAAATGTTCAAATGGAAAGAAAATGAATATTACAATAAAAATGGTTAATAAAGGTCAAATCACCTTATTCAAAACCATCATTTACAGTTTGGAGCAAAAATGTATCTGCTCTTTTTCTTGCAATCCATATTTTCTGAAACCAGTAGAAAAATTCACATGACACATTGGCAGTTTCACTCTTGGAGGGATAAATCATAATTCCCATTTGAAGTGCAGTCACTAAGGTAACAATGTTGTTAGTGGCTACTATACCACACAATGGAGGATGCAAAAGATGTAAATTATCTGTCAATTACTGCTCTATGTTTCCCACTGCAAAACATCAATCTACATACATCTCAGTCATCACTCTGTTTTTAACATCTGGAGTTACAGTATGTAACCTTATAGTGTGTAAATGATTGGTGAATATGGTATACACTGAAAACAGGGAGTAATGATAAATAACTTAAACAGCATGCAGTGATGGCACACTCTAAATCTTTTCTCTTTCTGCATTTCTCTTTCCTGATCTTTATTAGTAAGTACAGGTGCCTAAAAAGAGGATTTCAGTTTCATCTGTCTATTCCTCATCAGCCTTTAATTTGTGACATCACATTTAGTTGCTATGGAAATGATCTCCATGTTACAGCAAACAGAGGATTATGATAACTTCAGATTGGGAATAAACAGCAGGAATTGATGAACCCTTAAGAAACAAAAAATCTTTTTTTAATGCAAATGATAAGAGAGGAAAAATACAGAAGATTATTGAAATAGAACTGGTTTACATTTTTTTTTCTTAAATGCTGCTGTAAGAGTTGGCAACTCTTTAATATGTTTACATTTATTAATTTTTGAAGTGTTTAATGAACACTGTTATTGGAACAGTAATGAAACTCTCTGATGAGCATACAATTTACCAGTAGCAGACCTGAAGAGTCTGATAGGGCAAATTCCCTTTGACTTCTTCCATGGAGTATTGCATGTCCAGGAGTAGATCATGGCACTCTTTCCTTACAGAATTACCACCATTGAGGAAGATATGAGTGAAAGCTATTTCCCTTACTCAGTTTGACATGTTAGCTAACACAAAAACCACCCCATATTTTACACCATCAGTCCACTAACAGACCTTTCACATTGGGACTGGACAGGTTACATTTTTATCAAAGAACAAATATAGACCTATTAGTGTCTATACTTTAGAACTGCCTATACACAGTATATTAGAAATATAATTAAAGAAACTCAAGACAGGTGCATATTGTTAATTAAAATCTTCAGCAGATATCTCACTATTGATATCAGGAAAGTGATCTGGGGGGAAAAAATCCCAAAACACCACATAAAGACTGAGATTGCTGCAAAAGTCAGGCAGACAGACACTTCAGCTAGGAGAACAATATTGGATAAAATAAGAAATGGCCTGAATTTAGGTTAAAAAATAAAAATAAAGCCCTTTCTAAATATCTACTTTTTTTTTTTTAATTTCCCTTGATTTTGTGTCTCAGTTTCAAACTGGACAAACAGTCATCTCATGTAATCACTGATTATGCAAAGGTCAAAAAAGTTGAAAAGAGCCTACTCCTTACCTTACTCTCCCGAAAAAGCACAATGCATAATTACAGTCCTTGTGCTAAGAGGTCAAACAGAGCTAATACTTAAAATGAGACAGGGAGATGAGAGGTCATGCCCTTTTCCATACTGCACCGGCTAGGTCTACTAACCTCCCATAGTGGGGAGCACAAACAGAGAATGTCCACACTGGGAAAATGCATTGTGTTAGAAAATGTGTTCACTAACACAACATTAAACATGACTTTGTCCCAGATCCACAGATGGACATAAGCTGAGTGTTGAGCAACACAGAGCCTAACATTTAGGAACCTAGATAATCACAGGAACAACACTGCTACCCACAACGTCTGAGTTAGACACTCAGCCTCCCTACTCAATACATAGGCAGATATAGATGCCTAACAATGCAGTCCACAAAATCCAGCACATTAGGCAGGGAACTACCTAAATTAGCCAATAAAAGATGCTGACCAAAGGGTTGTGTCCTACCTAAGTCCCTCCCTCTCACAGACATAGGTGCAGGGAGATACTTATCTCTGCTTAGTAATCCACAACACAAACCTCTCTCTCAGTCTTTGGCAGTTTAAGAGCCTAAGTTGTTTCTTGAGGAAATGAATTAGGTACCTGCCTTGCTCCACCCAAAACAGCTGTTGGAGGTGGTGATGGTACACACCTTATAACTCATCTGGAAAATCAAGGTTCAAGTCCTGTTTCTCTGCCATGGGGAGAAGAAAGGATTTGAACAGGGATCTCCTACTTCTCAGTAGAGTGGTTTAACCATTGATCTATGGGATATTCCAATGTGGGATTTTACAGTCTCTCCTGTTCAAGCTGTTTCACTGTGGATAAATAGTTAAAGGGTGATTGGAGCAGAGGAATTGGACCTTGGATCTCCCATCTCTCGTGTGGGTGCCCTAAGCACTATAGAGTCATGCTACCTAGCTCCCCCCTCCATGAATATAATGACTATTTCAATATTTATCAACAATAGAATAATCATTAGGCCAGAAAAAGAACAGATGAATGCCTGTATTTCCCTAGTTCGTGGATTGCACTGGGGGTTCAACAAGAGATAGGTGTCTGGATGCCTAGACTGAAGCAGCAGTGCACATGTTTAGAGGCAGAAACATAGGCACATAGGGAAGCTTTACCCTTGAAAACTTAGACACAAAGAGAGTTTAGGCACCTATAGCATTTGGTGGGAGTTTTGTGGATCACAGTGAAGCCTAAAACTGGGATTTAGGCATCTAATCTCAAATTAGATACCTGTGGTGTTAGTTAATGTGCTTTTAACACAGTGAATTTTGCTAATGCAGACAAGCCCTTAATGTACAGAACAGAGACTTGGCCAGCCACAAGAAAGGAAATCAGTATGCTCTCCACCATGGAAATGAAGATGTTGAGATGGTCAAATGGTTGGATGGTAGGAAATGAAATGAGGTTGTAAGACACCTAATGCTGGTTGCTGCAATTGAAGATAAATTGAAGGAGGCTAGGCTATGTTGATATGGGCACATCAAGCTGAGCCCCAAAAGTTATACTAGTAAGATGGCTCTTGCAATGGCTGTGGAGAGAAGATGACCAAGGGTGAGGCCAAAGACTCAATTCATGGACTGTATATGAGTGGAATTTAGATCAATCTGCATAACAGCGTGGTGTACAATCACAAGTTTTGGAAGAAAGCTATAAAAGTCATCAACCCCAAATAGGTATGTAGCAAGAAAGAAGAAAAAGTAGAGGAAGCAGAAGATGATGACAACAAGCCCTTAAAGATGGCCCAGTAGCTGCCTTCCTTGGGAGTTGCTGAAAACTTTCTTAATATCTGTCTGTCAGATTTTGTTAATATCTGCAGGAGTATTAACTGGGGTGGCGTAATTCTTTACTGCCCTATACCATAGGCTCTTCTCTAAATGCAATACATGATCTCTATATCTTGCAAGTGTGGCAGCGGACAACTTGGACAACATACTTGTGACTGAAACAGGGGCATCCAGCACAAAAAAAGTTGAAGTGCACCTGTGAAGCTCATTGACCAGTGCATCACACAAGTAAGACTATTTTCATGATACAGGAAGGGTGACTAAGAAGGGGAAAACTTCCCATAACCATCTGAATTTCTGGAAACTTAACTGAACAAGCTTCATAAACAGTTTGATGTTTGTACCTCACTCTAAAGCTTTTAGTTAAAAAACAATAATTAGCGATTCTTAAGCTCTACAGTGTTTGTCAATGATTAATTAAATTAGTACCAAAATATTTCAGCCATTTAGAGCATAACAAATTTAAATAGTTGCAGCTGTGCAGTTTATATTATCTAATAAATCTTTATATATTAGTGCATCTGATAAACATGAATTAATGTGACAACAGTATAACATTTTTATGTAGTGGATTTTATTGTATGCCAAGCCTACACAACAAAACATAAATACAGGAAGAGCTGAGTAGAAGAATGTGCAGGGAACATATCGTTTCTTATTAGGATATTTGGCCTTACAACTCCAGTATTAATCATGGGGGGAAATCTAAAATGACCAAAACATATGGAGAAAGACACAAAAATTGGGATATCTAGACTTGAATTCATTGTCAGCTATATATACATTTATGTTTCATCTGTAACCCTTCTGACAGATGTTGACAGCAGCAAGAAGGGCCAGATTTGGTTTTCTAGGGCTTTACATAAAGACTAAACTTACACCAGCTTAAGGCCCTATAAAGAAACCTGGGAAACTATATATACCACCCTGGGTATCCTTGATGGGCAATTCTTCCTCACTCACAAGTTTGAGTCGAGAGGTTACAATAAACAGAACTTTAGGGGTGGGGCGAACCTCAGAGAGAGGTAGAAAAACAAGAGAATAAATTTGAAAAAAAAATAGCAATTAACAGATGCTATGATGAAAGATTCCAACCCCTAGATATCTTAACTTTAGTCCCAACCTTCTTTTGGCTATTGTGTCTGTTTTTGCCACTTTTCTGCTACTCAGCTCCCCACTCATTGTAGCTGTCCTGGGTTGGAGAAGTCCAAGGTTCCTAGCAGGTCAGTGCTGCCTGGATTGCTCTGGGGCTCAACTACCTAACCCAGCTAGAGTGATTTCAGCTTTAGTTGCTGGATAGGGAAATCCTCACAAGAGTCCCTTGGGTAGGGAAGCTGCCTACCTCAGCTGCTGCTGCTCTACCTGTTTCCTAGAAAGTGGTCCTGCCACTCTAAACCATGTGCCACCTCAGAAGAACCACTGCTGCTGCCACTCTTCACCATCATTCCGACCAAACTGCTGCTACTGCACTGTTCAGAAATCTCAACTCCGTTCTTTGGGAGAGATCAATATCTAAAACCCTTGACAGAGTTCTCGCCACCAGAGAAGCACTCCCAGCAGCACCCACAAACATTTTCCCTCCTCTCTCCATATCTCTGCTCTGTCCATGCTCCCTGTGGCCCCAGGCACATTCAATGTCAATGTTTTTGGCTTGTATTTCCCAACAAGGTCAACTGTATTTCATGGCCTCCAAACACAAAACGTAGCTGAATTTCTACCACAGTGCTCCAAACCATCATAGAACTGAAATGTAAATGAGGCCTGGCCCATTCAGTGAACTCTCCTTGCTCTGCAACAGATGCTGGCAAAGAGGTCCCCCATCAGTGGATCCCCTGCCCATTTGCAATTCTTAAGCAGCTCTGGGCTGCTCTTCTCCCATTTTAGCCACAAGTGAAGCAGTGAGCTCCCTTCTCTCTCAGGCTTCTGGCCACAGGACTTCCACATCTATTACTAGTTTGCAATTTAAAAAACAACTTTGCTAGATTATGGCTCAGTTCTGTGATGTTCTGAGTATTCTATTTCTCCTCTGCTCCACTGAAGTGAACGACAATGATCCCAGTGACTACAATGGGAATAGATTCAGGTCTAAGCGCACTGCACCTTTCAGGAGATGCTCAATATTTTTCAGGATTGAGACCTTGATTATCCATCCGTATTTTTTTTACAGGAGGAGTGGAAAAATAATCTTTACTTTCATGACTAGTAAATGCTGAAAAAAATGGATTCCCACCTCTGGCTTTTTTCTTACATACATAGTTTTCTGTATTATCGTGTTGGAATCAAAGATTTTCCCAGGATTTAAGACTGAAGTTAAGCTAGCAGTACTGCTTAAACAAACAAACAAACAAAACATGAGAGTGAGGGAAACATATTGCTAACTTCCTGAATGTAGTGGTCTGATATTCAGTTTTGGATGACTAGCCAAGTTTGTGAAGTGTCATTTACTTTCCTTCATGCTTTCTGACCCTTTATTGAAACCGTAGCTTCTCCTACATTCTGACATTATATCTCCTTAATAGATGTGGTCCACTTCCATGGCATTGTTGAAGAATAATTGAGGAAAGTGTATTTTATTTTCTAGCCTCATGAAGGGCATATCTAAGTTATGAAAAAACAGCCATTTCAGAAGGGGACACATATATGAAAAGGAATAGAGAGTTCTACTGGCAGTGGGAAGCCTACACTAAATGTACTATGGACATTAGTTCTTATATATTTGAATATATACATTGGCTGATTCCTTTTCCTTCTGTTTAATTATTATACGTTGATATTATTATTATTATTATTATTATTTATATTACAGTAGCACCAAGAGGCCCCAAATGAGATCAAGTACTGGGATCCAGCCAGCATCAATGTTAGGCACTGTGCAAACACACAGTAAGAGCCAGTCCAGTTCTGAAGACTTTGCAATTTGGATAGATAAGACAGAACAAAGGATCGGAGGGGAAGCAGAGGCAGAGGTCACACAGCAGAGGTGGAATGTCAAGTGCCCTGTCTGCTAGACAGTGCAGTTCTCCCCCTCCTCACCGCCACCCTCACACCCACACTCACAATCAACACAGGGTAAAATTCTCGTCACATTGAAGCCCATAGGAGTTTTTCCATTGACTTCAATGGAGCCAAAAATTCACCCTCAGTGTTGTGTATTTTACAATCTATGCAAAATAGATTACATATGCTGATCTGTACAATAGTTATTTTTAGATTGTTAGATTGCCTTATCTATATTCTAATATATACAGTGGTATAGTAGTTCAAGTGTGCATACATAATAAATTCTAACCTCTGCACATATAGGTGCAACTCTCACGAGTTTGTGAGTCAGGGCTGTGATTATGGCCAGCATTTATGTTGATGGAATCCTTCTTGCTATGCTCCTACATGTTTACATAACAGCAGGGGACCCTCTGACTCATAATAATATTGTGACTCAGGAACCTCTTAGTGCCAACCGACCAGGGGAACAGACTGGATACACAGAGGTTACAGGTATCTTCTGACTCTGGTATTTACATTCTAGCTCACCAAAAAAGTATCATGTGAGTTCTTGAATAAAAGCCTGTGTCACTCAGGTCATTAATATCATTGTAAAATATTTGTATAGATACTATATAAGGAGTGATATGTATATATTGAAAATACTTTCTTAAAATCTGTGTCTGCGGACTGGTCACCCACAAAGGTGAAAAACTTTTTCTGTCACACAAGAGATGTTATCCATCTATTTGTTTAAAGGGAAATCAAGTGTGGCCTCATACACAGTGAGTTGCCACTCACCAGTCTAATTCAAATACGAAAGAAGGGCTGACAGGGACTTCAGAAAGAAATTAACAGGGAGAAAAAACAGTGGGTATGGGAAATCCCCTTCTGGAGCTCACATGCACTACTATATTTGGTGGGGAAAAGAAGACACCCTTGCACCTTTCATTGAGGAAGAAAGCGGGCTGCAAGTTTGCTTTTTGAAAAAGAGCTCTCAGCTAGGCTTCATTGAAAATGCCGGAGAGAATATTGGGTAAGATAAACTTCTTTAGATAGGAGGTTAACATGTTAGTTAAGTTTAGTCTCTAGAAAGCTTGTTATGATCTTGTTTTGTATGTAACCATTTGTTTCCAATATTTTTATGCACTATCTCTTGAATCTCTGTTCTTTGATAATACATTTATTCTTGATTTCACTATAAATATGTAAGGGCTCTAATGTTAAGCAACGTAGCAATTATGAATTGAATCTTGACATGTACTGCTATTTTGGGAACAGCAGGTCCAGTAATTCTGGGAGTATTTAATGAATAAGGAGCTAGACACTGCAGGAAATGGTCTAAGAACTTAGTGATTGGTGTATGCCGAACACTACCTGTGTATTGTACTTCTTGTACACAGTAGGTTGCAAGGCTCAAGTATCTCTTTATGGCTTCTAAGTTAGTGTCAGTTTTTTTCAAGTTGCTCCTGACTTTTATTCTGTTGTATGACTAGTTCAGACCGCTTTGCTTTCCGTATACCTGTGGCTAGAATTGTCTGTCTTCAATTGTATCTGCTGTGAAAGATTATCTGTTAACTCATTAACCTGCCTTTCTCTGATATCTTCATGTTTTACATTCCCAAAAATCACAGTTTTCAGCCAATGTATGCAGAACTCTTATAAAGCATTCAATATTTTCCCCTAGTTCTTGTATTCTCTGGTTAGAACATGCTTTTTCATATATCATATTTCTCTGAGGTATATAATATGTATCAAAACATAGCCAGAACTCTTTCATAGTCTCATAGACTTTAAGATAGAAGGAGCCATCATGATCATCTAGTCTGACCTCCTGCACATTGCAGGCCACAAAACTTCACTCATCTATTCCTGTAATAGATCCCTAACTTCTGGCTGAGTTACTGAAGTCCTCAAATCATGGTATAAAAACATAAAGTTACAGAGAACCCATCATTTACACTACTTTGAACCAGAAAGTGACCACTGCCACATGCTTCAAAGGAAGGTGAAAAACCCCCAGGGTCTCTGCCAGTCTGACCGAAGGGAAAATTTCTTCCTGACCCCAAATATGGCAATCAGTTAAACCCTAAACACGTGGGCTTGACCTACCAGCCACAAACCTGGGAAAGAATTCTTTGTAGTAACTCAGAGCCCTTACTGTCTAGTTTCCCATCACCAGCTGTTGGAGATATTTGCTGCTAACAGTCACAGATAGGTTATATGCCATTGTAGGCAGTCTCATCATCCCATTCCCTCCATAAACGTATCAAGCTCTGTCTTGAAACCAGTTATGTTTTTTGCCCTCATTGCTCCCTTGGAAGGCTGTTCCAGAACTTTACTCCTCTGATGGTTAGAAACTTTCATCTAATTTTAAGCCTAAACTTGTTGGCCAGTTTATATCAATTTGTTTTTGTGTCCACATTGGTGCTTAACTTAAAAAACTCTTCTCTCTCTCTGGGATTTATCCCTCTGATATGTATTTATAGAGAGAAATCTTATCTCCCCTCAGCCTTCTTTTGGTTGGGTTAAACAAGACAAGTTCTTTAAGTCTCCTTTCATAAGGTAGGTTTTCCCTTTGTGACTGTCTTCAGTAAAATCAAAGGATTTAAAGATAAGCTCCACCTGCTTCCCCATAGCATAAATTAAAGAAGATATCTCCAATTTTCAAGTGGAGCTTGGTAGTAATGCAAAATCTTGCTAATATTGTTTCCAGTCTGTCCATTCTGAAGGTTTGTCAAAGTTGAAGTTCTCTGAGACACTGAAGAGTAGCAGGTTGATGAGTTCCTGCCACCTTTGTTGTTTTGTTCCTTCTGTCTACAATCTTTATTGCTATTTTCCTTCTTTTTCTGTTCTCCTCTAGAACTAGTTTACTTCTCACACCATGCTACGTACTTCTTCTACACGGTAGGTTGCAGAGCTAGCAGATCAGACTTCTGTTTCAAATATAAACTGACTACAAAGCTTACTTCTGCACAAGTTAAACACCAGATGTGTTCATCATAAAATCCTTTAATGTCCTGCCAGGTATGGCTGAGTTTAGTTTAAATAAGGTATTTTACACACAGTATAATACAGTTTAGCGTGCCATTAAAAGCTGTATAGCGAGGGAGGTTGGGGAGGCCTGAACTGTAGTTTTTGTACTTCCAGGGACTGGCGGTTTCAGAGAGCTGATCCACAGTAGGCAAAGACAAGATGGCTTTACACCAGGGGCAGATGGTGGTGAGGTGCCTCACAACCCTGGGTATCCCTGGGGAGCATGAGAAATATATAAAACCCACATTATATTTACTAAAATATATTTTAATTATAGAATAAACTAAGGGGCAAAGTTAAGTCTGTGTATGTCTGTCAACAGTATCCGTTAATGTATGCTTAAATTGTGTTTTGAAAATAGAAATGTAAAACTTCATAAAATTTTCAAATATGAAAATTTCTCTATCATATTGGCAGAGAAATGCTGAAATCCCAATTATTTCCTTTTACCAGGGATAGTTCAAAAATGACCCACTTTTGGCATGTCATCTTACTTACAATTTATCCATACAAATATGGTTTTGGTGTTTAGTTCTTAATCACCCAAAAACAAAGTCAAAACCATGGTCAAAGCCCACAATACAGCCTTTCTGTTCAGAGTTAAAGATTTTGCCAAAGTCTTTATAGTACATGCTGATGTAGTAGTTCTTTAGGTTGTTGTGATCAATACATTTGACATGCTGAACATCTACTGCGCACTGGGTCTGGGGGTTTTTTTTATGAAATGCTCTTTCTAAGTGATGTTTTCTTAATGATATATACACCACCTGCTCCTTATCTTTCTTCATGGCTTCTCAGGATTTTTATTTGACATTTACTAACTTAAATTGCCGCAGAGCTTTAGATTACATTAGTTCATATTAAATATAAGGCCCAGTTCCTTGGCTGTGAGGAGTCCACATAACAACTCAGAAGAAGGCTGCCAAGATGGATTTGTGACATTGCACTCTATATGATTTTATGAAATTATGCTAATGAATGTGAATATAATGTAACTGGAATATGCTTCATGCAAAAGGTCGCTTGTAAGATATCATTACAAAGCTTATAATCTACTGAGTGTGGTCATCCTATTTGTATGTATGTCTCATTCTTGTGTCTGAAACTAGAAATATGAACGATAACTCTGAGGACCTATTGTAATTATGCAAAATGTGGGCCATTAATAGTGGTTTGGAATCTTGATGGCTTCCATCAACCAGAACAATTGACTGTGGATGGCTCTGTTTGCTTGCAGGCCTTCCTGTGAGTCAGGCTTGGAGGAATGAGGGCTTGGAGTCTTACAGTGACATATGATCGCATCACCTGAACTGGAATCCACCTTTAACCTGGTGCTTTTCCATTTAGAAGGTGGGGTGGGAATCCAGAGAGGGACAAAGGATTCCTGCCTTGTGCAAAAGATATGTAAGGGGGTGGAACAGAACAAAGGGGGCTGCAATCATGAGAAATCTCGTAGCTACCACCTGAGCTGGAACAAGGGCTATGCCAGGGAAAAGGATTGTGCCCAGACTAGGAAGGTATCATGCCTGTGACAGAAGCTTCTTGAAACATCTGAGGGTGAGATTTTATCTGTATTCAGTTTTTTTACTGTACTAGGCTTACACTTGTGTATTTTATTTTATTTTATTTGGTAATTCACTCTGTTCTGTCAGTTATTACTTGGAACCACTTAAATCCTACTTTTTGTATTTAATAAAATCACTTTTTAACTTATTAATTAACCCAGAGTATATATTAATACCTGGGGGAGAGGGGGCAAACAGCTGTGCATATCTCTCTACCAGTGTTATAGGGTTTACCCTATATAAGTTTTATACAGGGTAAAACAGATTTATTTGTGGTTTGGATCCCATTGGGAGCTGGGTATCTGAGTGTTGGAGACAGGAACACTTAAACTATTTTCAGTTAAGCCTTCAGCTTTTGGGGGTTGTAGTTCAGACCTGGGTCTGGGTTTGTAGTAGGCTAGTATATCTGGCTTGAACCAGGCAAGGCACTGAAGTTCCAATCTGCCAGGGAAAATGGGCTCAGAGGTAGTCTCAGCACATCAGTTGGCAGTTCACAAGGGATTTTCTGTGATCCAACCCATCACACGACTTAAGCCACCTATGTGTTTCTTCAATCCTGGGCTGGCTGTGCAGGCAACTCCATGGCATAATTAAAGCCGCCTGAAGCCACCTGCCCTTACATCCTGCTACTTTTTTTGAGTTAAGTCCTCAGCCAGAACCTGTGATGCTTCATGTATGCTTCGGCAAACAATACATGACCAAGGACCAGGTCATATGACCTCACTCCAGAGACAGCTGTTTAATCCTACACAAAGAGCAGTAAATTAGTCTGTGCAAGATCAACACCTGCCCAAGATGGCTCTACCTGTTTCATTGAGTCACCCAGAAGACTCCCTTACATTTTTTTCCCCTCGTGGACAGTTCTGGCATCAGAAATAGCCCTTTTGGGTTGGTGGCTCTACTTTGTGTCTTCTCATGACCTAAACCCCATCTACTTTTCCAGTGCCCTGTAATTAGTGCTTAATAAAGGAGCTCCACTATAGTATTTCTTTAATATGCCACTATTAAAATTGGATTGTAAACACTACCATTTTCTTTCTTATAAACTTAAAGCAATAGTTTTTTTTTAAATTGCATTTGTAAATATATTAAAAATGGCCCCATCTAAGAAACTATCTGAGATCAGAAGTAACAAAAATTGATAATAATAATAAAATAAATAATGATCATGATAAGTTCTAGAGATGGTTGACATTTTTGAATGAAAAGTTTATTTTATTTTATAATGGCCTTCTATACAAAAAAGCTGTACATTTCTTTTTTTTTTTGTTTTTCAGATTTTTGGAAAAATCAGCTTTTTTTTCTTTTTCCTCTTTTTATACACATAAAAAGTCAAACATCAAAACACATACAACAAAAAAAATTGAAAAATTTAAAACTAATACCATATTTTTATAACCTGCAGAACTAACATAATTTTCAATTCCCCCCACCCCCCCAAAAAAATTCTTTAACATTTTTGACTAACTCTAATAGCAATCTTTTATTCACTTCAGGTATATGCAATTTTTATACAAATCAAAATTTATCATGAGTATGTAAGCAACTATAAAAGACATTGGGCCAAATTCTACCCTCATTTATATGCCTATTTAGGTTTTGCGAAGATTCTGGATCAACAGCTCTATAAAGCTCCAGTATAGATGCATTTTATACACTTTATTACCAAACATTCTTTTGTCTTTTAATTATAACTCCTATGCTATCCTTTGGAAAAATAAACTATTGACAAAAAACTTGCATGTCTACAGACCTATGTTTGTATATCCAAAATTTCCAACTTGAGTATTCTAAGTTCATTCAGTAAGCATCACATGAAAGTCATAGCTCTGATTGCATGCTGATTGGCTTTCTCAAGAAGGTAATTAGAAGAACCCTTGAATTTCTTTATATTGCCTTTGAAAGCATCATAGTAAGGCTATAAGGCGCTTTCTTATGCACCATGTCTCTATGGTCCACAGCTTGCATAAGTGTATGGAATGGGCTATACAGTACTTTCTGCCACTTCTACTGCTCTTCCCTCTTATTGCTTTAACTTTCCTCCATGCTTTGAAATAAGTTCCATTTGATTCATTTACTCCATTTGCTTGTTCCCTCTACCATATTATTTACTGACAAAATACGAACCTTTAGTCTTCTGCTTTTCAACTGAAAACGGCTGCCTCAATTGATTTTATAATGTGCTTCATACAAACTGAAACAAATGGAGTAGTTAAGTAAAAACACAGAGTGCTACTTGAAGTACACTTTGGATATTTTAAGAGCTTTCAAACACTCAATTCCTGTGTCGTTAACTCTGAATTGTGGCCTAAAAGGAGGGGCACGGGAATTTGAACAAATACCATCTAATTTGATGAAAGCTATTTCTATTCATTAAGAATGAGAAAAAAAATATCAGATCCTATGCCAATGTACTCCTCAGAGCACCTCTAACAAATTGTACGTTCCTCATTATTTACCATTTTAGGAAAGAAATGGTCCTTTATGGTAACAGCAAGACAAAAGCTCATAATTGACTGAAAAGCATGGGTCCAGCTAACTAAAACCATTTCTAACTAGTGGAGACCCAAACAGAAGGTATGAAAGTTTCAGCCAATTGCAAGAAAGATCACAGATTTATTTATTTTTTTTAAAGAAAAAAAAAGATGATAAAATATTTTGGATATGAATTAGAGATGCTTCAACTTAAAACTGGATAAAAAGAAACTGCAGCATTTCAAAATTGTTTTACCAGGTGTCTGATTATTCCAAACTATGCATGATATATTGGGAAAACTGATCTTATTTAAAAGCTTTCTCTGGTATTATTATGCTGTCCGCACAAGGTTTTCTGATGTGCATGTATCCAAGGGACTTGATTAGTATTTCCAGGAGCCAATGCAACAGTGTGCAAGTAGCATTTTGATAGGTTTATACAACAGGCAAACCAAGCCAAGTATACTAAAAAAATTGAAGCTTTTAATTTGTAAACAGTTCTAGCAATGCTGTTTAAAAAGATGGGCTTAAGAAGAGAATTCTGTAAAGTTTTAGCAACCTAATAATAAAAAGCCAAATCCTGAAAGGTGCTCTACATCTGAAGCTGACACTGAAGTCAATAGGACTTGCAAATGCTCTGTGCCTCTTTGGATTTGGCCCTGCATATTAAAGAATTATAATATAATTTGATCTTCCTATCAAGTTCATAAAACACTAAGGAATCATTCTTATTTCCTCATTGTATTCAACTTATATCCCTGCTTGTCTGAAATAATATCCTCTGTGCTCTCAGTTAATGGCCACTTCTGTTTTTCCCTTGCAGGTTCAGAGCTAGTAGCAGCACACATCTTATGTAGCTTGGCCACATTTACCAAGGATTTGGGTTTTGAAATTCTTCTCTCCCACTCTCCATGCCAGTGAAACAGAATCCAGCCTTTTAGACATATTGTATTATGTGGACCCCACTTGTATGCAAGAAATGTGTGCCAAAATAAGGTCGCTTGAGGCAGTCAGAGTTGCATACTAATGAGATAATGATCTACATGCCTGTAAAAATAACTGAAAAATAATATCATGACACTCAACTCAAACTGTTCAGGCACTTGGGAAGAAAAGAAACATTACATTGGATGGCCAGTGAGTGAAAACTAGGTGATTGATGTATTTTAGGATTTTGTTCAAGCTAAACTTATTACAGCTGAAAAAGTGCAGTGTTTCAAGAGCACATCAATGACAGCATTTAAATCAAGTGAAATTAAATATATATGAGGCCAGATTCTCCCCTCTACTGCTGTGAGTGGAGGGAAGCCAAACCTTCGGTGTGCAGAAAGGAGAGAGCACCAACTCTGTGACACACTCCTCTCTCTCCTCCCTGGGACTTCTGCAAAAGCCCCTTTGCTGAATATTTCTTGGGGTGGATCTTCACAAAAATGTGAGACCATACATAGGAGTGGGTGAACCTGGTTAACAGATGCACTGAGAGCTTGATTCCTGTGGATATCAGAGAAAGAATTAATGCTACTCTAATTCACTGCTATGGCAGGGACTTAGGACAAGTAACCAATGGCAACCTGACCTTTTGCAGGTATGCTGGTATCATCATGGATCTTGTGTGATCAATGACTTAGGGGGTGGAAATTCTGCCCACTCTATAGGAATACAGGGAGTCTCACTCCCATGTCAAAACATGGGATTGAGGGAATGCCACAAGTTTAACTCAAAGAATTTGCTGCTTGCATATTTTTTTCTGATGTATTAAAATATGCCCTCTTAATTTAATAATGCAATTTCAATAACATTTAGGGTATTATTTTATGTACACACTTACAGCTTTTGGGAAAGATGGTCAACAGCCTACAGCTTTTTGACCAACCTCTTTGCCCTCCCCTGTGTATTTTCAGATAAAATAGGGCCTACATTTAAACTATTTCTGGATTCAGTTTTGATTTTATAAAAGCAAAACCCTCCACAGTTTGGCCATTTTCTAGTTTCTGATGATCTTTATGCACCACACTATAACATGGTCATCTTACTAAAATGAATAACTGCATGACAGCATCTTGTCTCAAATTAAAACCAGATAAAAACAAAGCCATTTTAATCAGCTTAAAAAAAACAAACAAACATCCAGGGTAATATTCTTTTGAAGTGGAAAATGCTTATTTTTATCAAATATTCAGAGTTTGTAGGGTTATCTTTCATGCAATATCTTTCAAGCAGCTTATGAAATCCATAGCGAAGACATTCCTTTAATCACATTGTGCTCTGTACTAACTGTAAATGATACAGAGTTTGATACATGCTTTCATATTTGCAACTGAAGTTATTCTGGTTTCCATGTTTACATTAATGATCCCTATTTCACTGGCAGGCAGGTAATTTCTTTGGCTCTCAGTTATCCTATATATTGAAAAAGTGTGCAACCTTTGAGTTTCCCGAAGTGAGATCCAGCAGCCACTGATTCTTTGTTTTCATACATACTTTCCCATGTAAAGTGTTCAGTAAGGGCCAGATTTCAATGCTCATAGACCTGGTCAACACTGAAGAACACTGGGTCAGATCAGTGGTCCATCTAGCCCAGTATTCTGTCTCCAACAGTAGCCAGTACCAGATCTTTAGGAGGAGTGTACAGAGCAGGGCAATTGTGGAGAGATCCACTCCTGACATCCCCTCCTATCTTCAGGCACTAAGAGGTTTAGGGTCACTTCGAGCATGGAGTTGGTTAGTAGCCATTAATGGACCTATCCTCCATGAATGTATCTTTTTTGAACCCAGTTATAGTTTTTGCCATCACAACATCCTATGGCAATGAGGTCCACAAGTTAATTGTGCATTGTGTAAAAAAGCACGCCCTCTTGTTTGTATTAAATCTGCTGCCTGTTAATTTCATTGAGTGACCCTTGGTTTTTGTATTGTGGGAAAGGATAAATAATAACTCTCTATTCAGTTTTTCCACACAATTCATTATTTTATAGACTTTCATCATATCCCTCCTTAATTATCTCTTTTCGAAGCTGAACAGCCCTAATCTTTTTAGTCTGTCCTCGTATGGAAGCCTTTCCATACCCTTGATCATACTTGGAAGTAATAGAAGTAAAACTATATCAGTTGGGGTGTGGCTTTTTACCAGTGCATTATAATTGTACAAGCCCTCCTGCAGACCCAGCTATATCAGAGTAAAGGTGCCTTATGCTAGTATTGTTATTTCCCTTTCCCTCTGGGAATCAGATCTATCTGGGAATTTTCCAGCAAAACAAATGTTTTGAAGAAATCTGCCCTTTTTTCTGTCAGCTCACTTAGCAAACTCCTGGAGATCCCAGGGTCCAGCTGGGATCCATGTTTCCAGGGCTTCCTGTCATGTGGACTTCATAAGAGTTGAGGAATTCAGGACTTCCAAGCTATCTGTCGCAGAGCCAGAAACCTGGAAACCCTGAGAGCCCTCAGTTGCCAGCTTTTCTGCAGATCTCAGGGCTTCCAGAGTCCCTATAATGGAACCCAGAGACTGGCAGCTCCAGAAATCCTGGGATACACATCCTTAATTTAAATAGTTATACTGGTACAAAAAATGTGGGTAGACCAGACCTTAGGTATGCTACTATATGGAACTCTATTGACTGATATTAGCAATATTACTTCTATTAGTACCCTTAATGTTAACTTGAATTTTTCATTATTTGTAAAGAATAATTTTAGTTGTTGGGAATTAATTCTCTGGATTTTTTCCTACTGCATAGATGTAAAAGGTTTTACATAGATAAAGTTTGTGTGGTATCTTCAGTGGTTTAGTTGCTGATGACAAAAAACGAATCCAGGGAAAACTACAACTCAAAATTTACTACAGTCTTTTTCTCCCTCAGTTTTCTGAATAATCACCATTGGTTCTTGGAGTCCTTGGCCCATATTTTCCAGTACAATCCATTTGCTTTGCATCACCCAGGCGTGAAAAGTGAATGGATTTTAGCCAGAAGTGGCCAGCAGAAAATGTGGGTGTGGCAGATGAGGTAGGGGTGTACTATGATTATTTTCTACTGTGCAAGGTCTCTTATACATAAAATACAAAATGTAAATTGAATTCTAAAAATGAAAAGTAATATAAAGCAATATAGAAATGTATACATCAGATCACATACACAATGATAAAGAGAAAGAAATAACCCATACTAACAAATTCCTATCCAAATGACAAGTCACATTCACAGAGACAGAGATTAAAAAATATCCGAATTATATTATAATGCACAGCTCAAGAAAATATGAAAAAAGTATCAAATATCCTATATACATCCCAACAATCTCATATGTTTCCATCAGATAAATCAGACAGAGCCAATACAGTATACAGGCAAACTATTAATTTGAAGTCCTTCAAAGGAGCAATTATTTCAGAGCTCCAGTTATGGCAAAGTATTGTTAATATATGTAATAAATCAAAGGTAGACTTAGACAAAAATGAAGTGTGTTGATTCTATATAATTAAAACGCTGGTCTGAGAATTGGTAAAGCTAGGCTTTCAATAGCTACAAGTTTCCATTTTGATTAATGTCATTTATGAGAGGGAGTGTGTGCTAATGTTTAGAGCAGGGAACTGGGAATCAATACCCTTGGGTTCCATTAGCGACTCCCACAACTCTTACATGTATTCATTTCATCCATATTATCTACCTCATAATCAAAGCACTCAAGATAGGAGTAATCCAAAGGGAAAATAAAATTTGATAATATTATAGGAAGATTAAGGGGCGGGAATGGCCTTATGGGTAGATGGATTATTGGCTCCATATGAAGGAAGGGAAAGAAATGTATTGTACAGACTGCTCCCAATTTCCCTGGGTAATTCTCCCACTTCCACTAGAAATATGGAAGACTGACACTGTACTCGTTCCCTTCTGTTAGAGTGTTTTAAAAATTCTGGAGAACAAAGACATTTCTATGGTGAACTCTTTGGCAAGCTTTCTCTGTTTTAGCCCAAGGTACTGGCTTATTCAATCCAAGAGTTCCATCTTCTGGTTCAGAGAAAGGACCTGAAATTCAGCGCTCATCGTAACACACAACTGTAATGAAATGAAAAATGCTGTAAGATGTAAATTTGACATGAAGTAAAATCCAGGTAAAAATCTGCAAAAAACTTGACATTGCGTATAGAAACAACCATCTACAGTTAATTTCATCTGGCACCAATCAATGGATTCAAATGTAAAGGGTTACACAGTATTAGAAGTATGCATGAAGTGTATGGGTAATTCTATATCATGTAATTTGGATTTACATATAATTCTTGCTTACAAGACTACAAGAGAACAATACTGGGATGATTTGGGCTTTTGAAACATTATATCAACTGGATCAGCAGATATTTGTGTTGCATATAAAATGGGCTCTGCTGTGCTTTATATGAATTTATAATTTTGTACTATTAGTGTTAAGCACTTTGTATCATATTTGATTGTGTTTGAATGTTCACTGATTATACAAGATCATAAGTAAACTGGAGATCATTTTATAATTATAAGTAAAATGTTTATAAGCAGGAAGAGATGTCCATCATGACTAGGGTTTTTTTCTAACGTGCCTATATAAAATTTGAATAATATAGTACTTCCTCCACCCTTGTCCCAGATAGTCTCATCTTTTTTGCCCTGTAGCTGTCATTAAGAAATAGACTAGCAAAGTAAACCATGCTAAAAGCTAGGAAATTTTATTTGGCATGCTCACTCTGATTCTGTACATTGCTAATAGCACTACATCAGAAACAATGAACATCAAAACAGATGTTCCAGGTATTTAAAATTTTGGTGTAGATTATAATAGAAAAAGCAGTGCATCTATTTGCCTAAAGTACTTATTAGAGATAACATGAGCTGTTTGATTCCATCAGTAGTCTTTAGAGTTGTGTGAAAAAAATTGCGCATTAAGTGAATTGAAAGATGCTGGGAATTTGAGTATAATAAACAAACCAACAAAATTTGCTCCAGCTTTGGTTATTTTAAATCTAAGTGAAAGATTTTTCTAATCATTGTAAAAGTTGTCAATGTTGAGCAGAAACAATTTCATAGCGATTAGGCAGAAATCTGAGGAGGGGAAATTGGGGAAGGTGAGTTCAGTGGGCAGCTCTGCTTGTTACAAAATTCTTCCCTGATCTACATGAGTGCAAATATGGGAGCAGCACCTGGGTAACCATGGGGATAATTGGGCCTTATAATACTTTAGGTTGGAGAACAAGAGATAATGGAAGTGTTACTTGCGTATTCACATTACGTCTTACCATGAATGGATTTTCTGGAGTCTGGCTGCCAGCGCCTCCTGAATTTTCTAACACATTATTATCTACTATGTCAAAATTCAGTCGGTAAACTAAACAGAACAAAACACTTTGTCTCTTTGACTGATCTAAAATATGCATGTATATATATGTAAATAAAATAAGGGACTAGTTGGTTTGGAATAATGCATTAAACCACCAGACCTTAGTACTAACCATGTGCTGGTGCGTGTCCTTGTTTCACATAACTTCTTAGGAGTAGTCTGGGAGTAAGAAGTCCTGTATCCTTGTGTGGGCTGATTGAGGGCTCCCAAAAATCACATCCTTTGCCTGTGGGTGAATGAAGAGACTGTTTGCCAGATGTCTGTGAGACAATACAGTTTAAAAACTGTCCTTTACTTTAAGCTAACTGGCAGAACTTAGTCCTGTCTGATGAACATGGAGTTTAGGTAAAGATAGTCCATTGATACTCCAAACAGACAATAAGCTTCTAGGCTGATGCACAGTGAAGGAAAGATTTCTCTTGCCCAGAATGTGGGGCAGCTATGAAGGATCCCTGTGTGAAGAATTTTAAGAAATTAGAAGAGTTAATTCTCAATCATTTTTATATCTAAAAGGGAAAGGTAGCACACTAGCCTTTCTCTGACAATGACAAGCTCATATTTAACATTACAGGAAGAATTTCTTGGAGGCGTTTGCCAAGTGTAACCAGAATAAAATTTAAAGGAAGATTTGGTAGATGGAACTGGAAGATGATTTCCTTCCACATTTTGATGCAATAAAAGTGGTTAAACAGTATACTGGGAACCTTATATCTCGACAGACAGAGACCTGCCTTTTTATTTAATTAAAAATTATGAATTTCTGCTAGATTGGCAGACACAAAGTGAGGTATAGTCATTCTTCAGCAAACTATGCTTAAGAATCTTAACTGTTCACCCAGAGGCGGCTCTAGGGATTTTGTGCCCCCAAGCATGCCAGGCAGGCTGCCTCCGGCGGTTTGCCTGCGGAGGGTCTGCTGGTCCTGCAGCTTCAAAGCCGCGGGACCAGTGGACCCTCCACAGGCAAACCCCAGGAGGCAGCCTGCCTGCCGCCCTTGCGGCGCTGGCAGAGCGCCTCTCGCGGCTTGCCGCTTCAAGCACGCTCTTGGTGTGCTGGGGCCTGGAGCAGCCGCTGTGTGCACCATAGATTATTTAATCTGTGCAGCATTTCTTTGCTAATGGAGGCATCATTACTAAACAAAATGCAGTGTTCACCATGGAAGATGTAAGTATTTACCAAGTTACCACATATTAATATAAAAGATATCACATTTCACTTTTCTAAGTGCAGGGAAGGGTTCAGTATCTCAAATACCACTCTGTGGCAAACATTAATAAATGTTGGCTGTCTGATAATGTCTATTACCCTTACCTGTCTGCCTGCAGACATGGTAGTTTGCTGTATCAAATACTCATCAGAATGAGAAAAACCTTTCAGTTGCATTATATGCCTTAACTGGAGAAGGTTCATGAGCCATCCAGTGTCAGGAGAAGGTAGAGGATAATGTAGAAAATGCAGATAATTCTTCTGTCACTGATCACAGATTATAAGAGATGAAAGTTAAAAAAAATCGAGAGCTGTTGCCTTAGGCAGCATTTTATATTTGCTTCTTTCTATTCAGTTCAATGAACTATTTCATTGTTAATTTTGAATAACTTGTGAAAACCATAGAAATAGCAGCGAATGGATTTTATAATGTAGTGCCTAGGATAGCACACACATTGGTGCCATTCTCAAAGTTTTAATTAATAAACAATAGTTTTGAAAAGGAAAAACAACCAAACTAACATGGAGAATCGACTCCCAAATGACTTTCTGACACTTTGTACACCAACACATCTGTGTGTGTTTAGTAATTTTCTTTTAGTTTTCAAATAGTTGTTGTTGTTGGATATAACTGGTATTACAGTGATAAGTGGACAGAACAGAAGAATTTTTCACTTTATTATTTTTCTTATTATTCAGACCTGCCAAACCTACAGTAGACTGTGGGTTTTCAGCAGCTTCCAGGTTCTGTGTGGAAAACCCCTAATCTGTGAAAAAATTCCATCTTCTTGGCTGTTTTTCCTAATTTCCTTACCTCCTTGGAAAAAGCAACCAATCAAAGCTTCTCCTCAGGCTCAAGGACTCTCACTCAACAGGTGGAGCAGGAGGAGGCCTGCCTCTTTCTCCCTTTGACCACCCCCAGCCCCATGTAAACAAAGTGCTCAGTGCAGCAGTCAGCCCTTTGAGCTCAGAGTGGTTGGTTTCCAATTGCTCCCTGATGGGGCTCTGTAGCTCCCCCTGCCTCCAGTTCCTGGAGTGGGTGAAGATCCCTGAAAACCCCAACCCTCCTGAAGTGGTTGTAGTCCCTCCTTCCTGGAATGCTGCTCCGACTCAACCTCCTCATGTGCTGCTGCTGCTCCCCACAGAATCCCAAATTGTTTCCACTCCCTTCATCTGCCAGACATCATGTGCTTCTGCTTATCACTTCCCACATCTAACTCGAGAACACTGTTCCCCATTTACCACAGGAGTCTCTTGGTATCATCATGAGGATCTGCCCTCCTACCTTTGTACTCAGTGCCAGAGGTGTTCAATCTACAACTCACACCCAAAGGGCCAGATTCCAAAACGCTTATTCAAACTGAGCATCACGGTACTCTGTGAGCAGCCCCATTTATTTTAGTGGAACTTCTCCTGGAAGACTTGACTGTAATTTTCAAACTGCCCTAATCATGAGGTGGGACATAGTTATACAGCCTATGGTCAGAAAGAAAAGGAACTGAGATGATTACTACCAGTATACCCAGCTAACTACTTTGGCTGGTGAGTAGGGAGTGTGGAATTAGGGGCCTCATTTTTCCCACTTCTTCTTAGTGAGGGGTGAATGTTTCAGGCAAGTAGCCCCTTTTTTCTTACCACCGCCAGAGTCACAATCTAAGCATGAAGGGATTAAAGGATCCCTGCATAGCTGAGTAAGGTCTGTAACATCATAGCATGGAGTGAATAAGGGTATTTGAATCTGGCCTGCTCTGTAAGCTGTCTATGTTTGGAGCTCATTGATGAGAGATCTGAATGCAGAGCATTTACAAGATCAGGCCCTCATTTTCATTTGTTTGTTTTGTCATGTCTATTGATATTAGGGTGACCAGATGTCCCGATTTTATAGGGACAGTCCCGATTTTTGGGTCTTTTTCTTATATAGGCTCCTATTACCCGCACCCCGGTCCTGATTTTTCACACTTAGTGTCTGGTCACCCTAACTGATATCACATTTTGGAGTAGTTGGCAGAGCTGTGAGGAAAATACTTCTCATAATCAGCAAACAAACAAACAATAATTAAAACAAAAATTGGGGCAGGAGGAATTTTTGTGAAGAAACAATAGTCTCAAAGTTTTCATAAATATGAACATTTTGCAAGTGGAAAACTCATTTGATAGATATGTCTGTTGCTCAGCGATTATGTCTATATTTTAAATAAAAATTAGAGTTTTTAATGGAGAAATGTATGAAAATTGAGTTGTATGTTTGCAAAGGTGCGTGTAAAACACCATTATTCAATGAGTTCCTGGGGGAGCCCACACAGAGCATCACAGAAGTCACAGGGATCCACATGGGTGTAGGAGTTCATCTGCATAAAGCTCTTTACAGATTTAGCACATAGGTTTTCCTATCTTCTCAGCTACATTCCTCAAAAGAGAGACTGGCAAAAAATAGAAATAATACAAATTGAGGCGACAGATACAAATAGTAGTAAGATACAGAGAAGAAATTAATGGGCCCAAAATACAAAAGGTCCTGATTGTGTCTGACCCTTGCGAGGATGTATGAGGGAGGGATTTCCCAAGTAACATCCTCAGTCCCAATTTCAGTATAAGAGCCAAGGACAATCATAGGCTGTGTGCTTGTGGAGAACTCCCTCTGTAAGGCCTATGGGTGAATATGGGCCCAATGGGGATGAGGAGGTGCAATACTGGTGGTAGTATAGCCTACAAACCACCATGCATTCTGAACTACTTGAGAAAGCAACTGAAAGTAGCCAGATGTAAAATATTTTTTTAAGAAATATTTTTCTTTTCTTTTTTTATTACCAAGAGTTTGGTTTCTTTTGGAAGCAGTCAGAGCAAAGCTAACAAGAATCTTTGTTTGGGCCTCGGCCTTAGCAATAAAAGGCAGTTTTCTTAGATTGTCTCATTTCCTTGACAGGAATTTGTCCAGGCAGGCCTGTAATTCATAGACTCATAGAAGCATAAAAGACTAGGGTTGGAAGAGACCTCAGGAGGTCATCTAGTCCAACCAGGGCCGGCTGCGAAGGACCAGCCACCAAATTGCCACCGAACACTAAAATGGCGGCAGTAGAACTGATCATGATCGCTTTTTTTTTTTTTTTTTAATTTGCTGCTTGGGGCGCCAAAACCCTGAAGCCGGCCCTGAGTCCAACCCCCTGCTCAAAGCAAGACCAACTTCAAGTAAATCATCCCAGCCATGACTTTGTCAAGCCGGGCCTTAAAAACTTCTAAGGATGGAGATTCTATCACCTCCCTAGGTAACCCATTCCAGTGCTTCACCACCCTCCTAGTGAAATTGTTTTTCCTAATATTCAACCTAGACCTACCCCTCTGCAAATTGAGACCACTGCTCCTTGTTCTGTCATCTGCCACCATGGAGAACTACCTAGCTTCATCCTCTTTGGAATCCCCCTTCATGTAGTTTAAGGCTGCTATCAAATCCCCCCTCACTCTTCTTTCTTCAGACTAAATAAGCCCAGTTCCCACAGCCTCTCCTCATAAGTCATGTGCCCCAGCCCCCTAATTATTTTCATTGCCTTCCACTGGACTCTCTCCGGTTTGTTCACATCCTTTCTGTAGTAGGGGGCCAAAAACTGGATGCAATATTCCAGATGTGACCTCAGCAGTGCTGAATAGAGGGGAATAATCGCTTCCTTTGATCTGCTTGCAATGATAATACTAATGCAACCAATTGTTCAAGACAAAGTCAGCCACATGGTCAGCTCAGAAAAAAATGAAAGTGTTTTGCCTTGTCTTTATATATTTCATTTTCTATAACTCAGTATCGACCTTGAGCAGTTTCTATAGTCCTGTAGGCCTCTATATACACAGAAGGAAGGTTGAGCATAAAATCAATCAGACTATGACTAGTTCATATAAGGTACCTTTAATACCAAATTTCAAAGGACCATAAAGTAAATCATATACAAGCTCTCGTATCCAGTGAATGAATCTAAATCCAAGAGAAATTTGACATACAGAACAATTTGCTCCACACTGTGAAGTTTTATTAAATTGGACTGTTATTGCTTTAATGGACATATTATCCTTACTGTATAGGTAGTTTGTATCTCTATTTTATTCATCTTCTCCATTTGTTTCTCTTTTACTTTTTAGCTCTGTTCTTTAACAACTGTTGACCAAGCAATAGGGGCATCCTTAAGAAAAGTGATTCTTCACAGTAGTCTAACATCAATTCCAGCTGTGAGTCTATTTATACTGAATCACTGTAATCTCTGAAAACAATTTATGGAGTTATTTTGGAACCATAATTTAAATTTGAACATTCAAAAAAATGTTGATCTTTATTCTTTTTGTAACCAAAATTAGTGCTGCTAATGTAAATTAATTGTAATTCCATCTTTGTCTATAGAAAAAAGAGGAAAATAGATAAATATATGAATGAATTAACATGCATGCAAGCTCCATACCAAATCAGTAGCATTGTTCTGTCCATCCAAATTAGGGTGTTTAAGATTAAGGTTAGGTGGTGTTGACTGCACTGGCCTACAGTATTAGAAATGACATATGCAGTATTATAATTAGCATAGAAAGCCAATCCCAGGAAGGTGGAGCAGACAGTCATGGCATTTTATAGCATCATGCTAAAAATGATAACATTGTTAGTACAGCACAGAGTTCAGTTAAATAACTTTTACAACTTTATTTTAAATAGTGTAGCGCAAATCAAACCCTCAGCTCCTTTGAAAACAAAAGATGTTCACGCTTAAGCATATTTACACTTCTAAAATCTCTTAAGATGAGTGACAAATAGCTTTGTGCTTATCAGGGCATTACTGTGTTTATATCAATCATATCACAAAATAAAAGATGTTGATCATGCTATAGTAAATGTGTAATTCTCAGGGCTGAATAAATATGTTATAAAAGTAGCCTTTGTAAACATTTCCTTGACTGAATTGTTAATTTTCTCCAATAGTATTTGTAACCTTTTCATTTGTTTCTCTGAAATATGACGGATTTTCACGACTGCTTGTAAATAGCAAAATATTCATGTATTCACAGAAATGTTTCCATCATAGTCTTTGCACAACCATCTTACAATCTCCTTGCTTTCCCAGTTCCTGTTAATAAGTTTCAACTATGCAGTCAGGGATCAGAAGCAACATCATGTGACAAAGCTGGTCAATCACACACCACAAACAATGAACACTGAATAGGCAAAATCACAGTTGAAGTGAATTAGTCACTAACCCAGATGTTCTAAATATATTTGTTCAAAGTGTTTGTTATACAATTTAAAATAACAAACACATTTGTAAAAATCAAAGCCTGCATATATTACTGTCGGGGGGTGGCGGGAGGATAAAGTCATCAGCAAAATTATTGACTGCAGGGAAAATTCACTCCTGAGCATAGGGCAAGCATTTTAGTTCACATATGTGGATGGGATGAATTTCAATTCACAAATTGTTTTTTCCAGATCAAGGAACATCCCAGAAATCCCTCAAAATGTACTAGCCCTTTAAAAAAAATTAAGTTTGGTGAATGAACTTTTGTTAACATTTCATGGAGGGAACTATATAACCACTCCAGAGAGGCAGTTTCACAACCAGCAGTTAGGGCACAGACATGGGCCGTGAGTGGGGGGAAACTTTCTGCTCCTCCTCCATTCCAACTACTTTCAGTAAAGAAAAATTCTAAGTCCAAGATCCATCCACTTTTTGACCCTGCCACTCATGGGCTATTGAGGAGACTGGAGCAGCCTCCGGCATAGTTTAGACAGCCTGTGGGGGCTAAGTGACAGCAACCTCTCTGTGCTGCCCTGTGCAGTGATCTAGAATTTCTACAATGTTTTGTCCTGACAAACTCTCTCCACTTCCATTCCACCCTTGGCATGCCCTGCTATTTCACACTTGTTAAGGAATCCAGCACAAAAGAAGTGAAATTATTATTTAATTAATATTTGTATTGCTGTAGTGCCCAACCATGATCAAAGGCCTCTCTGTACTACATGATGCACAAACACATGGGACAACAAGGCTCCTGCCAGAAAGAGCTTAAAAACTAATTTAAGGGTATGGCTTCACTACTGACCGGATCGGCGGGCAGACAAAGCACAGCTAGTGAGCGCAGCAGACTTGGAGAGGAAACTGGGGAAGAAAGACAAGGATAACAGCAATCAGAAAGTGTGATGAAATGAGCTATGTGCACTCATGAAGAAATTCACATGAAAATGTTGATAAATGTGTATCTTCAGGACCAAAGAAAGGTGCACAGATATAGAAAGTAGCTGCTTGTTAGAAAGTATAGAAAATAGATTGGACAGCAAACTTGGTGGTGAAAGCCATACAGCAAAAGGTGACAACAGTTCAGGAAGAGATTTAATTTTCAAATAAGAAATGTGTTGTTATGAAAAAAAGACAACTGACTTCCATAGGGGAAACTTTTTTGACATGAGAAAGAACGTTGATATAAAGTTGATTTTATTACATGAGGTGTTAAGGGTTGGGGAGGTTAGCATTGCCTTTTGGGATACTGTTCCAGAACCAGAAAGAGTAAGAACAGGGCAAAGAGCTCTGAGTGATAGCGCTTAGCTAGGGCTTCAGAAATAGCTATGCACTGCATGTGGGAGTTGAGTCTGCAGCTGGACTGGGAATAAGGAGCTCCACTGCACTGTACTATGTTGAAAGGGTATCAAGACTTATGTCATAAGGTTTTGCATTGTGTAGTGAGAAGATTTAATTTAGCTCCCTTATTTAATACACTTAATCCACAATAAAATCACTCTCTGATACCTGTCAATTTATAGAATACTATCGTGGTGCCTTGGCTCTCCCCTACTCTAGCTTCAGACGTTTTACAAATCGTTTTTGTGGCCACACACTGTGTGATGAGGCTACTGATTGAATAGACCTATATTATAGCTATGAGATTGCCCGTACCAAAAGCTTTAGAGGAAGGCAACCTCAGCCATACAAATAATATGTCGCTAGTTATAGAAAATTAGTGGCTTGGTTAGAATAACAATGTTGACTCTCAGCTGCTTCATGATATGAGGCCTCTGAGCTGAGTTGTGTACATCATGTAGAATTGGCCATTGTTGCTGCCCTGTTATATTTTAGTCTCCTATCTAATTTATAGTATATTATGACCTTTGGGTTTCACTAGGTGAAATTCATCTCTGTGTAGAGGGGAAATGCATAAAGCCCATGCTAATCAAAAAATGCTTTAAGTCAGGTTTAAGTAATGCATACGTTATATGCACGTTAAGTGTTTTACATTTTATTTTTTATTTGGTAACGTGAATGAGCTTCAGTTTATAAAGTTAAAGAATTTGCAACCCTCAAGTTTTGATTTTCCTGAAATATGCTATTTTATTCCTGTCGTCTTATTGGCTGTCTCCCTGAGAACTATGATCCACACACCCAAAATTTGTTTTGTCTGCTTCAGTTTCTGACCCTCTGTCAATTGGTATCACCCACCAAATCTAAGTCTTCTCAGTATTTCATCACCTGCTAATCCTCACCTTTTGAGGTAGACTTAAAACACCCTCCACACACTAAAAATCATTTTTAATATCTTGGGTTGAGTGGGATGATTTTTGTTCTAGATGTATGGATGGAGACATTGATGGCAGTAGCCAGAAAAGAAGGATTTGCAAAGTGATGAAAAATAGTTTGTAGAGGGAAGGGCTTTGATTTCAACTCCACGCCTCCTTTTGGGCCTTATTCTGAGAGGTGCTGAGCTCCTGTAGCTCCAGTTGACTCCAAAGGGACCATGTGTGAGAGTAAAGATTGAGTCATCAGCTTTCCGCACAAATAACAATTAGTTCATGGAGATGTTAATTTGCTTCACTGGAAATAAAACAATCTTTGCATGCATACTGGGGAATTTTTGATACACAGGCACTCATTCAGTAAGTTGATCAGTGCAGATGCACTGCATCTATGAATGAATTTTATGGAACAGGGTCATATGATGATGTATGGTGCAGGATTTCTACTGCAGACTTTTTAATTATAAATTGCTATAAGAAAAACACATTAAAGTATGTGACCCTTTGAAAATGATGAAATGTTAATTTTAAATCATTGATACAAGAAACGGTTGACTTATCTAGCTTGCTTATTCACTTCGTACTTTAAACGCCTTACCAGTGGTTAAAATAGGCATCTGTTTTACTGAAGTTGGAAAGAGTGGCTAGCATTAGGTACATTTTCTTTTGCATCTATTTAAAAAACTTGCAAAAAATAAAATAGGAGCTTCATCCTCTTCTACTTCTAATATATTACTAAAAATGATACTTCATTTGTTTAACTATAGTGGTATGATCACAGATTTGAAAAAATATTATCAACTCTATTGTTGGTGTTCTATAGGTTTGGTATACATCTTCACTTCAAACTTGGATAGCCTATCAAACTGTGCATTTTCTAAGCCAAGAGCAAATTTCATCCCCAGACTTCAGTAGAGTCAAGTTGGTTTAAAACAAGACTCACCGCACTTTCTTTTTCAATAGTTAGTCTTTTTGGAGTGTACCAAGTAGTGGAGGCTACTTTGTCTTCCTTCCTGTTCCCATTATGAACCAAATGTTGCCTCAAGAATCCAGTTTGAGAAACTGAGGAATCCATGGGAGGAATGTCAAGAATTCTCCACTTAAGGAGAAAGTGGGTATCATTCCACTTCTGCAAGGCAGGAAGAAGGACCAAAGTACCGGTGTATTGGCCTCAAAGATCTGCTGTGCACAGCAGCACTTGTAAACTCGGAAAGGTTCAGTATGGAAGGTCCTTGCATGGACTGCTAGCTTCCTGCCCTCACCTCCACACAATGTGGCTGCTGTGGTTCCACTGTTTCAGAGGCTATCCAAAGCTGTAGAAGAAAGGAAAGACATAGACCTTAGCAGTAATCTCATTCAGGGACAATGAATCAAGCTAGTTTGGCAACAATTGCAGAATTCAGCACCTTAATATTATTTGGTTTTCAATATTTATGAAAATTATAATTTGCATTAACAATAATTGTACTCTGTTATTTTATGCATTTTAGTAATTTGAAATCAGTGGGACTACTCATGTGAGTAAAGCTACTCATGTGCTCAAGTGTTTGCAGGATCAGGGTCATATCTTAAGGCCTTGATCCTGCAATAAGCTCTGTTCAGATACAGTGGTGTAGTCATACAAAACCCATTGTAGAATCAGGACTAAGTACTGAAGTGGATGTTAAGCATGTCTAGTAACTACTTTTCTTCAGGTTTTTTATTTGGTTGGTGGTTGGGCTCTTTTGTTTTGTTTTGTTTTGTTTTTGGTAAATTTTGATATGCCCAGTGCACTGTATATATCTATTTATACAATAAATCAAGATTACTTTGAGTGAAATGTTATGTTTTCTGGTAAATAAAGCTGTTGTTTAGCATGAAAGATTAATCTGCTTCATAAGGCAAAAGTTTACAACAAGACAAGTTGTTTCTAAGGTGTAAATAATGATGTCTCATATTGAACTCCACAGCAAATGAATAATGCAAAGTTCCCAAATAGCTATATTTTATTTTAGTCAGCTTTTGCCAATAGCATGTGGACACAAAATGGTCTGTTTATTAATACTCTACACACACAAAAAATTAGATCATTTGCTGCACAGCTTGTAGACCTGAGCAATAACTTATCATGAGATCTGAATGGGTCATTGAACCCTAAGGACAATCTATGTGTGTCTTTTGAAAGAATTAGAAGTATGGGTTGAATAATCATTATTGTTAAAGCTGATAATTCAGTGGGGTTTCACTTCACATGAAAAGTAGTAAAATTAATAAACAGTTTTCCAAAACAACTTTTATTTGAATGCATTCAGCATTTTTTTCCTCTTACATGCCTGCAAAATAACAACTTCGGCAGTCAATGTATTTCTACCTTTTGAATCTTTAATGGGCAGACACAGTCTTTTCTAATCGTATCGACTTTCATTTTTTTTCTGCTGTACCAGTCTAGTCTAGTTCTTTCTGATAATGAATTATCCATTTACAGTGCAAGAACGCTTGTAATAGGCTTATAAAAACCAGAGTTTACATTCATTTTTTTTGTTGCACAATGATGTCATAAGGAGAAATCTCAGAAAAGCACAGAATAAATATTTGGAAACAAAAAGTTTTTAAAATGAAACTGTCAAATCGTGGGAACCTGAGATGGGAAATACCCCTGAAACCCTGAAGTAGTCTGAACACAGGAAAATAAAAGCCATTTTAAAATACAAACTGCTGTTGCCATAATTGGCTTTATAGCACTTTTTACTGATGCCCAATAGCTTCAGGGAACAAGAGGACCAGAAGGGCCAAGTGATAAGTGGAAGACAAAAACAATATATGGTGGAGAAGACATGAAATGCAAATGGGGGATTCTGAGGACCAGAGATACAATTAAGCAAGAAGATCTGGTGTAAAGATTTGAAAGCACCTATGTGTCTTAGGCTTTTAAGTCTCATTTTCAAAAGTAACTTCAGGCACGTAGGAGTAAGCCTCTTCAAAAGTGAGTGGCACTTAGGCTCCCAAGTGCCTAAGTTGCTTTTGAAAATGGGACTTACGCTCCATCATCACTCAGGTGCTCTTGAAAGTTTGACTTAATATTTGTATAACCTAAACAGATGTGTTGTCTGTATCCCAAGTTATAGAAATTAAGGTGACCCTATCATGTACATGAGTGTGCATAATTGTGCATCTGTATTTTCTAATGGAATTGCTGTGATGGTATTTGCATGTGCAAATAGATAGTTCGGCACCTACATAGGTGTTTGTACATGCAAATTAGATCTGCACATGTACAATCATGGTAATTCCTTTCAGCAAATATGGCACAGCTGAGCACACATTTTGGGTATGCTTAGCTCTGGTTTCTGAGAAATAATGGGTGAGATTTTGTGCCGTACCTCTGAAGGGTACAGGATAGAACTTGTAACTCAGGTAGCTTTTTTAAACCATCTTTCACCACCCCAATCCTTGACCTCTCTGAGGGCTGGAGAAGCACCAAAATTATATAGCCAGTCCTGGGGTCTATAAACTCAGAACTTCCTGGAATCTCTACAGCTGCTTGTTGCAGCCCTGCCTTGAAAACACTCCACTCACCCCCAACTCTGCCTCACAGCCTATGCCAGGAATTGCAAGGGGATCCTCAGAAGGCAGCTTTACAACTTTTTGTAGTCCCTGTATCGGAGAATCCTCCCTTCATTTAATATGAAACTTTTAAAGCCACATTTTAAAGTTTCAATGGCTGATGCATATTCTCTGGCACTGGAAAGGAAAGTTGGTGGCAGAAGAACATGAGGCAGAAACAGGTCTTGAATGGACAGTATATCCTGGGTGGATAAAAAGCACTGTTCATCCACAAACAGATTAGCAGAGGATCATACATAATGGAGTACCATGGTTGCCATCCTCCAGTAACGGAGATACCATCTAAGAGAAAACCACTTTATGTTGCTCCTGCCCACTTACTCAGCTTAAAAAGGCTGGAGGGGAACTAGGAATCTCACCTTAGATGAGGATCTGGGCCATTGCATAGGTTAATGGAGCTATGACAATTTATATCAGCTGAGGATTTAGCCTACCATCTCTCGGAGTGCAATTTCATTTAGAGGTTTGGCTAACCTGAAAAAGGCATTTGTGCTGTTTTCTTCTAGTTATTTATACTAGCAAAAGTCATGATGGAGTTGTAGCTTTATTACATAAAATTGGCGTGAGTTATTCTTTAGTTAAATCACATCATCTCACATCACAATAGATAATCTGTCAACCAAAATCACAAAGAAATAAAGATGTTATTCCAATTTTAAGAGTTATATATCTATCATAGAGTAAATAAATAAGCCTGTGCACTGTTACAGGAGCAGTGGGTTATATTCTATATGCTTGGCATATTAAGAACATACCATACAAATAAGGAACAGGACAGCTGAACAGGAAAACACTCATTTACAGATAATTGATATGCTATTTGTTGTAGAATGGAAGGACACACCATTGATTTTCTAAGAGCACAATTGAGTAGTATAATTTAGTATATATTTAACAAGGGAGTAAATGGTGGGCTTATGGTCATAGTTTGTTTTCTTAGGTCAGCATCTGAACAAACACAAAGGGCTAACTGGTGGACACCAACTGAGGGACCCCTGTGAGATATAAATCTACAAAACATGAACGTTATCAATACTTGTTAGAAAGAACCATGTAACATGGAGGTGGTATGTTCTAGGGGGTAGGTAACAGGCCTTGGATTCAGGAAACCTGGGCCGAAGTCTAATAATAACCTGCTGCATCATCTTTAGTGAGTCACCTCACTTCTCGGTGGCTCTATTTCTCCTGCCAGTATCTGTCTGTTTAGTCTGTAAGATCTTAAGGGTAGAGACAGTTGCTGATGATTTGCTTGTATGGGGGCTAGCAAAATGGAGCCCTAAGTTTGGTTAACATCTCTAGGTGTACTGCAGATACAACCGCATTTGCTCCAACCCCTCAGGCAGAGACAAATACCTACAAGATCTCTATCAAGCATTCTTAAAACTACAATACCCACCCTGAGAGTGAAGAAACAGATTGACAGAGCCAGAAGAGTACCCTCGAAGTCACCCATTAGAGGAACAGATCCAACAAAAAAGTAACAGAACCCACTAACTGTCACCTTTCAGCCCCAACTAAAACCTCTCCAGCACATCAATCAGGGAGCTAAAACCTATCCGAAGGATGATCTCACTCTCACAGATCTTGGGAGACAGGTCAGTCCTCACTTTACAGACAGTCCCCTCAACCTGAAGCAAATACTCACCAGCAACTACACACCACACAACAAAAACAGTAACCCATGCACCTATCCTGGCAGCAAAGCCCATTGCCAACACTGTCCACATATCTATTCAAGGGACCCCATCATAGGACCTAATCACATCAGCCACACCATCAGGGGCTTTTCACCTGCATATATACCAATGTGATATATGTCATCATGTGCCAGCAATGCCCCTCTGCCATGTACATTGGCCAAACCGGACAGTTTCTAAGCAAAAGAATAAATGGACACAAATCAGACGTCAAAAATTATAACATTCAAAAACCAGTCGGAGAACACTTCAATCTCCCTGGTCATTCAATTACAGACCTAAGAGTCGCAATTCTTCAATAAAAGAACTTCTAAAACAGACTCCAATGAGAAACTGCAGAACAGGAATTAATTTGAAAACTGGACACCATTAAATTAGGCTTGAATAAAAACTGGGAGTGAATGGGTCATTATGCAAACTAAAAACTATTTCCCCATGCTATTTTTCCCCTACTGTTACTCACACTTTCTTGTCAACTGTTTGAATGAGCCATCCTGATTATCATGATAAAAGTTTTTGTTTTTCTCCTGCTGATAATAGCCCACCTTAATTGATTAGTCTTGTTAGAGTCAGTATGGCAACCCCCATTTTTTCATGTTCTCTCTCTATATATATATATCTTCCTACTCTATTTTCCACTGCATGCATCTGATGAAGTGGATTTTAGCCCATGCAAGCTTATGCCCAAATAAATTTGTTAGTCTCTAAGAACTCCTCGTTCTTTTTGCTGATACAGACTAACACGGCTACCACTCTGAAACCTGTAGTAATACTGAACATATTGGAAAGGCTAAGATATGTTCAGCGAAGATATTTCAGCAAGAAAAAAAAGTCATCCCAAATTGGAAAAAAATTGAAAAAAAATGAAGCTTCAACTTGCTCCTTGTCAGCTGTCTCTCCACTTCCCAGAGAGCCATCAGCTTCAGGAATCTGGAAGCCCTAAGAGGGAGGTGCCTGAAGAACTGGGGATCCAGAGGAGCCTGGGCTGTTTGGTTTCTATAAACTGTTTTGACAGAATCTGCAAATTCCCACAGAACTTTTCAATTTCATTGACTGAGGTTGTCTGATGGAAAAGAGTTTTCAGTTTGTTCTACTCCTGAGCTTCCTAGTTACTTGCAAAAGCTTTTAAATTCTGTAGTATATTCAGATAATGTGACTTCCATCATGAATTACATCAGATTGTGCAACCACCTTATCTGATACACACACAAAAAAGAAATATTAAGTGTCCCTTTTTACACAGAAAAGAATTTCCAGGAAAACATTCAAAACCAAAGTCATCTTAGTGTGGCTTTGGGGAACAGGAGAAACTGGCTGTTATCGGTGTAAATAGATTTCTTTCTTTCTTTTCTTTTTTGGATTGTTTCTTCCTAAATTTATTGAAAACACACAGACAAACACACACAGGAGTTCTTGGATTAGGCCCAGTCCTAAAGTCCATACTCAGTCCTTTGTAAGGAAACAGTCCCACTTTTTTATTTAAACAAGAGTTGTTTTTTTTTATGCTTTGTTTTGCCTTTTTTTTTGCCTTGTGAGTGCATATGGGCCCCATCACACTGAAACATGGTCTGCCCGGGCACAGGCACACTAACCAAGACCTTATTATTCCAGGATTGCTCTCTTCTCCTCAGGCCAGAGTTATTTCTTCAACTGTAAACTGTCACCAATCCCTGAGTGTGTGTGTGTTATGTGTGTGTATCAATGTTTTTCCCCTACATTGATTCTCCTGTATATAATGTAATTGATATTTTCATCCAAAGAATTTCTCATAAAAGAAAACTGTTCTATATCAATACAGGCACATTTCCTTTTTCTTGTCAGATCAGGTATATGGCCTCTAAGGGTATAAGAATCATAAAGCAAAGTTGAGCCATTCTGCCAGCCTGAGGACACGCAAGGTGATGCTCTTCAGAAGAGAAAAGAAGCACAGGCAGATTAATAATTTATATATCATTAAGGTGTTTTAAACTGGGAATGTTTTAAAATAATTTTGAATGTACATATTAGCTTTTTTGTCAAGTGTTCTATAAGTACCAGACAACCTTGGGAAAGAAAAAAAATGGCTCATCTTGACAATACACAAGAACAGGCTCTGAATGAGCATTCACTGTGTATTTGGATGGATATCTTTGACAAAGAAGTTGTGCCGAGTGATCACAGGTGCATTTTCTTCTCTCTTTTTTTATTCTTAAATTTCAGTTCATCATCAAAAAGAAAAATAGAACACAAGTAAAGTCTTATCAGTAGTGCAAGGGAAAACCAAGAGCACCTGAATACTGTTCATAGAGGTAAAATTTTCCTCCAGGTATACAATTATGGCCTCATGATGATGAAAAAATACCACAGTGTACAGTAAAGTGTGTGATCAAGAAGTTAGCTCAGTTAGTTGCTAATTTAGAGTGGGTTATTTGATGGATGATCATTCATCTTTTTCTTAAATATTTGGACCACTTTGATCAATATGATCCATATTTTTTTAACAGTTAAATGAATACTCAGGTTTCAATGCTTGCCACACACTGAAATCAATGAGATCAGATTCCATAAAGATAAGTGCAAAGTACTTAATTTAGGAAAGGAAAACTAAATGTCCAATTAAAAATGAGGAATAACTGGGTAAGTGGTAGTTCTGCTGAAAAGGATCTTGTGAGTTTTGTGATGACAAATTGAATGCAAGTAAACATAGGGATGCAGCTGTGAAAAAGGCTAATATTCTGGGTTTTATTAACAGGAGTGTTGTATGTAAAAGGTAATTGTTCCACTCTATTCACCACTGGTGAGGCCTCAGCTGGAGTACTGTCTGTAACTCTGGATACCATACTTTAGGAAAGATGTAGACAAATTTGAGAGAGTCCAGAGGAGAGCAACACAAGTGATAAAAGATTTACAAAACTTGACCTTTGAGAAAAACTTAAAAAACGTGATATATTTGGTCTTGAGAAAAGATGACTGAGGGAGCACCTTACAACAAGCTTCAAATCTGTTTAACGTTATTATAAAGAGGATGGTGATCAATTGTTCTCCATGTCCACTGAAGGTAAGACAAGAAGTAATGAGATTAATCATTAGCAAACAAGATTTAGGGAAACTTTCTCAGCTATAAGGGTAGCTAAGCTCTGGAATAGGCTTCCAAGGGGGGTTGTGAAATCCTCTTAATTGGAAGTTTTTAAAAAGGTTGGACAAAACACCTGTCAGAAAGGGGCTAGGTTTATTTGGACCTGCCTTAGGGCAGGGAGCTGGACTTGATGACTTATTGAGGTCCCTTCCAGCGCTACATTTCTATGACTCTGTTACTAAATATTCTAACTTCTAGCATTAACATATAATAAATGTCTAAACACACTATAATTGGCAAACATATCACACAAAACATCTCTGTTATCCTTCTTGGATTCTTTTAAATTTTCTCTAAGACAGCTGGGTTTTCTTCTATAATAGCCTAGAAAAGGCCAAAGGTGATTGAGGTAATATCTTTTATTGGATCAACTTCTATTTGTGAGAGAGACAAACTTTTGAACTTACACAGAGCTCTTCTTCAGGCACACACACACATGTTGAGCCAGACACACAGATTCTGGCCAGAGTTCCATGGCTGACAAGCCACCATGCCAGTAGGTAGGAGTGAAATCATGAAGGAAAAGCACTCCTCAGCAGCAGCAGTCTTTTTCCACTCTCTTCTGGAGAAGCAAGAGTGATGCTGCCCTCCACAGTAGTAGATCTAGAGTGAAATAGGGCAGCAGAACTGGCTCAAAGTTCCGACGACTAGTTTTCAGCTGAGAACAATGATGGCTAAATTGGACTGAAGACATTCAGGGCTCTCTGACTACCTATACCTATAAATCACTTCTAACTGTGGTACCTGATGCTTTAGGTCTGCAAAAGCCTCCATGAGTAAGAAAGGAAGTCAGATTATTTTCATAAGCACCCCAGTTCATTCTGGGATTCTGTTTGTCACAATCATGGAGCACGCCAGGAGCTGCTTCCCACTCCCCAGCATATTGGCCTGTCTTTCCATAGTATTGGGCAAGCTGGTGCAATGATCTTTTATGCAGGAGAAGTTGCTAATTTCATTTTCCCCATACTATGATTGAACTGTGCCTTATGTTACATTAATAAACATTAGTGACAGGCCAAATTCATACCTGGTATCCATCAGTATATCCAGTGGAGTTAAACTAGGGATGAATTTGTGGCATTACATCTATGATGTATTGAGGTACTGGCACTGCACGAAGTTGTGGTGCCTTTGGTGATGCGCTGAGTACCCATGATTCCTATTTATTTCAATGGGAGTTAAAATCACTTAGCATCTCACAAAATCACAAGCTATGACCTCGTATCAGAATGACATATATTTATATCTGCATTTTCACTTTGCTGATTACTTCTTTCATTTCATTAGTGGTAACAATAGATTTTACTGACTTTATTCTCCCAGGCCCTGGCTCTCCCATTCTGGACACTGGATGTGACCACCAACTAAGTTTTAGCAAAACTTTAGATCTGTTTTTTATAAGTTATTGTTACTATCCCAGCACAGTTGCAAGGAGCCCAGAAAAGTGATGGCAGGGCTGATGTTAAGCAAGCCAAGTGATTAGTACTGTGTGTAGTCAAGCAGAAGGGTAGTAGCAGAAGTGCCAAGCCTTACTGAACTGAGCAGCTGAGAGCATAGGAGAGAGGCATTAATGTAGGTGGGACGTGTGGCAAATTGCCGGTACTGTTCTGCTGGGTCTCGCACTTTCTCTTCTCTGGGGTAGGTTCAGGGCGCTATTGCTTGCCTCTGAACCAGTTCTTAATCACTCCCCTAGTGTCCTTGGAGGAGGGGAGTGGAGAGGGAGGGACCTGGGCCCGCCCTCTACTCCAGGTCCCAACCCAGGGGCCCTGGGGTTGTGGTGAACCACTTGACTAGCGGTTTCTTCCCCTGGGTTACTTCCCTCTCATACCCGTCAGCTTGTGAAGGGCTTCTCGCCTCTCTTCTATACAAGCCTGGTGCCCCTTACCTAGGGTTTCTGTTGGGCTTCCCAATCCACCGCAGCACTCCTCCAAACCTTCTATTTCTCTCTGGACAAACTCTTCTCTTCTGCAATCTGCACTCTGCTCCAATCCAACCTTTCTCCTTCAACTACCACCCCCTGTCTGACTGAAGCAGGGGTTTATATCCCATGACTGGAGTCAGGTGCTCTAACTGGAGTCAGGTGCTCTAAGTGAAGTCAGGTGTTCTAACTGAAGTCAGGTGCTCTAATTGGCCACAGCTGTTCTAGTTAATCTAAAGCAAACCTTCCTCCCTTGACAGGGAATAAGGCCCCCTGCTAACACTCTTATGCTGCCTTCTGGCCATGCTGTATCACAGACATTTACCTAATTGGCAATAGTAACCTCTGTTAAATCTGCTTTGTTCCACTCCAGTGGCACAAAGACTTAAAGCTCATTTATGTGGTCAGCTGGGGATTCCTTCCATGTATGGGAAACCTGTAGTGGCATAGACAGCTGGACACTACCCCCTCTTGCAATTCCAAGGTGAGAGGAGTGGAAGAGAGTATGGGCAGAGGACTACTAAACTGTAGCTGTTACCAGTTCCTGGACTGGCCACTTGGTGCTTTTACAGCCAGCAATAACTTAAAGAAGTACTGAGGCTGCTGTAAGTTGTGCTGTGGGACAAATCAGTCTTCATCCAGCTCTGAAATCTGGATGGGAACAGGCATTATAGTGGCATATAGCCATGTTTGCCACCAATCATCTGTTGGCTTGGCCCCAGAATCTAACCTCCAGTGAAGTTAGATTGGAGGTCAACTTGTTTTGGTAGTTGAAAGGATATTGATGGATACAATGATGAAATAAGCTTCTCTGACATACTGTATTTTATCTATAGCTGAAGGAAAAGGTCAACCATCCAGCATAAATTACACGTGTTGAGAACATATGCTTCAGATTCAATAGGAAAGGGAGCTTCCTTAGCTAGGTAGCCTGGTGCCAGGCGTGGACAGAGGGATGGACCAGACCCCAGGTCCTTTAGGCTCATGGTTAGACTATCATCCAACGAGAGAGACCTACAAATGGAATACCTTATTGTTAAGAACAATGGTATAGATAACAGAGTTTGGCAGAAACTGTTAAAAGAAGTGGTAATGGTGCTGAAGGGAGAATCAGACATTTGGAATACCTGACTGGAGGTGCAACAAAGGAGGAAGAACACAATCAGAATTAAAGAGCAGTAGCTGGCCTGGAAATTTCTTGGTTAAAGTTTCTAGTGCGATCAGTGAGTATAAAATCCATTCAGAATTCAGGTCTGAGGATCTCTGCAAAGAATGGCTACCACTGAATAGATTACGTTCAGACCTTGCTACCTTTCTAAGACAATTTATAAAAGCAGTATTCCACGAATAACAGGGGAATAGCATATTAGAGTGATTTTTTTTTCAAGTGTGATGGCTCGTTGAGTGAAAACAATAGTGGAAGATCTTGTGATAATGTCCAGGGAGAGCAGTTGCAGTGGTTATGACTAGTATAATAATTAGTGATGAAGGTAAGATTATTATTTTCACTTGCAGATCACAGGATTTAAGCTAGTGATGTGTGTTTTATCGCTCAGTTCAAATGAAGTATTCTCATGAGACACTGGTGAGCCTAGAATTGCCTTTAATATTAATGGGAAAAGGATTTCACCCACGGTCTTTACCATCACTAGATAGGCATTAGATTTTGTAGTCTAATCATTGTAACTCAATTGACATAATTTATATATGGTGGTGCAGTTGAAAGAGAGTAAATTAAGGGAAAGGGACTAGTTCAATAACCATCTGAGATTTTTTTAAAAAAAAAATAATATATTGACTAGATTTGATTACTTTTTTGTTTAGCTCAAGGAACTACAATGAGAGTTTTCAACACTAAGTGAATAAGTCAATGAAGCAAATGTCTTTATTTATTAATTATATTTAATTTTGGAGGAAAATTTTAACATTTTCTGAATAACTGGGACCTAATTAGGGTCAAATTAAGGGTTTTCTCTACTTTTTTGGTTTCTGTTCCTTCTCTTATTAGTTGTTGTCATTATAAAAATGTGGATGCATCTGCTCTCATTAAATCAGCTTTTGATTATAAAGCAGAAAACCCTATCCCTCCACAAATATGGAGCCCATTTAGTAACAAACCATGTTGGGTTTGTTATGCAGCTGAGGTAGAGGAAGGATACGAAGAATACGGGCAGAAAGTGCCTTCGTCATACAACTCAGAGTCCACTTCTGTTGGAGTTCCTTGAATATTAGAGCACGGCTGTGATTTAGGATGTCAGGGAAGGGGCAGGAGTGTGGTCAATAGCCACTACACTGATCTTCCAGCTATCTCTGTGAAAAGCAAGATGCTGTGATGGTGCTTCAGCCCTAAAATGTAGCACCACAGCATAGGGAGAAGATTCCTTCCCCCATGCCCACAAACTCTGAAGAAACAATCCAGCATGTAACGTGTACATTCATGTGCTAGACCAGTGGTTCTCAATTGGGGGTACGTGTACCCCTTGGGTATGAAGACGTCTTCTGGGGGTACATCAATTCATCTAGATCAGTGTTTCTCAACCTGGGGGTCACAAACCCTAAGGGGCTGCGGTATTGGTGTAGGGGGTTTCACAAGCACAGGGCCAGCATTAGAGGATGGCAAGCATGGCAATTGCCTGGGGTCTTATGCCACAGGGGGCCCTGCAAAGCTAATTTGCATACTTCAGCCCCAGGCAGTGGGACTCAGGCTTGAGCCCAGCGTGGCACGGCTTGGACTTCAGACTCCTGAAAGAAGTACAGTAGTCTGGGAAGTTAAGAACCCCCGTGCTAGAGAAAAATTCAATGTTAGTGCTTGCTCACTCTGGGAATCCTCTTGTTTTTGTGTACCTTTTTTGTTCTACTTTTCAGAGTATTTGTCTAAAATAGCACCAATGTGCACTATTAATGGGAGATTTTATTGTACAATATATGGTGCTGCAAATTACTTGCTTTAGCTCTTATCCTAAAACTGTACCTCTGACCTGTTAAGATTATATCTAGATTTGATCATTGCTGCAACTTGCTCTTTCTACTGTCACTGATATTGTTTTAGATGCCACAGCAATTTAGCAGAAATGTGGTTCTGCCCAATTCTTTCTGCCCAGAAGTACCAAGAATAAAGTCACAAGGCTTTCAGGCCCCAAGTTGTTAGATGAGGTTGCATATATTGTAATTTATGAGGCCTTGGAATCACCTATGTTTGAATATTGCAAAGATTCCGTTAAAGTATCCTTAAGTATTATTCTTAGAGCAAGGAGTCATCTTGCATCCCTTTTTAGCACCATAGACAGGTGTTTAAATGCATAAAGTTTAGTTAATAGCTTCTTAATTCCTTCAGTGGATGTTTGTAATAATTTCTATAACTATTTTTTGAACAGGCTTTCAATTTTGAGCGCAGATTGCAAATTAACTCAATCCACTGATTATGCTCCCCTCCTTCCAAGGCTTCTTTAACTTGTCCTTCAGGGACATGAAGTACTTTTTTCTAAGGTATCTGTGTCACCTGTTGTTGAAGAGATGCAAGGCCTGAGGCCAGCAGCATGCGGTTTAGAAGTTCCAACTACTATTTGACTGGCTTTACCTGCTGAGGCTACTGAGAATCAGGGAACAATGAATTTATCATTAGAATTTATCATTAGAAACTAGAACTGTTCCATCAAATTTTAAACAAGACTTAATAATTCTCTGAAGAAACCTCTCTCAATAACTGACAATATGTTTGATTTTCATTCATTTTCCAATTTATGCTTTTTTATCAAAGGTATATGAAAAAGTTATTTATATTCAATTACAGACTCATCTTACTCCATTTGATTTATTTGAAAAAAAAATCAGTCTGCCTTTAGAAAGCATCATAGCATGGAAACTGCGTTGTTAAAGGTATATAATGATTTATTGATTGCAACTGATACAAGATCTCTGTCATTTAGTTTTATTGGGACTTTCAGCAGCATTTAATATGTCTGTAGTCTATCGCTGGGCTCTTAAGCAGTGATGTACCTTGTTTTAAATCATATTTAACACTTCTGCTTTTGACTGTTTTTGTGCAGATGTGTTCAGATAAAATCCAATTTCTCATTGCCTTGCTGGTCCTTGTGGGTCTGTTTTAGGAACTCTTTGTTTTCTAGATGTTGTTACTTAAAACAGGCTGTGCTTTCTCTGTGTTATATTGTTGGTAACCAAATGTATTTAGCTCTTCCATCCAATTGCTATGTTGGATTGATTATTATTGTTTTGTGATATCCAGCTTCAAATGTCACCGCATTTCGTGAAAATAAAAAAGTTTGGATAGCATTTATCGAGCTATCATTTGTTCATATGATAAGTCTATCACCCTATTAACTCTGAACATAGACTTTAGATGCCCTCTTCAGGTATTTAAAGCTTCAGTGTTATATGGTCATCTAACATTTATAAAGGAATTTGTATTTTTCTCTGGTCTGTTCATATGACCCCTTTTTAGCATTTATTAAATATCACCACACTAACACTATTGCAGGGATCCAGAATTGTTAGCAAATGCCTTTAATTTGTCAAGACTGTTATACTGGAACAATTCTGAGCCAAATTGTCTGCTGGTGTAAACAGACACAAAAACATTGACTTCAGTGGAGTTATGTGCATTTACATCAGCAGCAAACTGGAACCTTTTTCTAAGTGTTCTCCATCATATTTCCTAACTGAAGACTTTACAAAATGGAAATCTCATTGCTGCTTCACCATATTAATCCAATTTAAAAAAAGTTATATTGGATCTCTGTGAAATTTCATATTCAAGTTTCTTTAAAAAAATTTGGGCCCAATCCAAAGCTCAGTGGAGTCAGTGAAAAAACTCCTACTGACTTCAGTGAAATTTGGATCAGGGCCATAATGGTTGTGTATCAGTGTAACTAACTCATCTTTTCTTACCATATGCAAGCAGTCATTTAACAAGATCAGAGTCAGTTGGTTATTTAGTTTGACCTTTTTTTAAACCCAGGAACCTGGGAGTTAGAGTATTTTAGAATTATTCTCTTTGACAATGGAAGTAACTTCCTATCACTATTCAAAAGTTTGTTTCAAAATTTAAAATTGCGCTAAACAATTACGGGCCTGATACTGCTCTTACTTGTAACAATAAATCAGAGGTAACTCTTTAGAAGTCAGATGAGCTACTCTTGCAGAACTGGTGAGAGGGGAGAATCAGGTTGTTTAAATATCTGTCATGTATAAGTGTCCCGCAACTATTTTGTCAAGGCTGCTACATAAATCCATTCATCTGTACTCAGCCCCTTAACTTACTTTTACCATTGTCAACATTACAGCTTCTCTAGGGGTACGTCCAGACTACCCACCCTACCCAGACTACCCACCGGGTAGCGATCGATCTGTCGGGGATTGATATATCGCATCTCATCTAGACGCGATATATTGATCCCCGAACGCGCTCCCTGTCGACTCCGGAACTCCACCAGAGTGACTGGCGGTAGCGGAGTCAACGGGGGAGCCATGGACATCGATCCCGCGCCGTGAGGACCCGAGGTAAATCGATCTAAGATACTTTGACTTCAGCTACGCTATTCATGTAGCTGAAGTTGCGTATCTTAGGGCACGTCTAGACTACGCGCCCTATCGGAGCATTAAAATCGATTGCTCGGGGATCAAAATATCGCGTCTGGTCTGGACGCGATATCTCGATCCCAGAGCGTGCTTAGATCAATTCCGGAACTCCAGCTAGACGACCGGACTTCCGGATTCGACATGGCGAGCCGCGCGGATCGATCCCGCGCTGTGAAGACGGGTGAGTAAATCGATTTTAGATATTCGATTTCAGCTACGCTATTCTCGTAGCTGAAATTGCGTATCTAAAATCGATTTCATCTCGTAGTGTAGACCTGGCCTTAGATCGACCCTCCCCCCAGTGTAGACCAGCCCTAAATGTTTCACATTTCAAATGTCAACAGCAACAGAAATGAGAAAATGACAAAATTATAGTGATTTTTCTGTCCCATTTTTCAATTAATACACCTGTTTGGTAATAAGCATGCACATTTTCTTTTATCATTGCATAGTCCACATGAAGTCAATTAGCAAAGGGTACCTGTTTCCTTGGGTCAAAACCCACAGATTTGATATGAATACAGTTGTATTGAGTCAGCTCTTAAAGTAAACTATGTTTCATCTCATTCATCTATTTGAGATTAAGTTATAGTACATGTCAGTCCTCGACATATGGTTAGAGAGAAGGGGACACTTTCTTAGAGCCATTTATTTGATGTCAAAACATTCTTTTAAAGAAGAATGATGGTGCTCATCTATGTACAACTTTATATTCCCAGTGCCATAATTTTACCAGTTTGCAAGACCAGTTCATCCAAAGAAAAATACTAAAGTCATCTAATCTCTGACATGATGTGTAGCCCAACTTCTGGATATTAGATAGTGTTTGTGTGTTGTGGAGATGGAGAATTTACAAATTGCCTACTCTCTTTTCTCCAATGAATTAGACCCTTAGTGTCATTAGTAAATATTCATATAAGAATCTGGACATATAATTTTGGTGCAATAGTCACATTTTCCAACATATGCATTTTCTGAAGGTTATAAGTTACCATAGGTATAATTTTGAGAACGCAGCAATAATGCATGACATCAGGAGATGTAGTAAAATTATATCCTCATATATCATAGTATCAACTTTTAAAAAATTGAAATAGCTATTTATTCATAATAATGATAGTATTAGGAACACAGTAGTAGCAGAAAGGTCATTATTACATAATACATTGTTAGACATAATACCTAATCTAACAAGAAACAAAGATCCTGGAATGTATCCCTTCCTCTCTGTCCTGTCTTTGATCATGACCTGTTCCCTAAATGATTTAGTCATAAAAGCATGATGCAATGCACTTCATTGATTTAAATTACTTTTTGTCTGCAGTATTGTTTACAATAGCTTGCTAAGATTCATTGGTCATTTTAAATTCAGACAGTCTGCAAATTGTCCCAGCACCACAGGGAAGTGAACATAAAACAAACAAACAAACAAAAAAACAACAAGAACAAAAAAAAACAAAACAACCCCCCCCCCAACTGTTGCTAAATATTGAGTTACGTTGATGGCATGTAGGGTACAAAACAATATTGGCAACTTTACATACCTTTCAAATAAAGATACCTTGATGCTAGGAAAAGTTAGGCAGACAAAATAATTAATAGTTTTGAGTTCATTAACAATAATTCTCTTAATTTGGAGATCCGGATCACGTAATTTAACAATCCCAGAAAGCCAACAATGAACAAAAGAAATATTGAACTAACAAGCAACATATTTCAGAAACATGCATGTATGTTTTATATGAGCTTTTTGAGGGTTTAGCTGATCTGCTCTTCTAAGAAAAGAAATGTTTTTATGTTAAATTTCTGGGTGGGCTTTTGCTTGTATGAGACACAAAGAACTACAGTTGAAAGCCTGTTTTAGGAAAGAATTTTCATAATATTTCCCATGAAATATAATAAAACAAAAACATCAGTTCAATTGTTAGTAACTGAAAGTCTGCCATTGTGAGTTATTTTTTGATATCAAAGTAGACATATAACTCTTGTATTTACAAACACTATTTCTTTTACCAAATGGCAAGCTTTTCAGCTTAAATTCTCTCTCGCTCCACTAAGCCAACGAGCTAGCTTGTCTTTAGTGGTCTCCTTCTATTTTCCCCTTGCGTTTTCCAATGGTATTCAGCATAGAAATTAATATGGCTCTTATCATTAGAGCAAGAGAGCTGTTTGCAGTGATATTTTGTAATTAATGTATCCCTTTTATGAATTATTTGTTAAACTTTAAATTCTTCAGAATTACTTAATAATTCAAAAATATTCAGCAATTGAAGAGTTTATACAAGTTTTTATCAAATAGGCTGCTGGGTCATGAACTATCCATTAGGTCTAGTATTTCCTGTTTGTAATTAATATTCATCCCTATGGTTGGTCACTTACATTTCATGATTTTTTTCCTGTTCACTGATTGGACAGTGGACAAAGAGCTTTCAAGATGGCTACATGAACACTTCCATTGAAAATACTTTGTAACATATGTATTCAATACACCTTTTCCTACCTCAATCATTTTTGCAAACAAAATCATCATATCTTCACCAATGTTTCTACATAGCAACTGAAACATGCAGAACGTATGATGTTTATTTGAATTAATGTAGGCTTTTGCAATATTCCCCAGATCTCGATAACAAGATGTTTAGGAAAGACGGAATGGGAAGAAAGGGAGGGAGAAGCAACATGCTACATCAAAAATGCCATTACCTGGCTTTGGAGTTGTTGATAATTCAGAAGCACAAAACCTGGAATTCATATGGATCGGTATCCTAACTAATAAACCAAAAGATGAGATTCTGCTGGGAGTCTGTTGCAGACCATCACATTAAATAAGACAATCTGGTGAGCAGCTCTTTAAGCATTCATTTGTAATGTATACAAAGAAAAATCAGTTACCGTGGGGGAGTCCAGTCTAGGGGACACATATTGAATGCCTCACTGTCACTAGTAAGAATCCTTGGAGTTTCAAGGGAATAGAGGTAATTTGATTACCGTCTTCAAGTACCTATATGGGAAAAAGATTTCTGTTAGTAGATTACTTTTTAATCTAGTGGGAAAAGGCATCTAAATTCCAATGGCTGGAAGCCAAACCTAGACAAATTCAGACTAGAAATAAGGCATACATTTTTGACAGTGAGGGTAATTAAATACCGGAATAATTTAGCTATTGATATAGTGGTTTCTCTATCACTTGAAGCCTTCCAGATAGGACAAATTTTTAAAATTAAGGGGTTGACACAGAAGTTACAAGGTGAGATTCTGTGGCCTACTTATTCAGGAGGTCAGACCAAATGATTTCAATGGACCATTCTGGCTGCCAGTGACTTTAATTAAATATTGTCCATTTTAATTTTACTTGCATTGTTTTGTAAGTGTGCTGATACAGGCAACACAGTTTGGTTCCCTTCAGAAGACAAAAGAGGGGCTCTCATGCTTTAGAGAACCATCTCAATTTCCACACACCACTCCATTCAATATCTATGGATTCTACTAATGCCTATCACAACATGTGGTGTACCTCATCCACTGCAGTCAATGCCCCAGTAACAACCACGTGGATGAAACCAGACGATCACTATTCTCTTGAACGAACCCTCACAGAAAAAAAACTATGAAACAAAAACATCACATCACCCATGGATGAACACTTTTCACAAATCTTTCTTTCTATGTCTGACCTCTCAGTCTTCATCCTCAAAGGAAACCTGCACAACACCTTCAAAAGAAGAGCCTCAGAACTTAAGTTCATAACTTTGCTAGACATTAAAAATCATGTTCTTAATAAAAATATTTGATTTGTGCTGTAAACAATCTGTAAGGCACTAAACCCCCTTTTTTGTCTTATGACCAGAGAGTTATTAAATGGCCTCTTCACCTTGAATATGTTTTAACTACTTATAATAAACAATCTGATCCACCTTGTGTTTAGCTGTGATACTCTGAGTACCTTTCCCAGATGTGAAGAGCTCTGTGTAAACTCAAAAGTTTGTCTCTTTCACCAAGAAAAGTTGGTCCAATAAAAAATATTACCTCACCCATCTTGTCTCTCTAATCTGCACGTAGGACAGATAGAGTAAATCACTTGATTGATTTCACTATATTCATTTAAATATTTGTATCTATTAAATATTCAATTAAGTTGCTTTCACTGAACTATTATGTCCTATCCTGTTGACCTTTTGGCTGCTCAGTTACCAGGATTCATCCGTGTATGTGATTGCCTACAAATATCACTTTAGAATAGGGTGATCAGACAGCAAGTGTGAAAAAATGAGACAGTGGCTGGGGGGGTAATAGGTCCCTATATAAGAAAAAGACCCTAAAATCAGGACTGTCCCTATAAAATCAAGACATCTGGTCACCCTAGTTTAGAAATAGATTAAGATTTTTTTTTTTAAGATTAACTTGAAATGACAGTGGGTGTGATCATGGAATTGAATCTGTAAGAAATATAACTGGAAAGTGAAAAACAAAAATTTGCTTCAAAATATTCTTCCTTTTATAAAAAAAAAGTCAAATTTGTCCAAAGTTTACTTTCCCTACAATAGCTAGCAAGTAAACTACTCTTTAAAAAATCATTTTGGCAGTAAGTAGAAAAACGAGTCAGATGAAAACGTTACAAGTAAGTGTTCATGTTGTTTGACCAGGTCTCCTATTTGCAAAGGATCATTAGTTAATATTTAGCAACACAATAAACTCAGACATCTTGCCAAATATGAAGTAAATGCTTTATTCTCCTAATTTAAATATGTCACTACTGAACAATACTTGTTATATTATACACATGAAAACAGAAAGAGAATGTTTTTGTTTGGTAAGAAAATGGCCCTTGATTGTTAGTTACAAGTCAAGGCTGCCTTGTGAGCTCCAGAGTGGCTCCTTACTATTTCTAAATTCTGCAGTTTCATCTGGATTAGGAATTTTCTGCCCTTCGAATGTTTAATTCTACTCCCAAGAGTGGAGAAAGAATTTTTTTTATGAGAAGCATGCATTACATTGCTGCCTGCAGTCATTTGAAATGAGAAATCATATATAGAATGATGTCAATTAATATGAGTACTAGCAAATGGTTCATAAAATGTGTGATTGTATCTGGCCTCTGTTAAAGTGTTTCTTCTTGCATGTTCTTATTGAAAACATTATTTTGAATCCTTATACAGAAAATTAATTTGTGAAGCACGATTGAAAATAAACAAAGAGAGGTGGTTAGTTTGGATCACCATAAACATATAGGTTGTTGGTTGTATGGGGGATTTATGTTTCTTTTGTACCAATCTGAAAATATTGCATAATGCAAACAGTACCTTCATCCAGTCCTCAATCTAAATGTGATCATGAAATACACAACATTGTAAATTAAAGGCTCTGGAAAAAAAAAAAAAAAAAAAAGCTTATAATGGTCATGACTTGTTGAAATCTCATTTGGGTTGCCATTTACTCCCAAATCTTTGGACCTGAGAATAACTATATAAAACAATTATGTTTTGCAATCAACATCCTTAAAGGATAATGAGTTTAAGGAAGTATGATCTACACCTTAGGCTGTTTAAATTACTGGGTAGAGGTTTTCTTTCTGAAATCTTTAATATTGCTAAAAGGATTCTATTGGAATATATTAGCATTAATGGTGAATGTTATGTAAAAGGTTCTCAGCACTGAAGATAAGCATGAAAGTGTATTAACTGAGCAGAGTGTCCTCAAACATGTTTCAAGTAACTTCAGAAACATCTTGTACCATACTTTCTTGCATCTATTATTGGCCAGTGTCTAGAGGCAGATTCTGGACTCAATGGAACTCATGTCTGTCTGATCCAGTGTGGTAATTCAAACACAAACAGCTAAACTGTGTCTAAAAACAAATTTTAAAAAAACTGTGCACATGCTGCTTTTGTGAAAGCAAAACCAGCATCAGTGACCACTAATCAGATACTTGTGTGAAATTACCATATTTGTATTGCAAATGTCAATTGCAGTTACAACTTCAGGCTTTTCCTGAGCAAAAGGTACATGCAAAAGAAGAGGGCACCGACACTGGAAAATGTTCCTGTTTTATAAAAAGTTTCCTCGGTAGGAAAAGAAAAATCCTTTTGTCAAAGTGTTCTGCTTTTCATGGAGAATAATGTCTTTAATTACCAAACCTGCATTTTTTCTGAATTAAATGTAAACATTTGAAACTAAATCCAGACCTGATCTTGTGAGACATTAGGAACACCTCTAACAAAAACTCTGATTTAATCATAACATGAGCCGAATGTGAACCTTAATTGACAATGGTCTAAAACTCCAATCCTGTAAAGACTTATGAACATGGAATAACTAAGCATGGAAGGAGCACCAATGAGTGCAATGGGGCTATTAATATATTTAAAGTAAATCTCACAGGTTCAGGACCCAATACCTTATAAACTTCAAAGAGCAGAGTAGCCAACTCACTTCATACTTTGTTGGTTCTGTTCAGCAAGGTTTTAAGGTGCATCATCCTGCAAAGACTTAAGCACATGTTTGATTTTATGCATGGAGAATTCACTAGGACTAGTCACAATGCATGTCTTTGTAAGACTGGAGCCCAAGATAGGAACTTATGCCAATGTTTTCAAATCTGGGTGTGAAAGGTCAATGCATATTATATTCATTTTGCACTTTGGTAAACTGAGGCATATAAAGGCTCAGAAACTCATCCAAGATCATAGAGTTGTTAGCCATTAGTACAGATAAAAGGAAATCAGCGAGTCCTGAGCCCTAGTGTACCAGCTTAATCAGAGCTCAAGGAACCAGGAGTTCAGTGTTCTAGTTCCTCAGCTGCAAATAAGTTACTGTGATTGGAACACGTCATTTAGCCTCTTTGTGCATTAGTTTATCCATCTAGAAAAGAAGCATGATATAGAAAAATGGATCTGCAAAGTGCTTTGGTCTCTTTACATGAATGATACATGAGATGTGCACAGTGTTATATTCAGCTCTTACAAAGCACCTACTGTCATAAACAGATAGCTAAGGGTTAATGTTCTTTTACCTATAAAGGGTTAACAAAGGGAACCAAACACCTGACCAGAGGACCAATCAGGAAACTGGATTTTTCAAAGTCAGGGAGGGGATTTTTTGGGGTCTGAGTCTTTGGTCTCTCTCTCAGCTATGAGAAGCTTTTTTCTATCTTCTAATCTGCTGTTTCCAACTGTAAAGTACAGGTAGAAAACAAATATAGGCTTTATGTTGTTTTGGTGTATTTACATGTGGAACTTGCTGATGTTTCAAATGGATATTCTTTTGAATCAGACTGTTTATTCATATTTTTCTTATAAGCAATAGCCCTGTATGTCATCTTGTTACAGAGATATGTTTATGTCTTTTTTCTTCTTTTTTATATAAAGCTTTCTTTTTAAACCTGTTTGAGTTTTCTCTGGTTAAGGAGAAAGGAAAGACGGGGGGAAGGGAAACACTACGCTCTGTGTTTAACTCTCCTAGTGTCCAGGGCGGAAGAAGCTAAGGGGAGTTCATAAGTAGATAGGTAAGGTAAGGGTTAATTTTCTTTACTGTAAAGGGTTACATAGGGAACCAACAACTGACCAGAGGACCAATCAGGAACAGGATTTTAAAAAGGAAGGGTGGAACCTCTGCAGGTTTTTGGCTTTTTTCTGGGTCTTTTTGTTTTCCTCGGCTGTGAGAAAACAATTTTTCTTCTCACTCCATCTTCTTTCAAACTTCTTCCTAAACATCTGTGAGTACAAAAAAGAAACAAATATCGGCTGTGATGTGCTTTGATTTGTATTTACATGTATGTGGTACTGTGTTGGACTGGTTTAAAGGGGCTATCGTTTAAATCAGACTGTTTATTCTAATTTCTATAAAGCAAGAGCCTGTATTGATCTCTTAATTCAGTAACATTGTTTTGTATTTCTTCTTTTTTTTATAAAGTTTTCTTTTAAACCTTGTGGAAGTTTCTTTTCCTAGTGAGGCAGAGGGAAAGAATCTCTGTGCCCAGAGCTCTGTTATATCGGTGACAGGCTGAGGGGGAGGAAAAGCCAAACTCTGTGTCTACCTTCCTATTGTCCAAGGCGGAAAGCTACAGGCCAAGGAGGGGAATCTCTTGTGTGAGGTAACTAGCTTTGAATGCCTAGCCTCGGGAGAGGTAAATAGTTCTCTTGGTTTTGCATTCAAGGAGTTAAGTACTGCATCGCCCAGGCTCACCCAGGAAGGGGGGAAGCTGGGGATGAGATAGGAGACCCAGGGTCTGGTCTTGGGTCTTCCCAAAAGAAGTTGGGGAGTCCACAGAGGGTCCCCCAGAGTATTTGGAATCCAGGCTATAAGAGCCTAATCTTATCTGGTGGCAGCGAAGTAAAATCCAAGCTGGTAGTGACTTGGGGAGGTTCAGATAAACACTCAGATGTTGAACTCTAAGTCCAGATTTGAGACAAACATGTATACAGGAGGAGAGATAGAATCTCTTCTGTTTCCTTGTATTTGGGTTTGTCTCGTGGGCCATAGACGGATAATGCTCTTGGTATTGTGATGTAAAGAGATTGCATCAATACTCCCAGGTTAGCCCAGAGAGGAAAGTCTGGGTGGGAGAGAGAGAGGGAAGGGAAGTGGGTTATTTCCCTTTGTTGTAGGCTCAGGGTTTCTGAGTCTTGGGGTCCCTCCAGGGAAGGTTTTGGGGAGACCAGAGGGGGCCAAAACCCTGGAAATTTTGGATGGTGGCAGCGAGATCAGATCTAAGCTGGTAAATTGAGCTTAGAGGGGTTCATGCTAGGCACCCAGATTTTTGGACGCTAAGGTCCAGATTTGGGAAGAGGCTTATGATATCTACTTATACACTGGAATATATAACCTTTGAACTTTTACCTGTTTTGGTGCACAGTCAGATTATATATCATGAAAAAATGGCATGTGTCATTTTCCTCATTTCAATTGGCAAATTATTATTTTTTCTGTATTATCAATAGATAATCTCTTCAAAAAGGATTAAAGACAAAGGGTCTTTATGAAGCTTTGCCAGCTGAGTATCTGATTTCGAATTTTGCCATATGGGTATCTCCACTGTAGTCAACAGAACTACCTTGGTGAATAACTGCTCACCAATGCAAGAGGCTCACAATCAGGCTTATAGAAAGTCAAAGATGAAAACCTTTACAAAGGCTACACTATTTAAAAAATTATTCACTATAGCTTGTCTATATTTAATAGACAAATGAATTTGCTGCAAAACATCTATAATTTAATGCTCACATGTATGATGCATTATTGGTGTCTTTTCCAGAAACAAATGAGTCCACTTGGCAAGATACAGAATGACTGATGAGCCATAAGAGAAAGAATATCCTCTGATCCACTAATGCTGAGAGGTTATACAGCACCACTTTACTGAAAAATAAACAGATTAGGTCAATGTAAAGTAACCTTCAGTTGAGAGGCTGTGAATTGTGCAAGACCAATTGCATGAGTTGACTATAAGCAGACACCAATATCTAGTTTCTAGCACTTTTGCCATGCATTTTGGTTTGACATTCATCCTGAAACTTATCCAGAGGTAATATTCTGGTGTTTGTCAAATTACATGTGTAGCTGAAGAAAACAGATAGCAGATGTAATTGACTGTACCCTCAAGGTAGGATAGTTTACTAAAATATGCTTTGTTTTATTGTTTAATAAGCACAGCTTGGTATTTTTGATTCAGTCCCTCCACTACTTGAAAGCACAGAATATAATTCACTATTTAAAATGTGCCTCATCATGATGTAAACATATTTTGTAAGTGTTCCAGCTCACTGAGCTTGGAGAGTGCCCCACTAGAATAGGAATGCAGATTTGCTTTTTGTATTATAATGAATGCAGCTGAGTCTCCTTTTATTTCCTAACATATGACAAATAGAAAATAGCCAGTCTTCTTTGCCTTCCATCTGCTCTGTATAGCTAGGTCAAACCAGATTCCCTTTCATAACATGAATCCAAAAACCCCAGAACCCCCAATAGCCCTCTCCTGTACATTTTGTGCCCTTCCCCTTCATGTTGTTAGCTCACTTTATTCTCCAAACCAATATTGCTGCCTTCTCACACTCAAGACTTATTGATTTACAATTCAGGTTTGTAATTTTTGTAAGCCTGTTTGAGGGAGGTAGTGGTGAGATGATGAGTGTATTGCAAGGGTTCTCAAATGGGGGATCCGGACCCCTCAGGGGGTTATGAGGTTATTGCATGGAGGGTCACGAGCTGTCAACCTCCACTCCAATTCCTGCTTTGCCTCCAGCATTTATAAGGGTGTTAAATATATAAAAAAGTATTTTTAATTTATCAGGGGGGTCACACTTAGAGGCTTGCTATGTGAAATGAGTCAGCAGTAAAAAAGTTTGAGAGCCACTGGTGTATTGGTTGTCTTGCTCTTGAGGTAATAACTGGAGGAAGAATGATCCAGTGTTTGGCCTGCAAGTCTGAGATTTGGGAGACTCAGGTTTAATTCCCTCTTCCACCCCAAACTCCACTCCTGTGTGAGTTTGAGCTTAATGTCTCTCTTCTTCAATTCCTCATCTGTAAAATAGAGATAAATGCATTAAAGACTGTGGTTTGCTCAGATACTACAGTAACAGGGGTCATAGAAGTAAGATAGAGATACAGTTCTTACCATAATCTTATTCCAGTATATTATGAGGCAAAGCTTGGGTCTGGTGTGTGAAGATGATAACACATCCTTCAGCTGGGTGGTAGATTGGTGGATGACAGGACTGAATTCTGGCTTCTGTCATGACAGTACCCAAGAAGAGGAATGTTCCCTCCATAGAATACAAAAGCAGTAGGGTTGGAATCCATAAAGGGACTTAAATGCTGAACATCATGACACAAAATGTTTTGGCTCTTAGAAAAGCATAGAAACACATGATATATGTAACCTGAGTTCAGTGAATGGGCTTTTACAATGAATAGCAAGAAAAAGGCACCTTAGATTATGATCCACAAAAGCCAACATGCTAGGTAGGGAGTCACCTAAGCTGGTCAATCAGAGATGCTCATGAGAGGGGATGTGTACTAAGCCACAGCCTTCTCACAGAGAAGCACCTAATTCCAGGCTGCAGGGGGGTGCCTATATCTGCTCGGCAATCTATGAATGGGAATGCATTGCCTGGAGTCAGGTAGTTTAGGTGCTGAGGCATTTCTCACAGGAATGAGACTGATAAAGATTTACCACAGTGGAACAGTCATTGGGCCAGAGAGAGAAAGAACGATTCTGTAGTCCAATCGTTAAGGCACCCAAGTGGGAAGTGGGAAACCCTGGACACCAGACCCCTGCTCCACTCACTCTCTCAGTAGTTAGCCACAATTCAACAGCTTCAACAAGAGAGAATGAGGAAGCCCCATATCAAAATACCCCAAAACTCAGTGACTAGAGCACTTCTCCTGAGTGGTAGGAGACCCCTGTTCAAATCCTCTCAGGCAGGAAGGGGTAATTTGAACCTGGGTTTCCACATCCCAGATGAGTACTTTAAGCACTGGGTTGAAATTTATGAAATGGTCACCGCTACCTCTTTCTTTGGCTGGATTTTGAATGGAACTCAATCGAGTAGGCAGCCTCTGAGCATAGCTACCAGATTGGGCTGTGCCCATGATGTAGGCAGGCAAATATCTATCTTCCTATAGTTCATAAAATGCTCAGGCTTAGGCAAGAGATGGACATCCACGACCACAGAGGCAATGTGGTTGCCAGAGGAAGACATATAGGGAACTTTTACCCTGAAAGCTGGGGTGCTGAGATTAGGCACCTACCAGCAATGGAGCCCAAACTGGGGACTTGTGCACCTACATAGGAGACTTAGGTGCCTACATACCTCTGTGGATTTGGGGCTAGCTCTCAAACAAGTACAATTTCTTTTGCCTTTATAAGTTAGCAACCAGACACAGGATCTCTGTGTCTCTGGGAAACCAAATTGCAGATGGTTTATTCAGATTCCCAAAGGTTTGGAAAACAAAGTAAACATCAAGATTTATTTAGAATCATCCCAAAAAACAAACCAAAACCCCCCCCCACAAAGCTTTTTATATGGCTTCTATTATACAAACAAGAAGCTAAACAACTCACCAAAGAAAAAAAGGTTAGTTTATTTGTTTGAATTGGCTTCAATTCTTCTTCAAGTACCTACCTACTGAAATACTGAATGAAGCTTAAGCGTTAAGCTATGCTTTGTCAAGATCTTTTTACAGGGCTTTAGCTCCACTCCTTATAACAGTCTTCCTTCCACAAGCTTGTTCATACCAATGGCATGCTTTGTGTCTTTATATGAAAAAAAAATGTGGCAGGAATAGCTGCTGACTCACCTAGGTGGCTCTCTACCTGTTAAACAAGCAACAGGCAAGAAAAAGAACTCTCCGCCTTTTTGGAAAGGATTGCCAGGCTAAAGGAAAGAACATCCTTAAGCTCCCATGACATAATACTCACAGTATAACATGGATAGGAATACTCACCATGCAAAAGAAAAATTGGATACTCAATTCCCTAAAACAGGCACCTGCAGATATTCCCCCACCAAAGCCAGATTACTATGTAAAATAGAATGCCCTAAATAGCCTGGTCTAGGAACTCTGAACAAAGACCCAGTTAATATACTGGCAGTAATAGAGAACGAGGAGGTGGGTCAATAGGCATTAATTCACCCACTACCAGTTAAGAAGGCCTGTTGCTCCACACATTCAGTGAGTATCGGTTCTCAGAAACATTGTCAGGTAGCCTCTTGAATGGACCAGGATAACCCAGTAAAAAGGAATGCGTTATCTTTGCTCAATGAGATACTAAGGGAGCAATCAGAACTTCACTGGACCCAGACTTTACAGAATACCAGCCAACTTCTCATCATCTTGAAATATGCCCAAAGCATTTCTGAGCTATTTCTGAGCAGCATGTGAATACGTAGTGTGGCAGTGAGATAGGAAATTCCTGTCTGGCCTATGCTTGGTGTGGAAGTGGTTCCAACCATGCTAGTGATTAGGGGAGGAGGCTGAGTTACATAGATATTCTGGAATGCTGATTACACTTGCTTTTTGTTACAACACACACTGGTGAGTTATGTTGAGTCAGTAGGGATTGACCACGTTCTACTAAGCCAGAAAAATGTTTCAGCCTTGGGATTGCCTCTGGATTCTGAGAATTCGCAGGCAACTAGGTCACCTTGGGAGAGGAAAAAGCTCTCTGCACCAGAGCTTCTTCACTACCCCTACAAACAATGTTCTCTCAGCTATTTCTGCCAATGCCACCTTTTGCAAGTACCTTATATATGTGCTTTTGAACCAGCAGAGAAGAAGAAAACATTGTCAGCCACATTTACCCTTCTTTTTCCTGTCTTCTCCCTTGTGCTAGAGCGAGTGGCTAATATGAGTCTCTACTCATAAATGTCTTGATTTCCAAAAGGCTCCTCACCTTGAAAAAAAGTATATGCTGGATGCATTAAAGGGATGTGGCTTGGAGAACTGACAAATGGTTGTTGGAGGCTGAGCATTATGTAACACTTGAGCAATTCAGTGTGATGCGGTCCTATTTTCCCTTCCCATGATGACACAGATGAGTAGGCACTGAGGCCCCAAAGCAATAAAAATATCCAGAAAAAGCAGCATTTAGGCTGCTATTTAGGGCAGAGGGCTACACCTAGACTATTTGGCTTGTTCCCTTCTGAGGCCAAACATTTCCAGGCTTTGCCAGCACTCTAGGGTATGTCCACGCTGCAATCAGGAGATGTAACTGCAGCACATGTGGGCATATCCATGCTAACTTGCTCAAATAACGGTGAAGCCACAGCAGCATAGCGAGTACAAATCCACAAGCCTGCTCTGCTGCAGCTTCACTGTTATTTTTAGCAAGCTATCTACATTAAAGCTAGCAAGGGTATGTCTACATGTTTGACAATTACACATCCCTACTGCATAGTAGACAGACCTTAACTATTTTGCAGCTTTTCCTCTCAAATGCAAATAAAAACAAACATCCATCTATCCATTTATTTTCTGTATACTTAATTCAACTTATTTACCTTGGTAACTCTAGGGTATGCCTCTCCTGCTTCAATGTGTATGTAGCCCAGATTTCCACTCTGATGCCACCTCTCTTGCTTTTCCAGCAAGTAGGCTTTGATTTAGGACAAGTTTCTTTTTACCCCTCTCTATTAGTGTATGCCTTGTCCCTTACCAGTGACAAGGACATATTCTAATGACTACTAATACCACCACAGGCACTGGCAAGAGATATTAGTCTATGGTCCAGGGAACCTCTTACTAGACCTTGCTTAGTGGTGCTGTCTTATTCCCCAGATTTTCTACAAGTCAGTGACGATTATTCTTACCTATACTTTTGGATAGTCTCACAGCTCTAGTTTCATGTTCCAGGGAATGATAGTGAAATGGAAAGAATTATAATATAGTGATAAGGGAAGAGATATTGGCTTATATATCATGTCACATTAAAATTCTTAGAGTGGCAGCAGGTGATCCTACTCAGCCTTTTCTCAAGCTCAAAAATATAAGAGATTTGTAATAGATTCTCTTTATGAGGCTATACTGAGGTCAAACTGGTCATAAACCACTCTATTCCTTGAGCTGCAGCAGGAAGGTACACAGTGAATAACAATTCAAAGGCTTTCTATTTTAATGCAATAATAGCCAACAAATCAATGGATGCCAGCAGAGACTTAATTGTCAATTAATGATCCAAGTTTTCTCAAATCAGCTATTAATGCCAATGGCTAATTTCTTAGGGGATGTGGGATGATATCTTATTTTTTAAAATAGAAAAATTGAGTATGAAACAAAGTGACTAGTCATTTCTAGGTGTTTACATGATACTGCCTATACCATTTGTGTTATAGTCCATAACACATTGTTGATATATAAATTTCTGATTTGATAGTGAGGGTAAAAGTTATAATAGGTAAATGAGTTAATATGATCTCTCAGAATTGAATGGAAAAGCTTTATAAATAAGTCCCTACAGTATTTGGCCTGTAATAGCCAATGAGTGTATGTGTGTGGGCCAATGCTCCCTCCCTTCCCATCCACCTGTTTTGGGGTGAGAGTTGACAGGCTCACATTTACACCTGCATGCCCAGTCCCTGAGTACTGGATAGCCTGCATGAATGTTTAAAGGTGAGTATGTCTTACTCCCTGGGTGAAGACATATGGTTGAAGTCTTAATATCATACATCAATAGTTAATATTTGCTGAGCCCTAAGCCTAAGGTACCTTACACTAATAGAGGACTGGGCATATTGGAGTGGAGCCCCTTTGATCTCCCTATCCTGCCCTACCCATGTTATGTCCCCTCCTTTATCTTACTCCAGGGGTAAGGAGATGGAGCATCTCTTCCAGGTTTCCCCCAGTAGAGAGTTCCCCTGCCTGAGGGAAAATTCTCAGCAAGTTATCACCTGCTGGCTAAAGGGAGTGGAGAGTCTAGCCTGATATATTAACTCTGAAACAAGGTGTACATTGGCTGAGCTAGGATTAAAGCTAAGCAAACAGGCTACTGGCTGAAAAAGAGTATTCCTATCAGTCCATCCGTCACGGTACTCTGTGCACCAAATGTTCTGTTATCAGCTCTGTCCTGTCTCATTGAAGTCAATAGCATTGCACTGAGTGCAAAATGGTATTCACTGTATAAAGTGAACATGAGGAGTGTGTAGTCCTTCTGCCAAAATTCCAAAAAAAGGAACAGTATCATCCCCCATCCCAAGATATCTGTGGGGAAGAATTCCACTCTAATAATGGCTGCAATATATTTAAACATGGAGACATAATAGTTTTACTTTATGCACAGTCTGTGAATGAATTTGTCAGCATAGTAAGCTGATGAGGGAAGCAGGCAAGGGTGCACTTCGATCAAGATATTTCCCCTAATATTATAGTAATAAGAGAAATCATCACACAACTCTCTTAACCAAGACTCGCACAGTCTGCTTCCCCATTTGCATTCCACAGTATGTTCTGTACATTTAAAGTGAGCTTCTACTATGAAAAGTGATTATGTAAAAGTGTCACCTTTTCACTCAGAGCTGCTTGTTGTGTGCATTCAGAGCCATTTATTCTCACTTCAGTGAGAAAAATAGCTTTTTACTCCTGTTAGCAAAGCAGGGCCAACACAGCTGCAAGAGTGAGCTGAATTCTGTTCTTTCTTGTCTGCCAACAGACGGACATGAAGGCTCAGTGAGAAGGAGGAAGTGAGCTTGCTTGGTAGATCCAGCAGCAAGGACAGCAACAGCAGGCAGCCTGAGAACTGTCACAAGGAAATTGGGTGATTATCAGGGCCCACTAGCATCAGCATACAGATGGAAAAGCTTGTAAGCAAGATACATGAGGCTTGACAGTAAGACCATGCAGAGGGCCCCCCATGAGGCTAAAGATGGAACTGAACTCTGATTGGTGGGACTTATAGTCTGATCTTTAATTATGGTCTAGATGGACTAGAAGGGATACCCCAATCACCATACTAAGCCTGAGAAGCACCCAGACCAAGGTTATTTTTGTAATGCTCTAGTGAACTTCCCCTTCATGGCCAAGATAGGAGCTGGTCTATTGTTCTACTGCAATTGATTTAGTCACTACACTGGGGTACTTACACCCTTTTATTTCCTCTAACCGTAGTAAATCTTTTCCTTCCCAGTGTGCATGTGAATGCTTATTGGGAAGCCACTAAGCATTAGAACCCATAGGCCCTAAAAGCTGATGTTCATACAGTGCTTGCTCATGGTACACATACCATACTACCAAGTTTTGGGCACTTGCAGAAATGAAGACAGGCCCAGTGAAGAAAACAAGGTTAATTTTTTTTTTTATGATGACTTAATTTGGATGCAATGGAGTTACCAAATTGTAAATGAGTATGATTTGACCTGTTGAAGCTTCATTACTGGTGGTAATATATTAGAAGAAAAAACACAGCCTGATTGAGAGTCCATCTTGAGTTTGAAGAGATGACTATAAATGACATTGTTTATTAACTGGGTGGAAATTAATGGAAAAAAAACATAGTATCTCCTAATGCTATTTTTAGACTTATGTTTCAGAGGAAATCTGTACTGTCAGCTAAATTGTTATGTCTCCATTTAGTGGAGAACTGCACGTGATTAGAGCAAGAAAGTTAAAATGTAATTTGAGCCTTTGAGGCTTATCTACACATTCTCAAAAACAAACTGACAGAGAAGCATTCTGGCAGGAGAATGAATAGTGAGTGAAAAGTCGCAGACAAAAGCCTGCATCGCTGTACCAAAACTAACTTAATTAAAAACAGCAAACACCACCACCACCACCACCAAAAAAAGCCCACTTTATTTCTACACAGGCAGCCAGAAGATTGAGCTATATAGTGCTGTGCTCCTGCTACACCTATTACTGGATACTGGTATTCAGGGAAATTAAAACAATTAGAACAAAAGTAGTAGAAGTTAAAAATGGAAAGCCCTGTTAAATCATCTAGTGTTCCCCTAGCCAGCTCAAAGACAAAAGACAAACTGATGCCTCAGGGAGATTTCTACAAAATCAGATGAATTATCACCTGGTTAAGTGGCCATTCTTTATCAGAAAAAAAGGTGTGAGTGAGAAATCTACATTTTAGCAAGGAAACAGTTAGAGGTTCCCATCCTCACAGACATTCTGTCTCCTGAGCCTCAGCTGGAGATGATTTTCAAAGAAAAAGAGAACTATAGGAAAAGCGAACAGACACCGCAAAATAATCTTCTCTTTTTCTCTGCCCATGACATCAACAACACCTGAAGGACAAGGAAATGAGTACTGAAATGGGGGACAGGTTTCAGAGTGGTAGCCGTGTTAGTCTGTATCAGCAAAAAGAATGAGGAGTACTTGTGGCACCTTAGACTAACAAATGTATATGAGCATAAGCTGTCGTGGGCTAAAACTCACTTCACTGGAGGCATGCAGTGGAAAATACAGTAAGAAGATATATATATACACAGAGGACATGAGTAGAACTCATTTTTTCATGTCCTTTGTGTGTATATATGTATCTTCCTACTGTATTTTCCACTGCATGCATCCGATGAAGTGGGTTTTAGCCCACGAAGGCTCATGCTCAAATACATATGTTAGTCGCTAAGGTGCCACAAGTACTCCTCGTTCTTTTTGCTCAAATGGGGGAGGGGTCCTGCCTGAAAGATTTCTAGGCAGAAAGACTGCTGAAGCACGTGGTGAGAGAAATCTTTGCTTTGAACTCATTTAGTTTGTTAAGTTAAATATTGTCTTTTACCTTTTTATTTTCTTGTAACCAATTCCAGGTCTTGTGTCTTATTACTTGTAATCACATAAAATCTATCTCTATATTGTTAATAAACTTGTTTTATTGCTCTATCAAAACCAGCGTGTGTTTGGAAAACTTCATTTGCAATAACAAGATTTGTGCATATAATTTTCTATTAATTAAGTGACAGACTTTATATGAACTTGTATTGTTCAGGAGGGGCTGGGCAGTATAAGATGAACATTTCTGGGCGAAAGTCTGGGACTAGGAGTTTGCTGGTGTTTCCCTGAAGTGTAATTCATGTGTGAGTGGCTATAGAACTCATAGAGTACAGTTGGGAATGACTTACATGCTGGACATTATGTGTGAGCAGACAAGAGTGAAGCAGTATAAAAGGCAGGTTGGAGAACTGAGGGGATACAGCTGTCTATCAGTCTATATGGTACCCTGGGTAATGTCACAGAAGTGTCATATAGTTCTGAATGTGGTGACCCATATTCAAGAAGCATTTTATACCCTTAAATGCCCACATGGTTGAGTCCTACCTACCTGAGAAACTGCCACTCTCCCTGTGCAACACTGTGACTGTAGGGTTCAACTGATGCATATTGATTTGAATGTTCTCAGTGAATGGATCCCATTGTTCCAGCAGGCCCCTCATTTATTAAAGGCATAGGATGAGATTTTTAGAAAGTATTTAGGCACCTAAAGATGCAGATAGGCATCTAGTGCAATTTTCAAAAGTGCCTACATTCCTAAACTAGGTACTTTTGAAAATCCCACTAGATGCCTATCTGCAGTTTTAGGCACCTAAATGATAGCCAAACTCTGGCCCATAGTGTTTACTAGGATTATAAGGATATATTTGTACTAGTGGGAATGTATCTTTTCAAATGAAACTTGCAGACCTGTTTTGTTCTATTTAAGACACATTTTCTTGCATCCAGAGAAGTTTTATGAATTTTTTAATTTTTGAAAAAAAATAAATAATTTACTTAATATGACCATATAATCAACTAAAACTGAAAGTGCTGAATTTACATATATCACATTCATAGTTGGGTTCACTGTTCATTTTACATCTTGTTTTTTTATAGATCCATGAAAGTTTTTTTCCTCCAATTTTAATATGTTTTGGAGTCAGACTGCATTGCCTAGACATTTTGTTGTATGGCTTATCTTTACTATATAGTTACCAGTCTATGAGCTTGTGTCCATTTGATGCACATCTTTGTAAATCACTTCCATTCATTTTATATGCTTAGATATTTTATAAGAAGATAGATTAAAGTATGACCACTCAAACTCATTTTATACGAAGGACAGTTGATGACAAAGTTTTTGTAGGCTTCTGAGTTTTCTTTTAGAAACCACAGTATGAAGTTTGCTTAAAAATAAATAAATAAAAATCTAGTACTAGTAATTCCAAACTGATGTTATTTTGTGGGCATATTATAATTAATCAAGATAATGCTGTCTTCCAAAGCAACTAAGATTTCTAGAGAGAAATGAACAAAAAGATTGTATTGCTATCTGCAGAGAATATTAGTTGTTTCAGTCAGATTCTTACTGGTGGATTATGATGAGAGTTAATATTCTGTATGCCTCTTTGTTAATAGGATTGTTGCTGTCTGTGATGTTAAATGTTTGATAGATGCTGTAGGTTGTATTAGCTGATATGTTGCAGATGGTTACCCATAATCCCCAAACATCATGGTAATCCGTGTTGACAGAATCTCTAGCATGGACACTATTGCCTGAACTGATTTCCCATTCATTTCTATTTAATACACAGTCTCTCAATAAGCACTGCCTTTTTGTATATATACAAATATATACAATATTTAAGGTACTCTATTGGTATAATACTAAGAGTGGCTCAATTTCATAATAGAAAAATGCTTATGCTTACAATCAGGATTTAGGTCAAATGATAACTCTAAGTAAAGCAAAGTTTACAAGTTTCAACCCTTGGCCATTTAGACATGTAATCCTAACAAAAAACTAGCACATAATTTAGCAAATTTTATCAGTCTGTCACTTTCTCCTTTGCACAGTGAACCATTTATACAGCATAAATGAAGCCAGCCAGAGACAAGTACAAGGTTCAGAGGTCTGTATAGTTGGCCCTACAACTGCCAATGGATAGCCAAAGGTAATCCATGCTACCTTTTCGTGAGGCTGCCAGCATTTAAAAGCTTTTTTTAGTGTGCTACAAACACCTTATCTTTTCACTGCATACAATTTATATTACATTTTAATGTCTTTTCATACAAAGATCAATAAAGTATCATTTCTTTTCTTCGGTCCCTTCAATTTAAGGTCTTTTTGTTATGTTTAAATCCTTCAGATAATATTTCTATTCTACATAGACCTTGAAATTTAGGAACATTTATAATTGGGCAGGCATATACACTTCATATTTGTACTCTGTTAAGTCCCATCAATAAGCTACAAGTCCTTTGCAAAAACTAACATGAGAGTCTTCAAACTCATCATTTTCACTATTTCACAGAAAGTTTTGACATTTACCCCACTGCCATTTTCTCCCTATTCTTGCATCTCTTTCGCTGCAAATACTTTCTACAATATAAAGTGATTCACAACTTCCTACTGTCTCCTGCTGGTATCTCCCACATTTTATCCCTTGACAGTGGTATGTGTTTGTTATTGCTAGCTGTAGGCTGAGTTTAGATGTTGTGAAAGTAAAAAAAAAATTGAATAGCTAGCATGGCCTCATGAACCTTCAGAGTCATAGTAGTTCAGCATGAAGCTTGGCAAAAAGTTCAGAGGTCTGATATGATCTCATGCATAGGCCTGAGGTGTACAACGGCTTGTTTGCTCAAGAAAATTCACAGTATTTGTTTGGCATTGACCAGTCCAAGCAAAAATGACTGATCCTGTCCCTTTAGTTCTTCTATATTATGTATAAATGAATACCCCTGGTTTCTCAGAGCTTCTACATTTCAGATGAAAATTTCTCCAAGCCTACTAAAAATACTTGAAACTAAAATTACCTTTTCTATTTCCATTCTGGATCATTACTTCCAGTTGTTCACAGATGTTTGTTTATTAAAGAGATTAAGAGGGCTGACTGGTTCACTGAGCATAACTATTATGCTCTCCTATCTGGCCTGGTTAAACAAACTGGATTTCATATGCAGCCTTATCAAATCCAAGAAAATATAAAGCCACGAACTGTAGCAGTAGACATATGTTCTTGTTTGGAAATAATGCCTCAGTGTTGCTTCAGTAAGAAGAGAGAGATGATTTCTAGCTTGCTTTTTTTATTATAAAATAGATAATACTTTTGGCTACCAGGAGATGGTATTCAATTCATATATTTGCATGGTATATCCTACTGGGACGGATACTCCTCATTACCACCAAAATCATGTTTTAAGCAGCTTCTCCTTAAGTCCATAAGTGTCAATAATTAATCTTTAACTACTACAAAGAACTTCATAAATTAATAAGACAAAGAAGCTTTTGAATGAATTGACAATAGCTTTTAGAATGCTATCTATGTTCTTCTTCCGTGACATTACACATTATCCTGTTTTTATTGCAGTTCATTTGTAATGAATATTGTTATCTTATAGACATTATTCACTAGACCACAGCGTCAGCTAGCCATATGTAGTTTCCCAACAAGAATGTTAATGTTAATAATATTGAGACCAGATGTTACTAAACAAATATTAACCTTAAATATTATCTTGCTGATACCACCATGCAACAGGCCGTAAAGACCAGATGGCAGTTATTTGGTTAAAAAATAAAGCTGAAACTTTGTTATATATCAAAATTATTATATCATTACAACTGCATCCAAAGGTCCCAACCAGAACTGGGGCTCTATTGAGGTGTCAGTACTACACAAGTACATTGGCTCTAAGCTTATAATTTAAAAAGACAAACCAGTATAACGGTGAAAGCAAGAAGTACAAGCAAGCAACACTATCAGGGTGATGGTTGAAAAATGATTTTAGTTCCACACATATATTATGGGGGTTGAATAGTGATGTTAAAGGGGATTATGGGATCAAGGGAGTAAACATGGGAATGAAGGAACAGGGGACACTAAGGCTGGGGCAGGGAGTAAAGAGAGGATGGAGAAGAGCAGTGGGAGTCTGATGCAGTGAGAGGAGGGGAAAGATGGAGGCAAACATCTAATCAGTAGAGATACAGACAAACAGATCACAGCTCAAACTGAAGGAAAAAGAATCTAATGACACATATGGTGATGAAGGCGGTTTCTGCTGCCATTGTTGCTCCTTATTCTGTTATTGGAAAGGCTACCTGCTACATCAGGAACCCTGCTCTTTCTCCTCCACATCACATGCCTTGGGGAGAGAGGGATGCTTCAGGCCAGTTGCCTTTGCAAAGGGGGTTTCCCCTGGGTCTTTATGGGGGTAGTGGTTTAGAATCAAGCGGTTTCCTTTAGGCTTATGTACATCACCCCACTGCAATTGTGACTAATCCCAGCTCCTCCCAAGGGTGAAGGAGCAGCCCTTTGAAACCTTTAATGTCCTCACACAGGCATGCTAGGTTTTTGGGAAAGGGACCTTCTTCAGTTATTCAGTAGATCTTATTGCTTCGTAAAAATTATGAGACTATTAAACATCCAACTGCACAGATACTTTGTGAGTAGACAAGGGCTAGTGGGCATTAGTATGACTAGCATAAAGTCCAAATCTGAAAAAAATAATACCCTTCAACACTAACACTCATGCTTCCAATTCAAAGGGGTATGGTTTGAGATTTCAATTTTGGAATAGATTAGAGGTCTCATCACTAATATTAAATTATACATTTGACTGATACATAGATTAGATAGATATGTGAAATGCAGCTGCGTGGTGAGCATTATCTTTGGAATATTAACTTTGGTATTTTTTGATTTTATATGGTTGCAAGTGCATTAATTTGGTATTTAATTTAATTTCTTTTGTGTTCTTGTTTTTAACAATAAGTGTGTGCACTGGGAACAGTGAAGCTGGAGCAATTGCTTGTGAGTAATAAAGTTACATTTACATTGTTCCAGTCACAACTGAAATTCACATCTAACTGAGGTGAAAGGAATTGGGGAAGCTGCTTTCCTCCTTTAGTGCTGCTGCTGCTCTTTGATTAGAGACACTTTTTAATGAAAATACATTGTGATGACTATATCTTTGCAACAGAAAAGATGAAAATTTCATTTTTAAAGAGCAGCTAAGACAATTTGTATGAGGTAGATTGTAAATATTTCATTGAAACACACTGAAAACTTCTGCCAGCATTAGGTAAGGGAGAAAAAAACTGGGGGAAAGGCAGGGGGTGGGGGGAAAGCAGGTCGCACACAACTTTTTTTAATTGTAGTGAAAATTGCTTTCACACATTAAAGTTTGATGAAAATTCAACGATTTTATTTTAATCAATTAAGTTTTTCTCAGCTGTGTATAGTTATATAAGGCAGTGAAAACAAAAGCTCCCTTTTGGAATACATCTTCATTGTTGCTGACACTGATGGTGCATATCAGTAGTGAACTCAGCTACAGAGTGTTCTAGTGTAAATGTAACTACAGGATCAGCATTAGCCATGAACTGAAGGAAAGCAGTAACAGGAAAGGGAGAATGAGGAAGACTTCTTGAGATGGAGTGGCTGTCAGGGAGAGAGAGAGGAAGCTGGAGGTAATTAATCTCATTTGGTGTACACTTCATATCTGATACAGAAGCAAATGGGTTTTCTTTCCTCCCTGATCCAGAATGGAATTATAATGAGGTGGAATGAAGGTATCTGAACCCAACAGCAACACTAAAGACATTTTGTATTGATTTGCACCAAGGGCCTGATCCAGTGCCCACTGAAGTCAAGGAGACTCTTTCCAATAGCTTCAGTGGATGTTGGAAAAGACGACTAGTGACCAAAGTAGTGGACTAGTGGCCTATGAAACCACAAAGTCATGAAGGAATGTAACAAAGTAATTTCTTCTAGAGGCCAGGAACAGGAAGCAAAGTGCACTGACCGATGTAAGTGACTTTATTTTCATGATCCCCTAAATATATTCCTTCCTACTTAAAGCACATTCCTGGAATGCAATTCCACCACTGTGACCTTGAACTGATAATTAGATTTCAAGAAAATATAGCAAAAATGCAGAATTAAATTCCTTTTCAAATTGTCATAAAAGGGCTAGAATCTTGTTCTGAAAAGGAGTAATTTCCTCTCGATCTGTCGTATTAGTAGATGTGCTGAGATACAAACTACAGATTGTTAGGCAGAACGATATTAACTCGCACCATAATTATACATAGCATTTGAGAACTATTGTGTCCTAATACTTTGTCAAACAATGATGAAGAAAATACATACAGTTTAACCCCCTGACCTTATTTGACTTAAGTGCTCAGAAGCATAATATGTGGAGCTCGGATTAAACAGAAAATTGATTTTATTTTACTCTTTTTATAAGTTTAGATCAATCAATCCATTCCTGTATGAATGCCTGCTCTCAATAAGCATGTCTAATTGCCTTTACACCAGATAGTGTCATTATATTTAAGAGTCTGATGACGTTCAGAGGTTTATAACTCAATGAACAATTTAAATGTAAAGTATTATTCAGACTGCTGCAAAAATGGTGTTGGCTTTTTTTTTCTTTTCACAAACACATTTTAAAAACAAGACAAAACAAGTAAGCATAATAAGAAATGGGAGGAGAGTGGAGAGGAAGGACAATGATATCCATAATAAACTCTCATAATTATAAAAGTTAGCTGGATGCAGAATGTAATGTTTCTGACTCACTGTAACATTTCTTAATTCCACTATTCTCAACTGCTACCCCAAGTGGCTACTATAGCAGCAGTGGGGTCTAGTGAATTGAGCATTAGACTAGCACTCAGGAAAGCTGGGTTCTGTTTCTGGCTTTTCTGTTTGGTGACCTCTGGCAAGTCACTTCCTTTTCCCCATCTGTAAAATGGGGAGAATGCTGCAGACTTCCTTTGAGATCTACTTGATGAAAAGCTCTATATAAGATCTTTATGATTTTTGTCTGATTTCTCATAAGCTCCACAATGGAAGAGAATTTTAGAAACAGACAAGTCAATTTAGATAGGATAAAACAGAATGCAAAATGTTTTATCCAAAAACTCAAACTGATCTCCAACTGAAACTTTTTGAAGTCAGGATTAATATTTTTTCCTCCAATTATTTTCACTTAATGTTCACCTCTGCTTTTCCTCTTTATAATCAGGATAAGAAATGGAATTGTCAAAATATTTCAGCAAAGACTGTTCCCATGTTTGTAGACTTGCTTGAAGATAATACGCTAGGAAACTTGCAAGAAAGCCTGAAGTTTCTGGTCAAATTTTGCACCCTGAAAAAGTTTGGATAAATTAGGGTAAGCCTCCAGAGTCTGCTCCAAATGTCACTGAAGTCATTGGGAGTTCTTTTCTAATACCTTCAGTGGACTTCAGATCAGGACCTCAGACTTTTGAGCACTTATCTGCAATGACACTTCAATATTTTGAGGTTCACTCATATTTGTTTTTTTTCGTTATGGACTAATATCTTGACTACTTTCCCAGTCCTTCAGAATGACAACATTGGTTCCTCTACAGAAGTGGTGACTAAATGTAAATTGATACTCTCACCTGACTTCCTGGTGTGATGCCTACAGAAAGATGCCAGCTGAACCATACAGTTAGGTCATCAATTCACTCTTGTTTTGTCTGTGTGCAGGAGGTGCTTTAGTGCTTGATGGTTCAGAAGGTTCCTGGTACACATTCAAATGCTGATTCATTCTTGTGCTTAAGATTACTTTTCCTCATTGCCTAGGTGAAGATAGGCAAGACAGGAAAAGACTCATTCATTCACATTGTATATAGGCAGTTGAATCACATTATTTAGATTAAATAATAATGGACAAAGATAGATTACAGGTTATTTTAGATTAAAAATATAACAAGAATCCCACAATATAATGTGAGGTACTGGGATGAAAGTTACAAATAAATAAAAAACAAAAAACAAAAAAAACCCCTACAAACCAAAATAATTTGATTTAGGGGCTTTTATATAAATACCAGTAATACATTATTAATTACTATTATTACAGAAGTGCACTGAGGCTCCAACCAAGACCAGGGCCCAGTTTTGCTGAGCACTGTATTAAGACATAGTTAAATAACAGTCTGTGCCTCACGGAGTTTACAGTCTAAATAAACAAAACAGACAAAGGGTAGGAGGGGGAGCAGAGATACAGAAAAGTAAAGTGATTTGCCCAGGGTCATACAGAGCATCAGTGATAGATCCAGTAGCAAAACCCACGTCTCTTGACTGCAAGCACAGTGCCCTATCTACTGGGCCATGTAGCGCTTCAAAAGACAAATGCTTTGTCCGTGATGCAGGTTGTAAGACATCATCGTTTTTCCAAAGTGTTTCATATACAAAAGTTCTTACAATTTATCTGCCAATCACTCATCCTATGGTCATCAACACATTAACAATGTTTAATTTTTTTTCTGATCAATATCACCACTAAGTCGGAGAGCCACAAAAAACAAAATAAATCTGCTAACACAGTCTTCTGATAGCACACAATCCTGTTTGGCTGATGTTGCTTTTCCTGTAACAGCTCAGTGAAAATAACACACATGAAACTTTGTTTTTGTCTTTATTCATTTTCTTATAGAGCAAATTAACAAAATTGGGATGAGGGGGAGGAGGCATATAGCATATATTATATCACATATGATCTCCCTGCCTCACTAGGTCATTTGAACCTTAGTCTGGATCACCTTCATCTTACTCGATACAAATAGCCATGATCCAGAGGAACTAATTATTATTATTACTGGTACATATGAAACTAAATAAAAAGGTTTAATACGGTTGCATTTTAAGTAGTCATATTAATCAGGACCCTAAAAAAGATACTGGACACTAGATTAATTTATTAGGATATTCATACATACCTTTATAATGGCCCCATGACCAAAACTTTCACGTCTCAGTGATCTCTGTCTAATAGTTCACAGCAATTACTCCTATTTTTCTTTCTAGTCTGATGCCTGTGTGGCAAGCTACACCTATAAGAACTCAAATATATATTATTGAGATGTAAGTCAAATCCAGACACACCAACACTTGTCAAAAAAAAAAAAAAAAGAAAAAAGAGTGAAATCAAGGTTGATCAATGATCAACTTTACTAATAACATTTGCCAAATAATTTGCACAGGGTTGCCTATATTTAACTACACAATCCTTGTGCTTTCTCTGCAAATTGTTCAATTAAATTTTCTGCAAATTAATCTCTGAAATTCATACAAAAATGTTTTTACACTGCATTCTCATTTTCAAAAGACAAGGAATGGTTAATCATTAAGGTTGTATTATCAGAGGTCCAAGGGTTCTGTCCTCTTACACTGAGAGAGGCAAGCAAAAGCAGGCAGAATTTAGCTGGAGATTGCAGAATTAAATAAGCAGCAGTGACTCCCTCAAATAGTGCCCCTTCCCTCAATCCCTCTGCAGGAATATTATCGGAATAGCGCTGTAATTTTAGACAGGGCAAGCCAGGGTTGAGGCGACAATTATTCTATTAAGCGTGCTTCCTCTGGGACCTGGTGCATTTCTGATAGGAAATCCATGCTTTCAGCAGGATTGAGGTCCATAGCATCTAACCAGCTGCCCTCTCTCCCACAGAAGTGGGTAGTGCACATACATAGGGGATTAGCCAATATAAACAAGGCTTCTTAGGGAGTTTTCTTAGAAGTAGTTGGGCCAGGACAGCAAGGATGACTCTTCCCACAAGTGGCCTGATATCCATGGAATAGCTCTGTGCTCTCCCTGAAATCTGCAGTTTGCAGACTTCAGGATCCTTCCTTTGGAGAGGAGGATGTAGTAGATCCAACCCCACAAGGTCAGGTTGTATTCCTCTTCTGTAGGGTGATTTGTGGTTTGTTTGTTTTTTTCCCCAATAGGAGATCTCCAGGGTCTTTTAGTTTATAGTCTATGTTTAGGACCGTATGTTGCCCTTGGTTTGTATGTGGTACTTCCACTGGTGTCTATAGGAGGTGCATGTACTTGCAACTACAAGGCAATATTTGGCCCATAAATCTACACAGGGGCTTGCTAATCACTTAATAGGTAGGGGAAAGTTCCATCAAAAATACTTATAAACCATCGATGTAGAGAACTATATGGAAGAGATTAAGGTACCTTTCAACTTGAGGGCTCTTAATGAACATTTATTAGGTGGGCCATTTGTAAATGACCTCTGCTAGATAGCCAGGTTAGGATGCAAGCAAATTATGAAAAGCCTTGGCAATATGGCCATTATGAAAATTGACCAACCCCCTTTTCCTATTTAATTCCATTTGCATGTGGTTTCACTGCTTTTATTTTGCAATTTTTTTTATAGTCACCTACATCTGTCTGGTTTGCCGAAAAGGGAGAACCCTCCACGGTGATGTATCAGACCTAAATGTGTATTTGTGTCTGATATACAGTAAAGGTCCCTGGTCAGGAGTAAATTGCAAAATGTGCTATTTGCATATAGAAAATTGAGTGTGTACTTTCTTCTCCCACAACCTATACAACTTATGTAAAGTTGGTATTCTTTAACTTTAATAAATACTTGACCACCAAAGACAAGGCAACAAGAAAGGGGAACTAGAAGCCTGTTGTGGGCAATGGTCACAGGAAAATATGGTATCTATGTTGTGGACATCATATGGATCTGTTAATGGTGGCCTCTTGGAACAAAGCAACATTACAGAAGATCAGAATATACACAAAGAGGTTGTTTCCAGTCCTCATGCATGAATGTTTTAAATAATTTGAAATTTGTATGAGGGAAGAAATTGATCCTAATAAAGTCTGAAATGATGATACTTCTTTAGGTTAGTACATTGTGTGTTGGTGGAGAAGAGGGTTTCACAACACCCAACTGAAATAATATCGGTAGTTAACAAAGTGGGCTAGACAGAGAACATTGTTAATTGTGAGTAGCATTTGATAAACAGAAATCACACTGTTATTGTGATAAAAGACAAGAAAACTGAATTCCTTTCACCTCTTGGGCCTGGACACTGTAAGCTGCAGCTGCAGGATACATCATCTGCTTGTTTATAGTGTTTAAAAATTCAAAACTCCAAACAAAACATTCTTACCATGAAATGCTTCACACTTTTTCTCATTGCCTCTGCTCTGAGAAAATAGTGCTCCCATTGGAGAAGACATTTCTGCAGCACTTCTTTTTTAATGCTGCCATGGATGATCAGAGATAATAAAAAAGTATTTATCGTATTATATGCACTCCATTAAGATAGAACTTTTCTATTTGAAAAGTATTGAGCATCAATGAGTTCAACTGCAATTCAGGACTGTACTTTTTAAAACCATCTTTGTTACCTAGTGGGGAAAGTGCATTCCTTGTTGTCTGCTTTTTATGTAACACTTGCACACAAGCTTTAAATTTTACTCTAAGAATTGATTTTTTTTATACCAAAACCATTTATATCTCTAAGATAACACTGAAGTACTTCTACTGCTATATTTTTTTCACCAAAGCAAAGCTAATAAATGTGAAATCCTCTCTCCACACTCAAGATATCAAGGTAAGGCGGATACATTTGAAAAATTGCTCTAATACATCAGAAAATATAAAAATCAATAAGCTATAAAAGCTAAAAAGCTTCTTCAATTTGTCCCCTTATTGCTCAGTGTAGGTGGCTAGGGCCCAGAGAACAGTCCAAGGTTGCAAAAAGCTATTATATATCTAAATGTCTATGGTGGGAAATACATGAAACCCTCATGCAAATCTGTGAATGCACACTTGAGAAACAGAAGGGATACAGGGATGGCCTTCACATTCTTGCTCATTTGATCGAGGGCTTGAAAGTGTGCTTGAGAGATTCTGCAGCTGTATCTGCGGTTCTTCTCATCTTTGTGTGAAAAATGACATAAGCTTTAAGAGCACTTTCCAGTTCTTTCTTGGGCAGTGGAAATATTCACTTCTTAGCTGCATATCCAAAAACCACGAGTGTAAACACATTTTACTTTGACCAGCAAAATGTTTGGAAGACAAAATGTTATACTTCAGAAACAAACTAACAAATAAACAAACTCCAATGGAAATATAGTGATTGATGGGTTCTTCCCTTTTGTGAAGTTGGTACACCACTCCCACTCAGAAAAATCAGAAAATACAATTAGAATGAAATAAATTTACTTCCCTGTTAATTTTATGCATCCTGGACTGGTGCTAATTTTACAAAAACAATCACACACACACACACACACACTTTTTCAGCTGAAGGATCCATGTGGGTACAGCTGTTCAAACATTCCAAGACACGGTTCCAAAGCAGCAGCAGCTAGACTTACTTAAATAACCCAAAAGTTTCAAAAAAGCAGAGAAGGGCACTGCCAAAAGTGCTGTTAATTAATGAGCACGTCTACAGGCAAGAGTAAACCATATGTAACAGTACCAAACCCAACATTTTGACCTAGAGCCACCTAGAGTGAATATTTGGCCCAGACTCTTTTGTGTGCAAAGCTCCTCAAAGTGCAGGAGAGGTGTGTGTGTGAGGGGAGTATAAGAGTATAAGATAGACAGTGATATCTCTCTAATCTGTGGACACAGGGGCAGCTCTAGACATTTCGTCGCCCCAAGCACGGCGGCATGCCGCGGGGGGTGCTCTGCCAGTCGCCGGTTCCGCGGCTCCGGTGGACCTCCCTCAGGCATGCCTGTGGAGGGTTCGCTGGTCCCGCGGCTTCGGTGGACCTCCCGCCCTCTGCGGCATGCCGCCCCAAGCACGCACTTGGCATGCTGGGGCCTGGAACTGCCCCTGTGTGGACAGGTCTGCACTGGACTGCTCTACTTACTCCAGCTGTGCATGGACCCTAAGTACCACCTGAGAATCAACAGAGCCAAACTGTGTTCTGCACCCTCTCTTCCTGACACCTACCTGATATGTCCCTGCACTGGAGTGAGGGTGGGGAGGTTGGCACAGGTGCCAGCCACACTACCTTGAAATCTCACACACATAAAAAGTATCAATTTCCATAGCTCTGTTAGAATTAACTTCTTTTAACTTTGAAATCTCCAAGGAAAGCCTAATATCTTTTGAAACCTAAGTTCATTTAGAAGGATATTCAGACTATAGAAAATGAATGAGTAATTTTTATTTTCTGGAGACCATGAAAAGCACTTTATTTTTGAATCAATCACACTTTTTCAGACCCCCACTTTCTATAGTATGACAAGATTTGGAGCTGTGGATGCATGTTTTTTGTTACTGCAGAGCAAATAAGAGCTCCACCCTTCAGTTCTTTCTCAGCTTTCTTAATTCAAAATTCTCATTAACTTTGGAATAAGAATGAAGTTTTTTCAGTTACCCCAAATATGCATAAATGTTACAAAGAAACACAGAGATGTGACGTAAGAAATACTGAAAATGTGCTGTTCAAATCACCATTCTACTCTATCAAGATCTAGATAAGAATTTTGGAATGAGACTTGGTCTCACTGAAAACATTGGAAGAACTGCCGCTGATTTCCATGGGAGTCAGGATTTAGACAAATGGGCAAACTCATCTGTGTAACAGAAGAATTTAGTGGATATTAAGAAGCCTTAAGAAAACATTGAGACAAATTTCACCCTCAAATGCAGGCACACAGCTCTCAGTTGGATGATGTTATGTGGAGCCAAAGACAAAGAGATTCTCAGCAAAAATCAGCAAATCATCATGTTGGACTCCATGACAGAACAATTTAATCCAAAATGCTTGCTGGAAACCAACACTTTTTACAAGAACCCGCACTCCCATATCTTACAAAATATTACCTAGATCCTTCAATTTAACATGAATTAGTGAGCGTTCTAGTTTGAGACACTGACATTTTGCTATCTCTTTGCAAGCTGTGCAGACTTTTTTACAATATCAGCTTTTTCTAGCAAAGCCAAAAGTAGATTTCCATAATTTTATATAAACTGAAAAAAAAACTATTCCTGTCATAAAACAGGAAAAATGACAACTTGTAGGATTTGGTATTCAGTTGTGACATAGTTTTCATAGCTCTTTTTATGTCAGATTTTTTTCAATATATTGTTTATGCTATCAACAATATATATTTGTATTTGCAATGCATTTGTATCACATCTTTGCAGGTGATTTCCCTTTCAAATCAAGCTGGCAACAGTTCTAAAATGTAGTTTGCATCCTGCAAAAATATTCTAGGTAGTTTATAAAACATTAGAATATATATTCACTTATACTAGTTAAAACTGTATTTGTTTTTTAAAATATGACACTAAATCTGTTGACACAGGGCATGGTGTAAAGTTCACCTTTTCACCTTGAGTCAAATTGCAGCTATGTCTGTGCACAAAGAGCTAAACGCATTTTTCACAGGGAGTAGATCATGTGTTAGATGAATGCCAATGGCAGAGGGATTTCTTTGCAAACCTGCCTCAATACCCCCAGTGATAAGGGCTTAGAAATGGGAAGTCTAATGCCTCAGGTAGGAACAAAAGTTTTGACACTCTGCTTATGCAAAGAGGGCTCTCTTCTTGATCTGTGGACTTGGAGAAGAGTATCCAGAACATAACCCTGAATGTGTAGGAGGGTGGGAAATCTGTTTCCTGGTTAGGTGTGGAATGATATGTATTTTTTGGTTGAGTCTTTCAGGCATATTTTATGTTAAGCCAACTACTGCTTGTGTTTTCAGTTTTATAAAATATTCTCTCTCATAGTTTTATATGCATATTCCTCAGAATGCATTGTTTTTCAAACACTTTTGCATCAGAGACATCTGTTCAGCTCCCAAAGAGGTCATGCACCATATTGATAGTCTAAGAATAAACTTGTGTTCATTTTTTCTCTTTTTTTTTTTTGATTTGAATATCTGGACTTGAAAAATAAAGTACATTTTTTCAGTCAGCTTAAGATTGAAAGTTATTTGGGGAACAATAGAGTAGATTAACTACTAGCAATATGAGGTAAACATCATCCTAACTTTTAAAAACTAGCAGTAAAGATATATGCAAGTTTTAAACCACGCTGGAGTTTTCTAAGCACTGTATTGTCTTTGCAAAAGTAAGATCAAATAATTTCATATGGCACAGCAGTTGTGTGGCCTGCCTATCTGTTAGTATTTTTTTAAATGTAACTGTTCTCACCAATATGTACAGAGTCAACTGTTTCCTTTAGTTGTCATCATCAAGGTCAATTTAAGGTCAAGTTTAGATAAGGGGACAAGTAATGTGCACAAATGTGATTAGACCATATGATGAACAAACGACTAAGCCATGCAATATTGACCCAATCCTTTTTCCTGAATCTTCAGGCAGTTTACAGGGGATGTGGGAATACATCATGACAAGATTTATAAAGCAGATCACAGCTTACTCTAAACAATGGTTCATTCCTGGAACTGGATTCAGAAGAATATGAATGCTGTCAGTAAATGACTCAAAGAAAACTAAAATAAGGTAGCTATACAATATTAATGCCTGAAGTATGTCCTACAAAATATTATTTCAAGGGCTGAAGCTCTCACTTTATTATTATTTTCTTATTTTTATTATTATTATTATTTATATTGAAAACTGATGAATGCTTAATTTTTATCTTAAGGGAGAAAATATAATAGCAAATATGTGCATTTCTTCCTCTGAGAAATAGTCTCCTGTGTGGCAGTTAACCAGTCAGTAGAAATTCAGTACTATCAATTTTAAAAAGTTTTAAAGGTCAACTGCAAAGAAAAAAGTACATTGTTTGTGCCTTTTACTGCTCCTTTATGATTTATGAAGGCGGCTGGTTTTTGGTTTTGCTATTGATTTCAGTTCACAGTAGCCTGAAACCTGGCCTGTGTTTCCCCCTGCCTTTAGTTGAAGTAGGGGTTGAGAACTTAAAAAGGGAAGTCAGTTTAGGACTATGGAAGCTGAAGTTCAGGTTTCAGCCTGATCCTTTGCTTAAAACCATACTTTACCTATCAGGTACTTCTTACCTTTAGTACATATGGGCCATGGGGACATTAAGCAGCAAATAAGGGCAAAATATAGGATGAGTCATCCTACCTCTTGAAACCTCATGCTCCTATAAGATAGCATTTAGGATCTCTGACATTTATGATTGATCGCTGAGAGGATGACAACAATCTGCCTGCTAAACTGTTGATGTACTGGTGGCCTGGCAATCTCTAAAAAGAATATGTCTCCAGATTTACATTTCTTCCATCTTTATAACAGTACATTTCCCAAAGGAAGATGGCTTGATTAAAGCGGATGGAATTAGCAAAACACAGTGATTCTTCCTGTGCTACCGTCTGAACCAGGTGGCTTTTGGCCAAGTTTGTTTAGTATTGCTTATTTTAGACAATTTATGAAACAAATATTGTTTTTCAGACTCTATAGATGTCTTTTCAAAAGGAAATTGGCTGGCTACATATATTTTTATATCTCTTTGTGCTAAATCAGAGATCCAATAAAACAAATTTTGAGGCATCATGTTTCATTCCATACAAGAGATTACATCTATACATTAATAAATGAGTTACCTTCATTGAGACACAGCTCTTTAATCTGTGACTGATCAAGTAAGAATTATTAAATTTAGTAATGAACACTGTATATTTAATAAAAACCCAACTATAATTTAACATGCTATTAATACTGTTACAAGGTAAAATACTTCTCATTTTACTTAGATTAAGCTATCATTAATTATTACTATTATTTTATTTTAGTTGACCCTCCCTTTTAAGATAAATGAGGGTTATGGAGAATAAAAGATCAGTCTTGGTATGCTGAAAATATAATCATGCTAATTTAATTTGGTTTGGCTGCCCTGTCGCCCCCACACTTTTATATGAAGAAACTCCACCCGGTAGTCAAAACATCTAGCCATTTTAATGGGCAGGTGATGAACAGCAAGCAAAATCTGAGATGGTTGCTGTTGCCTTCAGGAACAGGCATGGGTGGGAATAAAATGGTGGGGGGGCATCTGGAAAATATTGAGGAGAGATCTATATTGAGATGGAGAAGCTGAGGGTTTAGGCCTTACTGGAGCAAAACATTGAAACACATGCCTAAATAAGTCAATGGGACTACTTATATGCTTTGCTTGTTCAGGGCCTTAGAGGTTATCTGTTGGAAGATAAACTATTCTGGGGATCAGCTTTAGTAAGATAGGAGAGCAAGGAGAGTCCTTGAAAATCAATCTTTTTTGTAGTTCTGGCATATTCAAATAAGTCTTGTTCTCTTTTGTCATCCACTATGGACCTGAACTGAAAGTGTTGAAAATGCTGCAAGAAAAAAAATGCTATTTTGACTTTTCTAGCTTTTACTAGGAAGCGGAGAGCAGATTGAAAAGAGAAAATTAAAATTAGAAATTTGAACATTTTTTAAGTTCCATTTATTTTTTAAGGAAAAGTTGGTTTGGTTCTTATTTTATTCACAGCTGTTTTGCCCATCTCAAACACCTGATAAACAGTCTAATCAACGTTCTCTGGTGTGCATGCATGGGACAGGACAGGCATTTTCTACTCATCTCTGCCTAAAAGTGAGTCAAATGTTTTGCTCCTAAATGTGCCAGCAGATCAGTGTATAGATGAATTACTCTGAAATTTGATTATGCTGGTGTTTTATTAATTCATACGTGCTGTCACTGTGCTTCTCAGCTCTCCTTGTGCATATAATTAATGTTTCTAATCAAATATTTCTTCATTGGCTCTGCAGAGGATACTGTTGGCTTTGTCTTTCACAAATGCTGTGAAACATAATGAAACCAAGATCCTGACTATTTGTGCTCAATAAAGGCAAAATTTTCAAAGTACTCTGTGAAACTCTATGGACAAATTTCACATGCACACACTTTTGCATGTGCTAATCCTGCAAATGCACTTTTACACATTGGCCAGGCAGTTTCTCACACAATTACCTGCTTTGCACACAAAAATAATTGTATGCAAGTGGATGCCTGCATAAAATATGCCTACACAGTCTTGTAAACAGTGTTTAAACATAAAGTTACAATGGAATTTTGTGCAAAAATAGAGATGCTTGATTCAGCATTTTTGCAAGAATCCAGTTTGAATAATGGCATCCTGCCTGCCTAAATTTCTCCTACAATTTCAACTGGATTTGGCATTCAGCTAGATAGGACCAGATTTTGAAACCTTTATTCATGTTGAGAAGCAACTGACTCCAAAATTAGACCAATTGATTTTAATGGGACTACTTGTGAAAGTAGGATCTATTTTGTGAAAATAAAGTTATCAGAAATTATACCACAGTGTTGCTGTGCATTGTTAAACACCTGCATTAGGATGGCTACACTTCACTTCTGTGAGATTTTTGGTATCCACAGAGAATTTGTAAAGTACTTTGCTGTACTGCAGGGCGAGCATGAAAAACTATATAAATATAGGATATACTTCCAAATCTAGAATTTAAATGTTTCCAATCTTTATGAATTAGTTTCCTGCCCCAACATTATGGCAACACAGTGCTTTCAAGAAGCATCTTTTGAGTAGATCACAAAGAAAGTTATGTTAAAAAAAGTTAGGAAAGATATATAATACAAAGCAAATTATGAAGTAAGCCAGTATCAAATTGATCTTTATATGTCTTCTCACCCAAGAGGACGTATACACCATTTTAAAATTTTAAGCTTTAATCATCATATCAGCCTTTTCTTGCTTAAGTGATATGAAGTGTGACTTGACTATGCACTGAAAAAATGGCAGATCTATAGTTTTTTTAACCATAGTTATTATCCCTGGTTATAAACTCCTGATCTTGCTGAGCTATTTTAAATGTTGATATCAAGTTGACTATTTGTCTCCAAACCAAAACTCCTAACACCTTAAATACTTCCACAATCTTTTCTTATTTTATACCATTAGCATTTAGAAATCCCATCGGTGTAATGCAGAAACAATTTATTCGCTAAAGTTTTCCATGAAGAGAAGAATAATATTTGATAACAAAACCCAAATTATCAGTGCAGATGACAAAGCCCATAGTATCATCTGCAGATCCAATGAAGAAATATTTAATTAGAAACATTAATTATATGCACACGGAGAACTGAGATGCTAACATCTAATTAGTCACAAAGGGAAATTAAATCTAATTTCTTAACTGACAATTGCTCTCTGGCAGTATTTGTATTTAACAAAATAAATTCCAATTTATCATAGCTGGTACTTTAAAGTTTTAAAGCAATGATCAGATATACATAAATTGGGTTAAAAGCTAACAATCACAGTGGTAAGCACTGTGCCAGCAACTTTTCCAATCAATATTCTTTTTGGGTTAACAATTAACAGCTAAACTAAATCAGAATGGTGCACTGCACAGCCCCTGGGAATGTGATTTCCCCTTCGCTAGTGGTTTGTCTTTCATTACACTGAAGTATTTTATAGAAGCACAGTGAACACTTTGCCAGGGTTAACGAACTCTGGTGAACAATTAAAAGAACTAAAAGCTAATGATCTTATTCAGCTGGTGCACTCAGTGCTCATCTCTGAACCATAAGGTACTCATTAGGCTCCCAATGAAGAGTGAGTTTACAAAAGGAAAAATGCAGAAAAAATGTGCCCTTTGGAAGGAAGAGATTGAATGTGCTCTGAGCATGAGTAAGATGGAATAAAGAGTCAAGAAGGGCTAACAGCAGGGACATAGGCAGTAGGATATGTGTCACTGAAAATGGCACTTCTGCTGTATATTATTTTAAAAGCCTTAAAAAGCTGAGGGGATGATGGTGTGGGTGTGCATACATGGATGAGACCCGAAAGAACATTATAATCACCAGAAAGTCAGAGGAGGAGAAAGCAAACCTGACCTAAGCAATGACTTTAGTTCAACTTGCAGTTAAAATCATCCTAGATTTGTGAGGTTGGCAAATACTTTTGAAACTTTGTGCTTTGAAGGACTGAGTTTTTCAGGCAGATTTAAGGCACATATTTAATTTTTTATTTATTTATTTTACAGTTTTTTAACTAGTACAAAAAATGTAAGGACTGTTTGCAGAAAAATAATCCTAGTGGAGCCGTGAGTCAATAGGATTTTTTTCCAGTTAAATCCTAAATAAAAAGTAATTATGCATAAGGTCAATAACCCACGTGGATCAAGCATTTTGTGAGCACAGACTTGGAAGAGGAGATTAATAAAAGATAAAAGTAACAGCAGTATATGGAAGAATATCTTATATTTGGGAGGCAGTGTATTCTAGTGGAGTGAGATAGTGTGACCTAGTGGATAGAGCCCTAACTGTGGGCAAAGGAGACCTGATGTCTATTCCCAGCTCTGCTACTGGCTTGCTGGGTGACCTTGGGCAAGACACTTCACTTGTCTGTGCCTCAGTATCCTCATGTGTAAAATAGGAAGAGCACTTTGAGATCTACTGATGAAAAAACTAGCTGTTATTACCTAAAGTCATTGTTTAGGGAAATCCATATTTCATTGTCTGCTCAACCATGTGTTGTCCTTGGAACAAGAGCGATGCATTGTGGCTGTATATACACATGTAGGCATAATAGCAGTTAGTGGCATTTTCAGCACCATAAACACAAGTCCCTATGGTATGAAATAAAGATCTATCTGCTCTAGCATGAGTTAAGTAGTAGGGGCTTACAATCACTGGGGCCAGCAAACAGAGATATGATTCAGTACGGTACTTATGCATAAGCTTAATTTAAGTACATAACTAGTCCAGTTGATTTCATGCTCTTAGGATAAGGAATAGAATACCTAAATTTCAAAAGGAATACTAACCTGTGGAAAATATGCCTCAAATTTTTGCAAATGCATCTGTCTTTACATGCAAATGCATGTTGTTGTTTTTTAAAAAAGAAACAGTCAGATTGAGATTCCCCTGTCATCTGCCCACCCTGCAAAAGACTAAAACCACAATGGAACCATTTCTTCAGTTTAGTTTTCCCTCTTCTGTCTCTCACACACAAACTCACAAAAAACAGTGTCTACATAATCTATTCAAGCTTTTATTCCTATAAGAAGGAAGGAAGAGAGAGGAAGTTTGTTACCGCTCTTACTTTAACTAAGAAACTGCTCAGATACTACTGCCTAGACAGATACGCTTCAGTTGGGGAAGGGGTCTAAGATATAGTGCAGTATATTAATGGATTCAGCCTCCCAATTTCAACAGTGAAGCTGAAGGGAATCAAGAGGATACAGAAAGGTCATCCATCCACAGACTGTCAAGCAAATGACGCTAGCAAGGTAGCCAGAAGACAAAAGTCAAGTACCGGTAAGACCAAAACCATATTTTCAAATTAGAGATGAGCTCAGTGTTCAGAACAGAATCATGCTTTGAGGACAGAGAGCTGTTGTCTCTGTCTCATTACATAAGGATGCCATGCAAAAATATATGCCGCCCCCTCTTCGCCCCAGGCATTGACAGCGTCTTAGATGGGCTTAAGATGTACCAGAAATGTGGACAGAACTCCACTCTTTGATAGAAGGGTCTGACACTTGCCAGTTGTGTGATATCCACCAGCAGAAAGAGATGGTTACCATATGAGGTGCCCACCAAACCATTGGGAAAGGTGGAAGCAGACATTTACCTTCAAGAAAAAGTGGTCTTGATTATATTGGACTACTACTCAAATTTTGGGGAGATTAAAACCCTGCATGGACAAGTAATCTGAAGGAACAGGAAACACTTATAAGATAGCAGACACAGCCAGAGAAAGCCTACAGAGATAATCACAGAAGAGAGAGACACAGAACCATACAAAGGTGAATTTCAGTGGGAGAGAGGAGACTCTACAGATAGATAGTTTGCCACACTGAGAGACAGGTGAAGAAGGAGACAGAGAGAGGTCACTCCTGTTGCGATTGTCTGTTGAGAAAACCAAAGACTGTGTAACCAGTGGAACTTGTGGTAAAGACAAAACTCCAACTATGGCTATGTGTTAGCAATTTCTGACCAAAGGGACATGGAATGAAGAACTGAGCATAAAATATTTGTTTTTAATTTATATATTCAAATGTTTGTAAAATAGAAAAGATGTATCCTGAATAGTGGAACTAGAGTCAGGGCCTATGTCCCATGGAAGCAATCTTATTGACAGGACACCAGGAAAAGAGGAAATGTGGGGTTGTTAGACTGGAAACAATTCAGCCACATGTTTTTATTAAGTTCCATTTGCTCAACTAACCTGCATTCAGCATCAATTGTTACAAATGAAATAGGGAGTTGCAGGAATTTTTTTTCTGCTTAGGTCTACTATTGACAGATGACATGTCCATTACCCTACTCCAGTTTCTTTATCATGGGTAAAAAATAACACTGACATGTTCTGGCCAGGTAAAAAAGTAGTGTGAAGTGGATCTAGTGGCAGATTCCCCTGGTCCAGGCACTGTGGAAGATGGATGTACTGTGTGACTGGGAGGGGAGTGACAGGGGCAGGGCTGCAGCATGCAGTGTCTTCCATAACTTAGAGATACCTCTGGCTCTATCTAAATTATGCCAGAGGCCTACCCAGCCTTGAAGTAGCACAGGACAAGAGGGCAACAAGCTGGCCTAAAGCTTCCCTGGACCCCCTCATCCTGGGCTGCCTCTTAGACAGCACAGAATCTCAATCAGATGTGTGTGCTTGTGTGAAGAAAAGAATCAGTGAAATGGACCATGGTTTCATGTAGCATATCTATGCAGGTGTCTAATATCCTATATGTGGATTAGGAAGTTGATTTCCATCCTTCTTATGCCAACATTTATACTTTTACACAGAGTTATAGCCCTGGTTGAGCTCCCTCTTGCAATCAGACACTAGTCTGTAATATTGGATCTAACCCTTAGATCCCACATGCCTCCAAGCCTTCTGGGGCTGAGCAGTATCCAGATACTGTCTCTTAGTACAGTTACAATCTTGGGGTACAGAATATGGGACTTCACAGTCCAGTGGCTCTAGCCCTCAAGACCTGTGCTGACTTCTCAAGCCTGCTTAGTAGCTTAAGCATTCCCTACCCAGAGCTTCACTTCATGGTATTCCTGTTTACTCTTTAACCCGTTATTTAAACAAGGGAACACTCAGAATTTGCAGAGTAACTTCTAAACCGGACACACTTGTTCCATTGACAAAGGAAAAGAGTTACAGATCTGTCTGTTACAGCTATCCCCCTATTCCATTTTGTTTCTTACAGCTGTCCCCATACTCCATTTTGTTTTTGTTCTCCTCCTGTGGCCACCCCTCCCTGGCTGTTAAGTTGTTTACCAGGGCCACTGCCCTTCTCAAAGGGAAGGCCCCTTAAAGTTGTTTACCAAGAGCCATTGCCCTTATCAAAGGGATGGCCACTTGTGCTGCGTGCTAAGTGGGACCACTGCCCTGTTCAAAGGGTTAGTCCTGTTATCACCTTGTTAAACCTGGGCTTGGTGTAGGGTAGGCAATGTCCAGAGCTGCAAGACCTATTGTGTTTTTAAGATCCTGGGCATGAGTCATAGGCCTCATGTGCTTTTGAGTCACCTATTGCACAGGACACCTATTGCACAGGACTCTGCCCAGGCACGTCTCTGTGCTCACCTGCAGTTTTTCCCTGTGTCTCCTCCCCTGTGACAGAGGAGCCCTATCAGGATTACTGGCGGGAAACTGCCTGAGTTTGCCTTTAAAAACAGGCATTTTTGAAACAAACATCAGAAAGGTTCCTGCATTGCTGCCTGGTCTGATCAGCCAGGGGTTCTGGGGGGGTCCCTTTCTCTGCGCTCTCGTTTTATTTTTGAGCGTACCCCCGTTTTTTAACCCCCCCCACGAAGAACGAATTGCTGCCTGAGAGATCTCCTGATTATCGAGAACGTACCGAGCCCTCCTTGCTTCTCTGAGCTGCTGCTTTGCCTTTGCTGCTTCCTTGGGGACTGGTAAGAATCCCCTCTGTGAAACTTTCTATACTTTTATTTTATACTTTAGCTGCTGGCTCTGTTCCCCAGCACACAGACTCAAGCTAAACCTTGGTCTGTGTCTTAAAACCTCTCTTAAACTCCGCGGCGCTTTGCGCTAAAAATAAGTTTGTGCCGCGGCTAAGCTCTGCTCCTGTGGGCTTTGCTTCGGGGCTCACTGCTTTCAGCCGTATCCACTGCTGCAGCCACCATCCCTTGGCTTCCTTGGGGCTGCATCAAGCTTGGGAGCTGTATCCTGGGCACATACCACTCTGCCCTCTGTAACTTCCCATAGCATAAGGTGCACCATAGGTTTTTTTTTTAGTTTAATAAGTCATAGTTTGCTAAGATTGTAGCGCTTGTAAGTTTTCACCTGCCTTGCTATAGTTTGCTTGTTTTGTTGCTCCGTATAGTTGCTTGTTATAGTTTTGCTTAGAATTGTGATATTTGTTGTTTTGCCTAGTCGTTGGTTAAGATAGATTTAAAAAGCCATTGCCTGGTTGTATTCTGTACCTGTTTTTTACTTGTATAAGCTGCTTGTCATTTTATATAAATTTGATTAAGTTAGACGATAGATAAGGTTTTTGCTGTTTGAATTCATCTTCCCGCTGTCCGATCTCTCCCTGAACTTTTCCTGTGTCTGTTTTTCCCCCGCTCCAATCTCCCCTCTGTGTACTTCTCCGTGTCTCCCTGTTATAAACCCTTTGCTGCTTTTCCCCCGTATCTGCACTCTCCCCGAACTTCCCAACCTTTGCTGCTTTTCCCCCGTATCTGCACTCTCCCTGAACTTCCCTCTTTGCTGCTTTCCCCCCGCGTCTGCATCACCCTCCAAACTTCCCCAGACTGGTGTTGTTGCTTCTCCCCTATGTAACTTCCCAAACCCTTTGCTTGCTTCTTTCCTTCTTTTACTCCTCCACTTGTTGCTTAAACCCCTCTACCCCTTCTTTACACTTCTCTGCTGCCTCTCCCTGTATCCCCTGTGTTCATCCTCCCTGCTTCTCTGCTCTCCCTACGAAGATCACCCATCACACTGCTCCGTTTGTCTTTCACCCCGCTGCCCGCAACTTCCCTGAAGTGCTCTCCGCTGCTGCAACCTTTCTTCCTCAGCGTCTCCCCATTCTCCACGTGCCTTCTCATCGCTTGCACGTTCAGCACTCCTCCCCTCTTGCCTGCTCCAGACTCCCCTTAAGCGCGCTCCAGCTGCTCTTGTCTTCCTGTTGTCCAGCCCCCTCCTGAGGACTGCTCTGGGCTTCACCCCGCAGGGCTTCAGAGTCTCTCGCTGCTTGCAGCTGCACTCTCCTCTCATCAGTTGCCACTAATCATTCACTCCCTCCCCACTCCTGTTTCTTGACCCAGCCTTTAGGTACACTCTTGCAGATTATCTGCTATCACAGCCTCACAAATTAAGTCATTAATTTCTTTTATACTGTTACATTGCATAATTTCACTTATCACCCATATTGTATCATTGCACTGTGTATTCACATTTTACTTGTGGTTATAACACCCCATTGGTTGCCTCACTTTTTCTGATATATTTTGTATTTGCATTGATACCATTGTGTTACATTGTGTATAAGGCCTATTAACCACTTAATACATTCTATCTAAGATTGTTGACCATTTTATTATAGAAGCTACCATTTTACTTTGCATTTCTTTTTGGTACGTTTTGCATTCCACACTGTATCTAGAGTTGTTCCTATATAAAAGTTAGTTGCTTATTGACTGTACTGTATCCCATTGTGCTGAAACCCACTTACTGTACCCCACTGTTAGAACTCCCTACACTGTTCAATAAGAAGAAGCGCCCCCATCATTGTCTATTGTAAACACCCCATACACCCCATCCCATCATATTTCATTGTTAAATTCCCACCACTTCCTTTTTCCTTTAATAAAGAAATTAATTGGCACCCCACCTGTGTGGTAATTGCTCCCCAAGATCCCATATACCTGCAGGCAGGGACAAGATCGAGGCAAAAGGAACAAATACCTGCAAGCAATTTTTTTCTTCCATTGTCTTTACCACTCCAAGACCTTTTTTGGATTCTTGTTAGTGCCCTTTTAGTGTCCCAAGACCCTGTTACACTCCAATCCCATCCTCCTACTCAGTCTTGCTGCTCTGGACGATGGATGACCGATGAAAGAAAGCTCCCCTGGCTTGAGATGATCTGGTCCTAAAATAGAGTTCTGGCATCCTCTGTGAGATGACCCCTCAAACAGTTTCAAATCTGACATCAGGTTATCAGTTGCTAACCACTAGGTCTTCTTCCCCCTTTCCTCTCACCCTAGGGTCTAGGCTGTGAAAAGAGAACCTTCTGGACTTCATCCAGCCTATTGTTTTAGGGTGGACCTATTTGAATGGAAGACCATCTGGGTTGAGGACTTCTGGAATATTTTCCATTGTTAGCCCCTCTGCTAGCTGCTTGACATCCACTGGATGCCCTAGCTCAAAATGGAGGCTACCTTGCAAAAGTGAAGAGCACAGTGTACAATCAATTTGGCATTCACAAAACAGAATGAAGTTTGCAGATTGATACAGACATATATTTGTCTCTATACATGTCATTGTATATCTGTCGCACATAGACTTTGTGCAGGACAGCAGAATTTTACTTTCTTACTCAATAATTAGGTACAATCAAATGAGTTAAAGCAAGGTCCTTTTAATGTACTTGCATTTTTATAGGTTACTTCCTCATTTTAACAACTACAAAACAAATATACAGAAGCTAAAATAGAACCTCAAACCCACGGAAATTTAAGAGTTTGCATGGCTTTTGAGATGATACCTTACTGAATAAAGCTATGTAATGCAACTATTACAATGTTTTAATGCAGATTATGTATGAAAATAGATTTGAAAAATTTACCCTTGAAGCAGTTGCTAATTTTTGTATATGTTAATAACTTGGCTGGTTTATTATCCATGTATTTTGAAGAACGAAAGGGCATAAAGAAGAGTACAGATTAACAACCAATATTTTCATTTTTAAAAAATAACTATATTTTAGTTATGAGGTTTCAATAAAGCTTCCAAAGCCATTATCTTTTTTTTCCTCTTTGCTTTCCTATAACTTCAAACCAGATTTTTTTTAAACGGTAAAATATTTTTTTAAAATACTTTGGAGCAGAGCTGAATTTTGTATTTGGGCTTATGAATCCATTTTTCACCATCTCCCACAAATTTTACTGATTCTGTACAGATGATTCTTACATATTCAGGCCCAAACTTTTCTGAGTCATTTAACATGCATGCAAAAAAAATATGCATGGGGGGAGGAAGGGAAAGGAAGGGAACCTTAGCTTCTCTTCTTCTGCTGCAGAAGTGGAATCTATCTGTTTTAGCTGAGGGACAGTGCATAGTTACCAGTATTTTAAAAGGTTTTTTAGAGATACTTTTCCAAAGGCTCAATTGAGCCTTTTAGCCATAACCCATAGTAAGAACATATGCAAAGCTACAGCACCCAACAGGGCCGGCTCCAGGCCACAGCACGCCAAGCACGTGCTTGGGGCGGCACACCGCGGGGGGCGCTCTGCCGGTTGCTGGGAGGGCAGCAGGCAGCTCCGGTGGACCTCCCGCAGGCATTTCTGCAGAGGATCCGCTGGTCTCGCGGCTTCGGTAGACCTGCCGCAGGCGTTTCTGCGGACGGTCCGCTGGTCCCGCGGCTCTAGTAGACCTCCCGCAGACACGCCTGCGGCAGCTCCACTGAAGCACAGGACCTTCGGATCCTCCGCAGAAATGCCTGCGGGAGGTCCACCGGAGCCGCGGGACCGGCAAGCGGCAGAGCGCCCCCCACGGCGTTCCGCCGTGCTTAGGGCACCGAAATTGCTAGAACTGGCCCTGGCACCCAATATGGAGCACTGAGAAGCATTTTGTAACAGGGAGATAGAATTACTTCTAGAGCTACTGGGTACATAGAGGCTTGTTGAGATTAGCCTTATTGCATACCCACATCTGGCTGCTCAGCTCTACTCTCTAGGGCTATGGGAGATGACTCATGGTTATACCTCCTCCACACACAATCTTTGAGCTCTATGCTTCCCCAGGGAGAGTTACCAACTCTCATGATTTTGTCATGATTCTCATGGAATGGGTTACCTATGGAGGTGGGGGAATCTCTGTCCTTAGAGGTTTTTAAGGCCCGGTTTGACAAAGCCCTGGCAGGGATGATTTAGTTGGGGTTAGTCATGCTTTGAGCAGAAGGTAGGACTAGATGACCTCCTGAGGTCTTTTAAAACCCTGATCATCTATGATTCTATGCTTATTTTTTTCCTTTAAAGCCCCAGCTCCTGGAGTCAATTGGATATGTGATTATTTCAGTCCTCATTCTTAAAGAAAAAGCAAGTTTCTCACCCTTGTAGCTATGGAGAAAGCTTCAAAATGTCTCAGTGCACCCTAAAAGCTCAAAAAGCAGAAGGCAAATAAAAACATTAAATTATTTTTACATAATCTCATGGTTTTAAAACCAAATCTCATGATTTTTGATGAGCCTGACTCATGGTTTTTGAACATTTGGGAATGGCAATAGTGGGGATGGAGCAGTCCCTGCATTCTCCATAAGGTAAGAACTGCAGTTTTGCTAGTTTATACCTCCCTCCCTCTCACTGAGCACTCACATAAGGACCAGGAAGAATCTGTGCCCTATTAAGCTGGGAATTTTGAGATGCTTGTATCCCAGCTTCTGGGAAGGGGTGCATTCCACTGAATTTTATCCCTTCTGTTACTAACATAATTAACTAATTAATCATCACTGTGAAGCAGGAGATTATTATTAAGGTCATTTTAGAAATAGGGAAAATAAGGCAGAAATGTTACATGATTTGATCAGGAACTGGTCAGAGTCAGGATAAGAATAAGGAGATCCTAGATCATATATCTAGTCCATTAAACTATGCTGCCGGTCACTCTGATGAGCTCCATCAAAATCCATGTTAGCTGCACTGCAAAGGAGTTTGCTCGGCTAAGGCAGTCAGCTAGCAAAGAGATTAGGTGGGAGGGTACTATTGTTAATACTGGCATAGCTCTTCACAGTTGTGAACTGATATGGGGTCCTCCCCTAAATCAAAAGACCTCTGTACAGCTAGTCAGAAAACGTTGGGGTGGGTCCTACTGAAAATGGTGAACAAAATGAATGGGGGGGAGAAACAGTTTTCAGGTTTTTGTCTCCCTCCCACCACGCCCCACCTTCAAAAAGAGGGGATTGTTTTTCTTGTTTTGAGGAAAGTAGATACTTCCTTTAAAATTTTTTTTTAGTTGAAAACCTATATTCCATCCAAAAAAATTTTAAATAGAAAAATTTTGACTGGTCCTTGACTGGTGTCCATGATCTTTTTGGACTTAGAGATCAGGAGTGGGCAGCTGTAGGGGCACTCTTCATAATCTGTGATTTTGCTGAACAACAAATAAACTTTCAACCCTAGCAATCAGTTTACATGGCCTTTCTGAGGAAGGGACTGTCCTTTTGTTCTGTGTTTGTGCAATGGGGTCCTGTTCTATCACTGGAGTCTTAGGTACGACAGCAAACTAACTAATAAAGGCTAAATGCATACTTTTAAAAAGGGGAAACAGAGATTAGTTCTATCACATCTAGGTCCTCCAAATACAGGGAAAGGGGACTTTTGTGTGGAATGAAACTTTTTATAACAGATTTTGGCCTGAACCTATTTTTATATTTAAGTTAAAATCCCAGGAGGTATAAGGAAACCCGGGTAGTTTAATTACAATTTAGCTAGTGCTGCTAAAATAAAGAACTCAACTCTCTTTTATAAGGCTTGAAATTTTTCCCCACAAGATCTTGCAAAGGGGCACAGCCAGACATCACCGGGGGAACAAAAGATGACAACCATGGTAAACCTTGGCTGAATGTGATAATTTCATTGTATTAGTTCCTAAAGATTGTGCAGTTCTTGAATATTACAGTGTGAATAGCTAGCAAGTGCCACTTATAAAACAATGAGTGGAGTAAAGTATGGTAATTCTGAAATCCTTAACTCTTCAAAAAAAGTTCATTATTTCTTAAAAGGGTGACTTGTGAAGCAACAGCAAGCAAACAAACAATGTCTATACTTGCTTGAAAAATAATGAGATTACTATTAGTGACTTGATTGATTTGTTTGCCATGACACTTCCTTAAGTATGATGTAGTCTTTGCTGTTCATAATAGAAAATCATATCCTTTCCTCAATCTGGAAAGCAAAAAAATAACTTGCCAGTTTGATGATCCATTTCTATGTTACACCATTTGAACAGTAATAATGCTGTTCAGGACTCATGGATCTTCATTTCCCTTTAAAATTATACCTTTTTCTGTGTAAAATCACAGGTAAACATGCTTATTCAATGTCTATCAGACTGGCAGTTTGTTCAGAAAATGGAAGAGTGGCTCTCAAACTTATTGAAATCTATGCCATTTCCTACTATCACTTTATATACAAAACTTATAGACCGAAACAGAATTTTGAGGACCAATATATTTCATCCCACTCTCTGACAAGAGAATTACTAAGACATAGTGGAATTTTTAGTTCCAAGTGACTTTCTTTCAGAAATATAAAATATCAGACATAGGTAGGGTTAGCTAAAATATGTTGGATTAAGGAGGCTTTTTGTAAACCCTCTATTCAGAAAAAGGGACAGTTCTGTCACTGAATACAATTTCCTTTTAAATGTATATGTTTTCTTTCAGTTTTGTCTTCCTGGTTTTAATAAAAAGGGACATGTTCTTTTCTCTGATAAAGACAAAAAGAATGTTTTCCTTCTGCATATATATTACATCCCAATCCAGCAAAGCATTTAACTATATGCCCAGAAGTAGCTTAATTGATTCTAATAGGACCACTTAGATCCCTGAAATTAAGTATGTGTTTAAATGCTTTGCTGCATCAGGCCCCATACCTCCTATAATCAGGGTCCTTTTTCAGTCAATGGGACTGAGTAAGAACTTTTCAGTCAGTTGGCTGAATAAGAACTTCATAACTTGTCCAAGAGCATAAGTAATTAGAGAAAGGGGAAACTCCCACACCCCAGCATTTGCTATTATCAGTTAAGAATGTGTTAAGAAAGTGTGAGCACATTCTTTTTGCAACTCACCTGTGCACACTTTCAATCTTCAAGTAAGAAGAAGTAATCAGTTGCAATAACATCTACATTTCCCCTCTATTCAAATGCCATTGTCATCTCATTTATGTGGGCAAAAGCCATAGTCAATTTAGAAAGTAATCAGAAGGAAGAAGTAGACAAGTGCAATTTGCAGGCAGGAAATATCCATGTCAATTCAAGTGAAAGAGCAGGTTTCCTCCTTGGGACTCAACTCATTTTTTGTACTGAGAAAGGATGCAGAAATGATGTTACTCTGACAGAAAGTATATTTCCCTTGAAATCCAGATGTATTATAAGATGAACAGGATCAGCATCATTGTGTATGTTGAATCTCACCAAAAAAGAAAAATTCAAATAACTTTGTGGATCTAAGTTCAACCTCTAAAAATATGTTGATATAATATTGTAGTCAAAATTCAATGTACAAGAGCAAGCAAGTCCATTCATAGTTAATGTTGAAACCCTACTTATACTGTACTTTGTTGTGCATACATTGTATACCACCATTGTGATATACCAGGGTACAGTTGGGACCAGGGGTGGGCAAACTTTTTTGCCTGAGGGCCACATCTGGGCATAGAAATTGTATGGCAGGTCATGAATGCTCACAAAATTGGGGTTTGGGTGCAGGAGGGGGTGAGAAATTTGGGGTATAAGAGAATGCTCTAGGTTGGGACCAAGAGGTTCAGAGGGTGGCAGGGGGATCAGGGCTGGGGCAGGGATGCAGGAAGGGGAGTGGGTGTGCGGGCTCTGGCGTGGGGCTGGGGATGAGAAGTTTAGGGTGCAGGAGTGTGCTCCAGGCTGGGATCAAGGGGTTTGGAGACTGAGTGGGAGATCAGGGCTTGGGCAGGGGGTTGGAGCATGGGGAGAGGCTCAGAGGTGCAGAGTTCGAGTAGCACTTACCTCAAGCAGTTCACAGAAGCAGTGGCATGTCCCTTCTCCAGCTTGGAGACGCAGCCAGGCTGCTCTGCACACTGCCCCATCCAGAGGGACCGCCCCTGAAGCTCCCATTGGAGCTCCAGAGGGGGCCATTGTAATGCGTAGGAGCCAGAGTAGGGCCATGTCATGGCTTCTGGGAGCCGCATGGTGCAGCCCTCGACCCAGCACCCTGGCTAGAGCACCAGAGCGGGGCCGAGCCGTGTGGTGTGGCTCCCGGTCCAGCACCCTGGCCGGAGTGCTGGAGCTGGGCAAGCCCCAGACCCTACTCCCCAGCAGGAGCTTGCAGGCCGGCTTAAAACAGCTCGCACACTAAATCCAGCCCACGGGCAGTATTTTGCCCACCCCTGGTCTAGACCAATAGGGGGCTATCACTTCTGACCTGCGACCTCAGGTGCCTTACAATACCTTGCTAAGGGCTGCTTACAAACAGCCTTCCTGCATGCAGGTCACACTCGAATGTCTGTATGTAACTGGAGCCTGCCAGCCATACTTGGGTGACATTCTGGCTCTCCTAAGCCTGGGGTATGCTTCAGGGTGACTCCAACGCACTCCCAGTCTTGGATTTCCCCCTGAAATGTATGTCCTGTACTGCCCAGCCCTCTCCTAGACAGTATAAATATTTTAAATCCATTATTCATTTATGGGAATAATATGCCAGTTTATTATCTCAAATTCAGACACTTTAATTTAAACACACTGGATTAGATAAAACAGTAAAACAAGTTTATTAACTACTAAGAGAGAGTTTTTATGTGAGTACAAGTAATGAGGCATAAAAGTCAGAAATGGTTACAAGAAAACTAAAGATAAAGTGTTCACTAATGCCTAATTTAACTGACTATATTAGGCCTGGTCTATACTACACGTTTAAACCAATTTTAGCAGCACTAAACCGATTTAACGCTGTACACGTCCACACTACGAGACCCTTTATATCGATATAAAGGGCTCTTTAAATCGGTTTCTGTACTCCTCCCCAACAAGAGAGTACCGCTAAAATCGGTATTACCATATCGAATTAGGGTTAGTGTGGCCGCAAATCGATGGTATTGGCCTCCGGGTGGTAGCCCACAGTGCTCCACTGTGACCCTCTGGACAGTAATCTGAACTCGGATGCAGTGGCCAGGTGTGACGAACTGGGACTGTTCTTAATGTTTACTCTGAATACTGTGTTGGTGCCTCAGTGTCCCCTAGGCAGTTCTTAAGTATCTAGGTGGTGGGATAAGGGTGTGTGATTGCTGCAGAGCAAAGGGCCAGTGCACCTAAATGCCTGGCACTACTGTCTCCTGCAACTGATGGCCTGGGCCCCTCCTCTGCAAGGTGCCAACTGAAGGTGTGAGACAAAGAGATTCAGGTGACCTCCTGGCCGGAAGGAGCTTGAGCAGAGAGCAGGGCTGGAGGGGTGATTGTCTGGAGCTTGCTGGGATGACTAGTGAAGTGCAGACTGGGGTCTGGTTCACTGCCCCCAGAATGGACCCGGAGGCTCTGGTTCGCTGTATCTCAAGCTCTGTTCTAGACCCTGTTCCTGTTCATCGAATAACCTCTGTTTTGCTGGCTAAGAGTCACGTCTGACTGCAAGTGGGGTGCACGAACCTGTGGCTTCCCCAGGACCCCGCCTGGGTGGCTCACTGTGGGAAGCACACGGAGGGGCTAGGATGCGTGAATGCTCCAAGAGAGACCCAGGAGGTGAAGACGTGTGAGCTTCTTGCCCTGAACAAGTCTGCTCCAAGAGGAGAGGAGGCTCCCCAGAAGCCTCTGATTGACTTATATTTGGGAAGAGCAGTTCCAGAGCATCGCCCGGCGCACCCGTGACACCAGGTAAACAGGAAAACTCGCACCCACGAAATTTTGATTTTCATTTCCTGTTCGCCAGCATGGAGCTCTGATCAGCACGGTGTGGCGATGCATCCCAAATCCAAAAGAGCTCCAGCATGGACCGTACGGGAGATACTGGATCTGAATCACTGTAATGGGGAGACAAATCTGTTCTATCAAAGCTCCGTTACAGAAGATGAAATGCCAAAAGCGTTTGAAAAAAAAATCTCCAGGCTACACCAGTGCTGCGTGGCAAGCATAACCGGGAAGCCAGAGACTCAAATGAGGCTCATGGAGAGGGAGGGGACTGAGGACTCCAGCTATCCCACATCCACAGCAGTCTCCGAAAAGTATTTGCATTCTTGGCTGAGCTCCCTACCAATGCCTGTAGGGTCAAACACATGTCCGCATGGTTCTGGGAATAGCTCGTCAATTTACTCCCCCCGCCCCGCACATGAAAGAAAGGAAAGAAATAGTTCTTGACTTCTTTCAATGTCACCCTATGTGTACTGAATGCTGTGGTAGACGCGATGCCTGCAGCAGTGAAGACAGTATCCGGCTCCTTCCCCTCCCGGTGGCAGACGGTGCATATACTGATATCCATCATCACTATCAGCCCGTGAGTGCTCCTGGCTGGCCTGAGGCAAGGCTGGTTGGCGCCTGGGTAAATATAGGATAACTCCCGTGCATTCCCAGTAGATGATACAGAACGGATGTAACCGTCTTCATCATAGCAACTGGGGCTGAGCTCCATCAGCCCCCTTCTTTCCTGTGTTAGAAAAAGATTCTGTACTGCCTGGACCTATCATAGTAGCAGCATCTGGTCTTCTCTCTCCCGCACCGCTTAATGTTCTGCCTTGACGTCATAGCCCTGAGAGGCTGCCTCCCCTGCATTTTTATCTCACTAACAAGTTTCTGTTTTCTTATTCCTGCATCTTTATAACTTTCATGACACAAATGAGGGGGACACTCACGGTAGCCAGGGAAGGTTGGGGGAGAAGGAAAGCACAGGATCTGAACACAGAGCACCTGTGCTCTCTGAATACACTGATTCTCTATAACTTGCCCAGTATTCTAGGCAGGACTGACTCTATTTTAGAAACCATAGAAGGAGGATTGACTTCAGGGAGTCATTTCCAGTTTCTTTTGCGCCCGACCGGCCGATCTCAGCCAGGGGCACCCATGATAGCAGCACACAGTACAGAGGACAGATAACCATCATCTCATTGCCAATTTACCCGGCAGCAGACAGGACAGAGTGACTGATAACCATCTCTGCTATCATGCAAGAGCAGAATTGAATGCTGCTGTGTTAGCGTGGAAGTATCGTCTCTGTCCGCACATCCAGTGTCACATACGGTGAGTGTAAAAAAAAAAAAAGTCATGAATGCTCCTAATGGTTGCCGTGATGGACGTCTGCCAGGGCACCCAGGGAAAAAGGGTGCGAAATGATGTCTGCCATTGCTTTCCGGAGAAGGAATGACTGACGACAATTACCGCAGAACACCACCGACAATGATTTTGCCACCATCAGCCACTGGGCTCGTCAACCCAGAATTCTAAGGGGCAGGGGAGACTGCGGGAACTATGGGACAGCTACCCACAGTGCAACACTCTCGAAATCGATGCTAGCCTCGGACCATGGACGCACACCACCGAATTAATGTGCTTAGTGTGGCTGCATGCACTCGATTTTATACAATCTGTTTTATAAAACTGGTTTATGAAAAATCAGAATAATCCCGTAGTGTAGACATACCCTTAGATTCAAGCAAAGTTTCTCACTGCATGCTCCACCAGATTACTGACCAAAAACCAGGTTAGGACCACTCCCCCAGGGTCCAATGACTGCTTCCTTTGCCTCTTCAGGTGCAGTGAATGCAGTGGACAGAGGAAGAAGAGTGGCGGGGAGTGCCTTGGGGTGCTTGTCCTTCCCATTTTTAGTTTCAGTTAGTCTCTTGAAAAACATTTCCAGCTGGGCACTAGGAGACAAAGTCTATGTGGAAGGATGTTCCCTGCTGGCTTTTTCTCATATATTCAAACTTTGTTCCCCTCCCTGCATGATAGCTCTGTTTAATGCTTAAATGCAAATTAAACAGAGCACCCATTCCTTTGTTTATGCTGTTTGCAAACTGCTGTTTGGGCAGGACTGGGGGGTTTGGAACGTCTTGAAAATCTTGCAACTTCTCCTACAATGTTGCCACATACATGTTATCAGGATGATACTGACCAGCAAATTATGAATTTTCAAATGATACCTTACAAGACATGCCTTATACAAAATTTATTACAATAGTGTGTAGTAGTATCATATTACCATAATAATGTGTAGTATTTATTACCATATGTATAGTATCCATTGTTGGAAGACCCCCGTAATATATAAGCACACATTACTGTTGTGCATGGTGGAGAAGGGTGGGCCAGTCTAGTTGACATGCTTCACTGGCTGTGTCTTCCCCTAGCTCACTCAATTCCAGATTCCAGTGGGTGGCTAAGTCACTGTTTTCTAAGTCACACAAATATTTTTGAGAAAACATTTAAAACCACTTTTCTTTTGGCGGAGGCCACACAAGATTTTTTTGTGTCCAGAAAATAAAGAGAGACATTTTAGAGCTAAGTTTTAGGACAGGATTGGCTGCTGCAACCAGTAATACAGTTTTAACTCTAATGAACTTGCTGAGCATTTACACAAGAAAACTAAGCATGCTTGGAGAAAAATACATGAAAAAGAGTCAGTTTCACATTATGATAGGAAGTCTTATTAGGTCACTGATACCACACACTGTGTGTAATATGCTCTGAATAAAAAAGTTGGCTTAGTATAAATAAGCCTTTTTTTTTTCTTATTTCTGCCAACTTTAACCCAAACCATAAACCACAAACAAATTAAGTAGTATAAATGTTCTTCCATTTCTTTCTACTATCCTTCCATTTCCTTCCTCTCTCCCCCACCCCTTTCTTCCATCCAAAGTGCCCAGCCATAGATGCTTTTACAGTAATCAGAATGTAACATTACAAAATAAAACCACATAGAATGCATCTGTGGATATTGGGCTGCCCATATAAAACCACAATAATATCATTCCTAGTCTCACATCTGATTGCCTTCTTCCCACTCCATCCTAGACACTTCCAAAGGGATGAGCTTGCAGTGTTCCCTGGAGGTTAACAAATCCAGACTCCAGTGGACAGAGTGGTATGCTAAAGTACTGTTGATGTTTTATCACTATATAGGCTAAAGCATCACAAGATAAGATAATGCCAAAAATAAGTGGTGAAGCTGTAGGAGCAAGGGATAACTCCTTTCAGCTGCTATCTACATTCCTTCCTAGCTGAATTCTGCCTGATGCCCGTTTACTTAGCTGCTACACCAGAATCCAATCTGAAGCATCCCACTCATTCACTGGCAGACTCCTGGTTGCTGCTTACTAACCTCTCTATTAAGATGCCCCATTTATACTCTGCCCTGGAAGAGCAGGACTGAGTGGTGACTGGAAGTGGACCACTCCTAAACTGGACCTTTTTTGAGCACATTAGAGTCCATCCCTTCTCCCCATGGCTGCCTGTGGCAGTGGACGGGCTCAGGAGTCTATGCAAACCCCTCCTCCTCCAGGAGAATGGTATGAAATTAGCCCCACAGAAGCCTGGAATACCCTGTCTGTGCCTGTGAGGTTACTTTCACTCCATATAAGTCAGCTGGAAAAGCAGGAATCCATTGACTGAAACAACTGGAAATACAGCATATAGTACCTAGTCCATATATAACTATATGAGCCCTCTTCATGAGGAAAAAGGCCACAGGGGTCCACAAATTTGAGCTTGCACATTTTAATGCTAATTGTTGTTGTTTTTTTGAGAGGTGGGGGTGAGGGTGGGGGTGGGGATGGAGGAGGCATTCCACCTCTCCAGTACATGCAGGAAGGCGGTGGGTTGGCCTCTAAACCTTGGGATTTGGAGAACCCATGGAAAATCTGGGAACCAAGTATCTCCTCATTGGTTCTTGGCCAACTTTGGTCCTCCTTCCTTAAAGAGCCAATCCCCACTGGCCACTACTCATAAAGCCTCCTTCATGGAGGTTTCATGCAGGGATGAGAGTTGCAGAGTAAGATAATGTTACCTGGGTTCTATTACTCTCTAGCTGCAGTTTGAAGGAGATGATACCACATAGAAATGTTTCACGATCCCTGCCTCCTGCAAACCCATAGAAGTCAGTTCCACAGTGGACTCACAGAAGGTCTATCACTGAGCCAGCACTTATCCCCCACCTCCTGCCCATACCCTTGAGTTCATTCCCAGCTGAGCTGGATCGTTGTTACTCAGAAAAATGGAGAGGACAATTAGGTCCTTAGAAGGTGCACAGATTTCATAGGGGGCATGATTGGTGAAGCTTACGTCCACCAATTATCCCAAATTACCCATGGTCTGAAGCATAAAATAAATAATCTAAAACAATAAATTACGTTTACTTTGTGGCAGAGTTTTGAACCAAACTTCAGCTATATTAACCACAAGTTGAATTGTAGTTCCTTTCAATCATTCTATTAATATACAAGATTGAAACTTATTAGAGAATACACTGTGTTTAATTCATCTTCAAAAATCTTCTACAGGCTTTCCTAAATTTTGCCCTCTTCTTTCTTAAGTCATGTTCGACTTTTCATTATTCTCAGTGGCATGTGTCATTTGATTTAATCCTTCTTTCTAGGTTTTTACACTCTATGAAGCAGGACTGTTCTGTTATGCCAATTTATTTAGGGCTTTTAAAGTTGTTTTTCATGTTTAAGTCCTTTATGAGTGAATATAATTAGTTTGAGAGTTACAAATTATCAACTTTTTTAATGTTTATCCTAAGAAACAGAAAAGGCATAGAAGCTGTTCTTCTTGATAGCAGCTGTATCCAGTGTGTTTATGTGAGATTATTCTCATTAACTGGTACTGCAAACCTCACTTGATACAGTGGCATCTATAGGTAAAATAGCAGCTTACATACTCCTAATGTTAGCCAAGTTATTGCAGTGTCAAAAAATAAATGAGCAAAATAAAACCACACTCTGATAACATGAAATCCAACTATTACTCTGATATATAGAAGTAACGAGAATTTAACATACTAAGTTTTCAGGGCCAAATTCTTGTCTGGTATGCAACTCCAGTGACTGGGCACAACTCCAGTCACTTCAGAATTGCAGTCCTCAATTACACTGGAGTTGAATTTCATCCACATTTAAAAAAAAACCCCTCATATAGCAAAGAGATTTCCACCAACTTAAACAGGAGAAGGATTAGGCCCTTAATGAGACATTTTCTAACAAAGTTAGTGAGACAGATACAATTTGATTAAGAAACAGTGTCCTCATTCTATCGTGCCCAACCTATATAATTAGGGATGCAGAAACCAGTTTGGTTAAAAGAAAACTCACTCAAAACTGTGAGTGGCTGGTCTTCTACCAGGACATCCTCCTGACCTTGGGACTGGTTTCGGTTACCAAGTCTGTGGTGGTCACTGAGGAGGCAGATCTCCTCGTGGAGTCCCTGCTACACAACCCCCGGCATGGTGTGCAGGTGGGAGAGTCCCCCTCAGTGCTCCAGAGATTGGTTCTGGCAGGAGTCACCAAAATCAGAGCCCTCCTGGACTATGACCAGTAGATCCCATGGTTGGCTCATGCCTTACACCCCCTGGCACATATTCCAGGAGGTAAGAGAAGCCTTACTACTTGCCTCTTGACCTTTCTCTGAGCAGGTCCTGCAGGAGAATGCTCCCTGCCTACCTTTTACTCCTGGCCCTCTGGACCTCATCATCATGTCCCAGCCCCATGATTCCCCTCATTCTCCCTCATTACCCAAGTCAGCTGCATAAATTGCAGCCAGTTCATTTTTGAACCACATCTCAGAACCAGCTGCATGCACTCATGCTCCACACCTTTCATTTCCTCATCTTCGTGTCCCACCCTGACACCAAGTGGTATGACCTCTAACCATCTGCGGAGCATGAGGAATGCCATGGGTGGGCCAGGTTATATTCCGCTCTGGTCCCATGGCTCACAGGGCATATTAGTTGGTGGCTCCTTCATAGGGCTGTGAGCATGGGCATATATTTGGTGTGGTTCACCCCTCTCCCTGACATCTGCCCATTCTGTGATGTGTGGGAGACCCTGATACATATCTACCTCAAGTGCACCAGATTGCAGCCCTTTTTCTGGCTCCTCCATAATCTTCTCCTCAGGTTCTGGCTTCACTTTTCCCCACACCTCCTGCTTTTTGCACATCTATCCATGGCCTCACGAAGTTATGAGACCTCCTCATCAACCTCCTCCTGGTGCGGGCCAAGGTGGCCATTTATTCTACCAGAAGGATGATACTGGGTGGAGAGATGCTCTGCGACTGTGGGGCCTATTTCTGTTCTTCTCTTCAATCACATATCCAGAGTTCCGTTATGTATCACTGCATTTCAGAGTTCTTGCTGGGAAACAATTAGAGGTACGAAAATACTTATGAGAAATGCTGTATCAGTGGTATTTCCATCTGAAATAGAAATAGAGTTCTGAGAATTTTGTTAGGAAGTCTTTCCTCCCAAGTTTCCAGCCTCATTTTTCAGGTCCAAGAGGTTTGGATAAACATTCAGAAATTTGGGGTCATGTCTGAACTAAACCTCTGAATCACATTTGAGCCGTCCATATCCTTCATATTGATTTTTAACTCTTTAGTATACAAAAAGACATTGACATCTTTATTTAAAAAATTATATGCATATGCATCTCCTGAACTGTCTGTATTGCTGTCAATTTGTGGTACATTAGCAACAATTAAGTTGGTCACCAGTACACACGTTTATGGTTCATAAGACCTGCTTTGAGAAGAGTCTTTATAGGGCTTATCTTCACTTAACTGAAAATTTAAAGTGAAACAAAGCCTGGTAGGTTTAGTGGTGTTTTGTGTTGTAGGTTACATCAAAACTGTGATAAAAATAAAGATGCTGGACTATATTTTTACATCTGCATGTAAAAATAAACATTGTGCATAGAAACATGCTGATCCAGGCATGGCTTCAACAGACATATACTTTTGCATTGGGTAATTTGCGCACACTTCAAAATGCCCAGGAATAAATGTGCCCCAATCAATAAATGAAAGAATTTACAATGAGTCATCCAATAAGTAGGATGCAAATACAGAACACCTGAAGAAGAGCTGCCATCTTTTTAGAAAATATTAATGCAAAGCAATTAGCTGTTACAAGTTTTTAAAAAACCTCCAAAGCTTTTAGATGTGCTGAGATGCCATGTGAGCAATTTCCCTGCTCTTTTACTGCCTTGGTAAATCATTTATAAAGACAGCCTTAATACAAAATCCTCTTAGAAAATAACATAAAATATATTGATTACAAAATACTTTATCCCACCTTAAACTTATACATATCCAGTAAGTACTTCACTTATTACAAGGTAACTTGTGCAGAGTAACAACTTTCATTTTGCATCTAATAGGAAGCTCTTGAGACATAGGCAATTTGAGCAGGAAGACAGAGATGTGATTTGTCCAGCAGTGAAGAATTCCTAAAGGTAGAGGCTGCTGAGGTCAGGAGTGTAGGAAGGGTGCTGAGATTCTGAGGAACAAGAGAAGGGAACCATGCTGAAATCAGTACCTCAGCCTCCCAAAGCTGAATCCAAAGGTGAATCCTGCTGTCATGTACATCCACAGTTTAAGGATCTGATATTCAGATTTATTCTTTTTCATAATTAAGCTGATTTTAAAACATTAGCACATCTATGAAAAATCTTAAGGGAAGAGGATAATGATACAGTGTGATGCAAGTGTTTTTGGAGTCTGTACAAGCATATCTGGGGCCACCTGCAAAACAGTTAGACGGGTCCCCCAGCTGCTAGGCTCAAGATTAAAGAAACCAGGCTTCATTGAAGTAAATGGCAAAGCCCCCATAGTTTTCAATAGGGCCAGGATTGCCCCCTCAGTGTGTAACCTAACCCAAACCTCACTTTCCAAAAGCATGAAACTTCTAAACGATGCCAGCTATTGTGGAGAAAAGGGTGTCCGTTTGAACAGTACTCAGGCCAGTGGTCCATGGCTGCCTGTTCTGGTGGTGACTTTTGATTTTTGTAAACGATCATGAAGAACTTGAGTTTCTTTCATGTCTTCACCCTTGGAAGGTTATCATTCATGTCTGCTTTCATGCTGGAGTGTCTTAAAAACAAAATTGAACAAAACATATATGGAAGAAAAGAAATCATAAAATCTTTATTGTAGTCCTCACCCTTCCCTTTTTGAGCCTGGCTCTTGTTGGCCATTATTCACTGTGTTATGTTTAATTTAAGACCTAATCCTGTATGGGGATGGAGTCACAGGGAATTGAACATGCTCAACACTTTGCAGGCTTATGCTTTGGATGAAAAATCCTGAGGCGCAGGGTCCTTGTCTTCTTGTATTTCTATAAAGCACTATGCACACCTCCAATGCTGAATAAAAACTAATAACAGTAGGCTAACTTGATATTGGTAATGCATTATTTATTATTGTTTAAAACTTTCCTGACTTGGAGATTTTTTGGGTAAGTGTGTTGTTTAAAAGTTGCTAAATAAAAATCAGCATAGAGCTCCATCTGCAGTACTCCATGTGCACAGATTCCATGTTGAGGCCAATGACTGTGCAGTGTGAGCCAAGTGGATTCAGGATTGGGCCCTTTGCCAAGGTTTGACCAATTATCAGCACTTTAGAACCTTTGAACTAGTTACTGACTTTCTGTTACATTACAACTCCCCTGAGGCATCCAAAATTCCAGACCCTTTAAAAACAGTAGTTAAAAAGGAAAAGAAAAGTGCAGATAAGTAATTTACAAGTGGAAAGTGTTAGTCTTGCTGCTATTTTTACATTCTATAATGTCTTTAAAAAGGAGCAGATAGCACAGAGCATAGTGAGGTAATCAAAGTTGTATTTTTTTATGTTGATTAACCTTTCAGGTAAAGAATATGACATAATTAGGTAATTAAGAAAAACTGAGAGCTATTCCTTGCACAAAATCCTGACAGGATACCCTATTGATCCCTGGAAAAGCCTTTATATATAAGTAAATGGATATCAACTAAATGGAAGCACTACCTAGGAGACAGCTGAAGACTTTAACTTCTGTCTGCAAGAAATGTATTATTAATTCATAGCACATTGAATATAGTGCTTAGCTGACTTTCAATCTTAGCTCTGAGAGTACATACCAGATTCATAATATGCAGAGGATGTACTCTGAAGGGGGGTAAAACTATCATACTTCTCCCACTAGGAAGGATAAAACCAATAACATTAAAGAGATTTGGAAATATGATACGGAATTGCACTGTTTCCTGTTCTGACTGGATGAAGAGTTTCTACTGCAATTTTCAAGCTAAATAATCATAACAAAAAATCAAATAAATAAAATTTCAATTAACAAATTTTAAGGTAGAAAAACACCATTGCTAAAATGGAAGCAATTGTTTTTTTTTTAAAAAAGAGGCAAATGATATTTGCTGAGGGAATGGGTCATGAATGGAGCTCTAAGCACTTTTTACTAAAGAAACCCCATACCAAGCAGGAGCTGTGAAATGGAAACTTAGCCCAACTTCAGCAAAGTATTTGCTGCGGTTCTTGAGTCTTGGTTTGGTATAAAAAGCCACAAATCCATTGCTTCCCTGTGTCTGAATCAGGCTTGTTTTTAGTATTCACCAGTTCCTGCTCCTTTTGAGCTTAATGGGAATTTTGCTATTGACTTCAGAAGGGGCAGGCCCAATGCGAATGACAGCAGTATGATTGCATGGTAGGTTTATTTGGTTTAGGTTTCAAACTGAAATCTCAACAAAATGCTGTCAAAAACATGGAGTTTTGTATGTATGATGTTAGTCCCTTATGGGAGCTCTGGAGTAGAGTGCTACCAGTTCTTGTCTTGAAATAATCCTTAGTAAGTAACATGCCACCAAGTTTACCATGTCTGCGACAAGAGACGTAGGTGCTTCAAGTGCTAAGTCTCTGAGGACTCCAATGTCTAGTGGGTCCTAAAGAAGCATTCCCCAAGTAGTTTCAACACCATGCTTCTCGCAGTGGCCACAGATATTCTACTTCAGTGGCTCACTCCTCTCAACTGTCCCCTAAACTGCCTCATTATCTTCCCCCTGCTAGCCCTGAGCAGAAGGAATAGTTCTTGTTTCCCAGTGTTATAGCACTGCTATTTCATGTTCCAGCTGGGACTAGAAAGTCTAGAGGAAGGCAAAAATGTCAGTGCTGAACATTCTGGGGCCTCAGAAATGTTCATTTTGGGTGATGATTCAGGCTTTTTCTTATTTTATCCAATCTACTTTGCCCACTACTATCAATTTTTGCCCAAATCCCCACCAGATTCTTAATTAACATCAGAGTGTGATAAAACTAATAAACATGAAGGAACAAAGCAAATGTTTAATCTGTTGAATGCTTTTTGGTGTTGTTATTGTTATGAGTTACTCCCATTTCAATGATTTATTGCTTAGGAGCTTGATCCCCAATTACTTATGCACCCAAAACTCCCAGTGACTTCAACCAGGAACTTTGAGTCCCCAAGAAAAAATATTTAGTCCCCAAATTTGTTCTTAATCTCTAGGATATGTTGCCATATATTCATGCGGTAGCTTTGGCATGAGTTGTTTTGTTTCAGGGGATTGACTCTTTACCCACATCATTCCTTGCCAATACCAAAACATGGATCTATAAGGACATATCTAAAGTGTTTGTCTTTTATTTTAAAAATGCCTTCTCTTAATTACCCATTGTTTCTTAGAAAGCCTACTAATGCATGTCATTTAAGACAGCATTATTTTTGTGCTTCTGTCAAAGCCTTCACTGAGCTTTTAAAACCCAGAATGATGAAACATAGGCATAAGAGCTTTCAAATTCTACTGTCTTTTGCTTCCACTTGTAGATCTGAGTTTGTAACAGACATCTACTTTAATTGGCATACCATAAAATATAGAGATTTATGCAAACGTGTTAACTCTCTTTCCCGGTGCTGTTATTTAAAAGTTACTCTCTGAATATTTTTCCCCCATCAAACCCCAATTGCAAAAAGGCAAAAATTAAATATAAATTATCATGGTTAAATATGCTCATAGGACAAAGAAAAAGTAAATCAATCTTTTGAACTGAGGTCTTTAAAAAGTAGGCAAAAAACCCAGCTTTCTTAATTTGTGCAGAGAAGTGGCCTAGTTAATCAGCACTGATTACCCTCACATGGCTTTTCAGTTATGTTGGTTAATTAAAGTGCTTTCTAATGAACACTAGCCCAATTTTCCCCACCTCCTACCATCATGTGGCAGGGAGGCAGGGACATGAAAGGCATCTAAACTGGGATTCTTTCTCCCTTGAAAAATTGTGGCTGAACTAGCAGAGGCAGGAATGAACAGTTTTGCCTGTTTGCAGTGTTATGCACTCTGGTTATCTTTTCCAGATGTGAAGAAGGCCTCTGTGAAGCTTGAAAGCTTGACCCAGCCACTAACAGAAGTTCGTCCAATAACAGATATTATCTCACCCACCTTGTCTCTGAGTCTTGCTTGAATAATCTTTTATCTGCAGAGCCCTCTGGCCATCAGTGTGGGAAAACATTCATGGAGCAAGCATCTTTTAGCTGGAGTAATCATCATCATCATGAAGTGCTTATCAGAAAGGAAGACAAAATGCAATTAGGCTCGATTTACAATTGGACCAATAATTACTATTCAGATGTCTCAGCTGTATGGAAAATACATGATTGTGAGCCATGACTTTTTTGTTTGGTTGATTTTTTTTTCTCCTTTTCTTGCTCTCTTTTTCTTTTAAACGTTTATAAAATATGTCAGTCATGATGTAGCACAGCTGAATAATTGTCATAGAGTCGAATGCTTGCAGATGGTTAATGGAAACAGAAAATTAAATGAACAGCAGTAAAGAAACTCATGCAAAATTAAAGAACCCTATTGCAAATTTAAAGGGTCATTTGGTTTCATCAAAAATCAAATAATATGAATATGTTATTCTCTGCATGAAAGAGACTATGCTAAATTGTTTTGAGAGCTGAAAAATGAGGAATCAATGGTTTACTAATGAAATTTGTGAAAAATCATGCACTATTGAAATGCGCAGTAAATTGCTGGTTAGGAGCTGCAGAAGGAAGCCTGCCTTTAGAGATTGAATTTTGTTATTTATTGTTTACTTAAATTATTGAATTGAAGACAGGATTTAAAACAAGTTAGGTTACTACAAATATACAAAAAATGAGGATTAAACTAAGCATTTTTCCTTAGCCTATACAAATCAAGTGCAGTGTTTCAAAAATGATTTGACTGAGAACTGCTTATCAGATGAAAGAATCCCAAAGTTTCACAAGATATAATATCTCCAAAGTGCGGAATCAATTTCTACCAAGACTTGAAAGGTCTTAGAACTGTTTTATGAAACTAACCTCTCATCTGCTTGGCATATTTGAAAGATATAATTGATAAAACCTTTGTAAGGAGCAAAGTTATCTTTCTAGTACAAAACTAGATGTGAAACTGCTTAATAAGTATCACTTAGAAGTGGATTTAAGTTAAAGATTCTTTAAAATGGACAAGATTTCAAAGCATCATATTCTTTATAAGTTCCTCTTTATTTTTCATCATCCATTCTATTCTCCAGGAAAGTCTGAAGTCAATATCAAATATCTCTGTCCATCAGAGAAATGATTTTAAGTTCAATGGCTGTTGATGTCAAAGGAAAAGGGGGGAAATAGACATATTTGGGTTGTTATTGGAAATAAATCAGAAGTGTGTGTCATAGTCATATATTGTCATTTATATTTTTATTTCTGAAGAAATCCTGGAAGCTATCATTGCATTAGAAGACAGGCCATCCCTCACATGGATGAAAGGTCAAGCTATTTAACTTGACAACAGCTGGGGAAAAAATACTTTAGAAAAAGCAGAATGAAATGCAGGAATTTGATAAATTCTGTAAGTCCCAGCTTAGTCTATTTAAACATAAATTGTAATGTGTCTTATCTAGCACTAATCAGAAAGGAAAATATGTTGCAGACATATATTTTTTTCTCAGTGACACCTACTTCTGAGACTATTAAAGTGCCTGTGGTTATTCTTCTGCTGTAATTCTTGCATAGTCAGTTGCATATTAAACTGATGCAGAGATGAAAATATTGATCGTACTTCTGCTTTCAAGAAAGCACAAAATGCCTTGCTTAAATCTTTTTTGAATTGCTACACTAGACTAACTACCTAACAGAGTTAAAGATGAGAGCTTTTTTTCCTTTTTTTTATAAAACAAGAGTGTCCAATATAAAATAGCTAAGAAATGATAAATGTTTCATAGTAAATAAATTCTAAATGAGTATTTTGCCTCCCTGGATTTTACTTAAAGACTTAATGCCATTTCCTAAACAGTACCATCTCAGATATGGAAGCATCTTGTGTATTTTTTCACCAGAACTGTTCAAGTTACTCAATTTTAAAATGATAGATATATTGTACTTGCTATGAGAAATCAATCCCTCACAGTGAATAAATATGGCAGCATAATCCATACTATGTATATAACAGTAGTAGACTTTTGCTGACCCATTACTCTTTATGAATACATTTTAAAGGCAATATCTAGCTGGAGAACTATAATTTTGAAAATGTAATTTGTGATATATTTTTGGTCCCTCTGTTGGAGCTGGATTTTTTTCTCATGAGCCATTGTATTTTTCTGACTTCAATTCTACAGTAAAATTTATCTAAAAATATTTATTCTATTGAAATAAATAGTTTTATTTTATCAAAGTGGAGTGAAAACTGCTTTAATCTTGCTCTGTTTACACCATGAGAAAGCCTGTGTTTCAGTGCCTTCATTCATAGTCAGATTCTACATCTCCTTTGCAGGTGCACAGAGGGGAGGACAGAAAAAAGGATTCTTTGTGGCTGATTGCATAACCATATAACTGCCAGACACAAGGGCAGTCCTTGTATGCAGACGAGTACAGAGACTGCCCCTTCTTTAATCCTCTGGGTGTGGGGGGGTTCCTCAAGAGCTCAGAGAAGACTGGGAGTATTGGAGATCCTCAGAGTCAGGCACAAGGATATTGTTAAGAGCTGCTGTTTCCTAGCTCCATACCTAAATTTACAGAGCCACATGCACACAATATGGCTGAGAAGAAGCTCACCCGCTGCTCACCCCTGCCATGATCCTGGAGCAAGTTCTTCTCCCCTCTGCTACTATAAAGGAACAGATATTCTGTCTCCAACATTTTATATATACAGTATTTATTCCAAAGTTTGTGAGTTGATGTCTATTGCCATCTGCCAATTCTTGTGACTATGTAGCATATAGAATAAAAATGAGTCTGTCAGAAGACTCAATTACTATAGCTTGTGAGGAAATGATCAGTGCCATTGAACAGTGATCTCCCCGTGTACCAGCATACAGTTATTTAACTCAGATACAGCAAGGAACTGGTTTTCAAAGGTGTTGAGCACCTGCAATTCCATTTAAAGCCAATGGGGGTTCAAGTGCTCTACAAGTGTGAAAAATCAGGTCCTGAATTTTTAGTGACCTTCAGTCAAATGTCTTCACCTACAGAGGCCTAATATTAGCACATTCAACCATCAACTGGCTCACAATTTATGTGAGGTTTTATTTTTCTGAAATTGCCTATTTTTTTTGTAGGCCATTCTTTCTTTACAATCAAGGGCCAAAATTACCTAGGGCCAGACTCTGCTTTAAAACGTCTGGATTTTGCTGGGGATGAAGTGGAACCATACATCCACACTGAAGGACTGGAAGGCATTGTGGAGAATGCTATAAGATGACACAACAAGAGTGGGACAGAATAGGACTGGGCACACTATCCATACTTGTCCTATCCATAAAAAAGCTGCACTACAGACCAATTTCTGACCTTCACAAAGAAACACTCACTCAACATCAGTTGAAAAAGATAGGAGAAATTCAGCTAGAAACATAAAATGTTTAAACAAAAACTGACCTGGCACATTGAAGCTTGATTATTATCCTTAAGTGCTTTCACACAAACTGGGAATGATAGTTTTCCATCAAAATGGATGGAGAAGGAGAGCTGGAGAGACCTGCTGAACTGCTCATCTAAAGTTCAAATGCCACCATTATGGGCAAAATTTTATGCTATTTTAAATTGGCACTTCTCCACTAAAATCTATGGACCTAGCAGTTTACCTCAGCAGAGATTGGCCTACATGTCTGTTCAACAGCTGTTTGATACAGAAACAAAGTAGGTCAAATGATTTTATCCACTGAGTAGCAGGCCCTAAAAGAAAATAGCATACTGTACATCTGACATGAGTCACAGAAACACAAAGTGCACCAAAAAGAAACAGAATTGTTAAGCCTTATCAGGAAGGGTTACCTTATATAGAATACTACAGTTTTCTAAAATAAATCCGCAAATACTGTAATGACACCAGAATAAACTTTAGTGTTCGGGAACATATAATAATAATCATAATTAGTAATATAACCAATACTTTGCCCTTGTGTTGTCAGTCACCTGAAGATCTTAGAGTGCTTGACAAATATTAATTAAGCCTCAGAAAACCCCTTTGAGGAAGTTAAATGATTTCTAGGTCTCACTTTACCTTTTGCTGAAATACAGCCACCTCAGGTTGGAAAGCAGCAGCAGTTTAATGCAAAAAGCTAATATTAAAAAGAGATTAGGCCTGGAGTTAAAGAACAATACCTATCCAGTTGAAACTATAGGGGTAATTTAGGTAATCTTAGTTGAAAATCGACCTGGACACCAAGGTTAACAGTCCAACACTTCAAAAAGTGTCTGAGAACTTTTGTCATTACTAATAGTCAGGACCTCAGTTTGTCTAATCTACAAAAACTATGGTATTATTCCAGCAGCAGTAGAGCACCACCTACACCTTCTCTGTAACCCATTAACCCCTTTTTTGTTCTCCAACTACAGGGGTATTGTGGCGGGGTCTCTGGGCTGCAACTTGGACTGTTGGACCATTGAGTCCTCCAAACCCACCAGCGTAGGGTGCCTTTCACACTGTGAGGCACATGTCAAGCTATAAGCTTCTGACAGGCATTGTACTTACACAGACATCCATAGGCATGGACATACCCAAACGTGGTACATGAATGATCTCCCAGCCACTCATGAACTATCAATAGAGAGGCTCCAGCCAATTTCCCCCAGCTCCCCAGCCTTGCACCCCGGAAATATACTGTCTTGTACCACTCAGTGTTCCCTTGGACAGTGCAAACTCATTAATAAATTCATCACTTCTTCATAGGAAAATGGACATGCACCAGCCTTTGTAACCTGAGCTGAGATTAGTCGTTCTTCCAGCTGCTAGAAAGATCCTTGCTGTTCCATGGTTGGTCTGCTCCCATGGTGTACATGCCTTCTCTGAGAGGTCTCTGGGACAGTGGATTGGGCGTTGATGAGCCATTAATGTCCATCTGGCCAGTGATGAATCATTACAAATACCTTTGACTTAGGTGTTTCCAAGATCCATTCTCCTCTAGATGTTCCTTCCAATAGGTCTCAATCATAGAATCATAGGACTGGAAGGGACCTCAAGAGGTTCTCTAGTTCCGTCCCCTGACTAAGTATTATCTAGGTCATCCTTGACAGGTGTGTGTCTAACCTGCTTTTAAAAATATCCAGTGATGGAGATTCCACAACCTCCCTAGGTAATTTATTCCAATGCTTAACCACCTTGACAGTCCAACCTAAACCAACTTTGCTGCAATTTAAGTGTATTGCTTCTTGTCCTATCCTCAAAGGTTAAAGAAAACATTTTTTCTGATTCCTTGTAACAATCTTTTTATGAACTTGAAAACTGTTATCTTGTCCCCGCTCAGTCTTCTATTGTCCAAACTAAACAGAGCTGATTTTTTTTCTATCTTCCCCCACACACCACATTTTCTAGACCTTTAATCATTTTTGCTCTTTTTTCAATTTGTCTACCTGTTTCCTGAAATATGGCTCCCAGAACTGGACACTATACCCCAGTTGAGGCCTAATCACCACAGAGTAGAGTGAAATATTTATTTGTTGTGTCTTGCTTACAACTCTCCTGCTAATGCATCCCAGAATGATGTTTTCTTTTTTTAACAGTGTTACACTGTTGACTCATATTTAGTTTGTGATCCCCTATTGCCCCTGATCCTTTTCCACAGTTCTCCTTCCTAGACAGTCATTTCCCATTTTGTATGTGTGCAACTGATTGTTCCTTCCTAAATGTAGTACTTTGTATTTATCCTCATTGAATTTCATGCTATTTCCTTCAGATCATTTCTCCAGTTTGTCCAGATCATTTTGAATTTTAATCCTATCCTCCAACTCACTTGCAACCCCTCCCAGCTTGGTATCATCCACAAACTTTATACGTGTATTCCCTATGCCATTATCTAGATCACTGATGAAGATCTAAGACAGAACCAGACCCAGAACTGATCCTGGCAGAACCCAACTTGATATGTCCGTCCAGCTTGACTGTGAACCACTGATAGCTACTCTCTGGGAATGGAATGGTTTTCCAACCAGTTATTCAGTTATTAAATTCAGTGACCCCCTATGTAATAAACTTGCAACCCCCTGAGGGGTCCCAACCTCCAATTTGAGAACCACTGCCCTAGATGGAGGTAGAGAACTCAGGAAAGGTGTGCCTGAAGAGAAGAGTGGACAGTGAATTAAGAGGAAGCAAATCAAAGAGACCTGGGCCCATGGTCTGCTCCATTAAATTCCTTCAAGAGGGAGCAATACATATTGCTGGAAAGATAAATTCTAATTTCCATTATGGAACCTCATGTCAATTGCTTGTAATATCCTCAGACAAATTCCTTCTGAGCTGAAATTTTCCATTATTCATTTCTCATTAGAGGTGAATTTTTTTTGAAAGTTTCAAGAAAATCTTTTTCAGTGGGTTTGCATCAATAACTGAACCAAGTTAGTGTTTTCTAAACTAGTTGGTTTTGTACACTTTCTTGAAATCTAATGAACAAGCCAATTTGGAAAGGAGTTTGCTCAGTAATTTGAAAGTTAAGTTCACCTCCACACTTGCCCTAAGTGGGTTAATGTGAGCTAAGAAGGGGCACAGGGTGGGAGTAATTAATCAAACAGGCCACAGCTGAGGGGAATCAGGATACTTAAGTAATCCTCTGATTGAATAATGAGGGAGCACAGCTAAGGAGGAATGAGCTGGGCTGGGGTTTTACAAAGACAAGAAGTTAGCAGCAGAGATGGGGCTGCAGAGATGTAATCTGCAATCACTCCCTGGGAGAAGGGGTGTGTGTTTGGGGGCTACAGAGCCAAAGTAGCCTGGGAGGAGGGAGTTGGAGGCTGGCAAACCAGATAATGGGTGGAGTCAGAAGGTTAGGTAAGACTTAGGGAAAAGGCAGTAAGTTCCAGAAAATGGCACAGATCTTGGCTGCTGATTAGAGGGTCTCTGAGATGGTACCCAGAGAAGAGGGTGGGCTTGGGATTCCCTACCAGCCATTTGGGAAATGTCATGAGATGGGCAGTGAATGGGAAGACTGCCTGAGTCATTTATAAGAAGAGACTTTCATGCCCTGAAAGGGAAGGACACATGTGACTTGGCTGGAGGACTAGGTCACAAATGTAGAGTATCTTGCCTCACTGAGAGTCAGGAAGAGAAGGCAAGGCATGCCGCGAAAGGTGGAAAGGAGCTGTCAGACCTGGAATCAGCTAATCCCCAGAGCAAATAGCAGAAGGTGCACTAGCAGTGAGCATACCCCGTGACACCATAACATTCAGGAGCCAGAGAAGTGCTAGTCAGCAACTTATCTATCTCCTTTCTAAGCCTATGTTGTATGTGATCTGCAAACTGCAAGTTCCCAGTTTGCTATCCCACTGGATCCTGTTGCTGTAATGACTCCTATTATCCCTCTGAGAATTTATTCCTCCAAAGTTTGTTGAATAAGGCATCTGATCAAAATATTTATTTTCCTCCTGTTTGAAATTAGATTTTCCTCTAACTCAGATAAGGTAGTTTTTAAAGAGAAACGTGACTTTTTTTAAAGTACAAATGTACAGTAATTTCAAGTGTGCCCATATTTTTTGAGAGAAGCCTGTGATGGTTTCATATATGCACACATTTTGTGTGGTGAAATTGTTGGCAGCCTGACATAAGATGCATGACTTCTTCCTCAGATGAAAACTAGACACCCCTCTTAGGACTGTACCTTTGTAGGACATGGGCAAATCAGTTTTCCTACATATTTTTTGTAAAATATAGTCAATATCACCTGATGTGAAATGCCACAAAATGATTCAGAAGCCAAAATGTGAGCATTGTAGGTAGAGAGTAGCAAGTCTTTTTACTCAGTATATAACCCTGTATAACTCTGTATAACTGAGGTTTCCTGAAATGGAAATGACAGTTTTAAAAGACTGCTCAGTGTGCAGCTTTTTCACATCAATTCCTTTCTGAAGCCTCCCATGACTAGTTCTATTCATTTAATCACACTAACAAGGTATGGATAAATTTGTAAACCACTTTTTCAATCACAAGCCCAGTGATCCTTCAGATTTAGATTTCTTCACACACTGGTGTTTATAAGAGGTTTACAAAATGAGGCTTGAAAATACCTTAAGGCTACCTGGATGGCATTTATTCAGAATGGAGTGGATAATAGAAATAAACCTGTTTATTTGGAGGTAAATTCAAATGTATTCACCATCAGTCATTAGGAGGTAAGTTCAGTTGGGGGATCATAGTAATATCTCCTAAAGTCCCTGTTATAGAGCTGCCCGTTTCATTAGTAAGGACATCATCTGCTAAAGTATATAGAAAACAGTGATTTCTAAAGAACTGAGGTTGCAGTCTTTAATTTGTTTTAATTTTCCTGCTAAGAAGTTTCATGATAAATTTATCAAAACTTAAAAAAAATATCTTTAGCTTCTATAATTCTACAGCATTCACTTTGTGAAGGCCCAGGATTGTGGAATTTTCTCATTAAGGAAGATGAAGTAGCTGTAATATTTGGATGATATTTTGACCACTTGCTTTGCTATCTTAATTGTGTGGGTGGCATTTATTAGGGCCTTACACTGTGGCATTTTTGGTTTCTTGAATATGATCTCCAAAAGACACAAGATACATACTTGCAGGATTAAAGGAATCTATGAAGCACCCGCATGTGGACTCCCCCTGGGAGTTTCATTCAGGTTGATGCTAGGACAAGTAGAAAGGGTGGACCCGCAATTTTAGGAGCAATTGTAAAAGACTTTGTGGAGGGAAAACTTGTCTGATCATATCTGAACCTAAATTTTTATTTTTATTCATAGATTTCTCCATCTTCTAATGCTGAATTTTTGGTTGTTGTCTTGACATTTGCCCTGCTGACTCACAACTATCAGTAACAAACTATGGTCACAGACAGACAGACAGACAGACATCATAGTTATCAATAGCAGATGAACTTTGACCTTCAGCACCAAATGCACAAGACCTACCACTTAATCTAAAGGTATAATACTGTTAGCCATAAGTGTGTAGGGGACTCTCCTACTTTCTGGTCCTAGACATCATAGGGAGACATGATAACAACCTAGTCCTAAGCATCTCATGTCCACAGGAGTTCAAATACCACATGAGGTGCCATTCTGTAAAAAGTCATGGATGTCTACAGACATTGTTTTGAGCAGGTAGAAAAACAGAATGTCTTTTTTTGCTGGAGGTTTTATTTTTACAGGGGCCAGCCACTAGTGGAAGACACGATTGTTTGCCATAAGCCAGCATTATATATATATGCACTGTGCCAAATTATATTTACATTAGTGCCCACAATGTGCTCAGTTCCATACCGAAATTTAGGAAAAAAAAAATCTCTGCCTGTAAGAGCTTTCAGTCCACCATGAGTTCTGGACAAATGGTGAAGTTTTGAATTGAAGGGCTAGATACGATTTTTACAGATTAAATGGAGTAACCAATATACATTAGTCTTGTTTTGGTTGGTTTGCTCTCTGTTTGACTTTCTACTATATTCTGATGGTTCTCTCTCTCTCCCTTCACCCCCAGTTCGTAATTAGTTCTGGGTTGAATGTTGAAACCTGATTGTTACTATGTCTTGCAGATTGATTGGTTGAAGTACTATAAAACTCAGGCCACTTTTGCTTTCATAGTTTGTCTTTGGTTTTCCAGGGCTGTAAACAACCCTGTTGTTTATTAAATCTTAGAATGAATAATAGGATATAAAATAATACTGAACAAATTATAATATCATTACATAAATCAATCACATGCTCACACCTGCAAAACTGTGTTCAACCCTGGCCACCCACTCTCAAAAAAGATATATTGACAATAGTATCATTAAAACAGGTGAAAAAAATGTTTAACGGTATGGAGTGACCTCTGTATGAGGAGAGATTGAAAATACTGTGACTGTTTAATTTAGAGATGACACAGATAAGAAGGGATGTGATAGAAGTACACAAAATAATTTAAGATTCAGGTGTTCAGTACTTCCATTTACCCTTTTCATAAGACAAAGCAAGGGGATTTTCAATTGAACTGAAAGGCAAATCATTTAAACTTGCTGATGGGAAATGCTTTTTTTTCCCCCGAGAAAATAATTAACCTGTGGTACTCAGTATTACTAGTAGTATTTATGTTATGATAGTATCTAGAGGCCCCTAAGTAAGATGGGGTCCCCATTGTGCTGGGACCTGTACAAATGCACAGTAAGAAACAGTCCTTGCCCTGATGAGCTTATAGTCTTAATTGAAAAGATACGAAGGAAAAGAGAGGAGAAGTGACTTGTCTAAGGTCACACAACACATCTCTGACACTACTAGGAATAGATCCCAGGTTTCTCAAATCCCACTCTAGTGCCTTTTCCATTGAATGAGAACTGGTCGTGATTTTTGTTGTTGTTGTCAAAATGCTTTCTCTAGTGAAAAAATGTAGTTTCTGCAAAATCAAAATTTTCCATGAGGAACTGTCAATTTTGCTGAATTTTTTTCAACTTTCTTGATGGAAAATCAAAGCAATTGTTTAATTTTGAAACAACTCAAAACAAGTGTCTGCATTTGCCTGGGTTGACAACAGTGGCTCATGGGAGCTATAGATTAGGTGCCTCACACCCAATTTGTCTCTATCAACATGACTACATCTCCCATGATTATGAGACTCCCACAATGGACCATGGGAAGGTCCCCAGTGCAACATGGGAGATGTAGTTTGATCAAGGAGCCCAGACCCTAGGCGAAAGAGGAGGCATGATGTACATTAACTACGGCTCCCATGAGGCACCATGGGACTCTGGCAGACTCAGATTCATGTTGACCTTATTGACAGGGATTAGGAAGAAATTTATTTATGGAATGGCTATTTCTTAACTTTCCAATACAGGGTTTCTTGAACTTTTTTCTGAAGTATCTATTACTGGTCACTGTGTGTCAGGATACTAGAGTTGGGAGGAATTAGAAATCAGATCTAATATGATCATTCCAATGTTCCTGATGAAGTTGGTTTGTGGCAATACTTCTATTAACTAATGTTTTTCCTTCTCTGTTTTCTCCCTGACCTCAATGCTTGAAGTGAAGGGGATTAAATAGGGTCATAGAACTGGCAAATAGAGTTTTGAGGTGGATAGTTGAAGGGTGCACATCAAACTCTGTTTTACCAAAACTGCTACTCCCCAATTGTGATTGTGCTTACACACACATAACACACACTTTTTCAGACCACTTTAAATTCTGCCAATTTCTAGAGTCTGTAGGGTGTATCAATTATGTCAACAGGAAATAAACCTGTTTTCCAATCTTCAGTAGCTTTTTCTCAGAGAAATTTTATCCCCCAATACTTTAGAATATTAATAATAAAATTGGAAATAAATAGCAGAGGGAGGAAAAACAAATATACAGAACAGGCAAAGGAGAACAGAGATGTTTTCAGCTGAGATTTAAAATGAGCTGGAGGATCAAAATGTTAGTTACCCAAGGTAATTGTTCCATAACACAGGTGCTATAATATGGAAGGCTTTCACCCCATAATGACTACATTGTGTGGAGACTGAGACCAAGGCAAGTGCTGGATGAATGGAAGGAAAATAGAGAAAAGTAGACTTTGTGAAACACTGTTGATATTACAGACACGGAAGATTTCAAAAACCAGGAATGCAGCTACGAATTGGATCCTGAAACAAATGAGGAACCAGCAGAAGAATTTGATAAGGGTGTTGTGGTCATACTTTTTGTAATTGCAAGAAAACAAGTAATGCTCAGCACTGAGCACTATTTGTGTAGACATGAATGGTGAGAATTTTGGTGCTTTTAATGCCTATTGTTTTAAAATTATGGCACAATTCTCCTTGTAGATCCATCAGGCAGATATCATTTCCAATTTCCTGCTCTCCACAAATGTGCAGAACTGGTGACAAGATCTTTGTATGCAGAGAAAGAATAATACCAGAGTTGTGATATGTTGTGCAGATCTGAAAGGAGACTTTTGCCCTTTAAAAGATTTGATAATTCCATCACTATTATTAAAACAATAAATCACGATCCCGAAGCCTATGAGTCCTTATTTATATTCTTGGCTGAGATTTTACTTTTCCTCTTAACCTTCCTGGCTATTTGTCTTGATACTTGCTACTACTGCTCATTTCTGACTCCCTTAATGATGTGTTCACAGAGTGCTCTTTTGCCATTGTAATACATTTGTGTCAATTTCACTTTGTCTTCTGCAATTTATATGGAATGATGGTGGTGGTGATGATTAGAACTTGGGTCACTGTATAACATAAGAACAAATAAATAATCCTTAATAAAACACTTCTTAAATTTCCAACAGACAAAGCAAATGAATGAGCCCAATAGGAAAAAAAAAAGGGATGTGGGGGAAGTGATATCCCAACAGTCCTTGCAATAAATAGTACCTTTTGAAATAAAGATCTCTCAAGATATGTTTTTAAAAGGAAAGATGAACTGAAGCAGATGCCTGAATGGAGCAAATTCCACCTCCTTAGGCTTTGTCTATATTAAGAAAATTTTTCCTGGCGTAACTAAATTGATCCACAGATAAGGCCTTGGAGCCCTGAGCAGCAAGAGTATATTTGACCTGTCCCTTGCTACTGCAGAGTTAATTTCTTCCTGCCTTTTATGTAGCTATAAAATGAGCAGGAGGAGAGAGAGACAGGAGCCTTTACAATCTTGTGCACGCTGCATAAGGGCCAGGCAGAACTGTAATCCCTATTCTCTGCTCAAGACCTGTTTGTCTTACTTTTCCAAGCATATGTGGTGCTCTCTTGGGTTGTGGGGACAGTAAATGACAGGTAGAAGGTGGAGGTCTATGGCTCACCTCCTTCAGAACCAGCTCACAGAGTTGGACCAGTGCATGGGGGGAAATAAGCTATATTCCATAAAGCAGAGGTTCGCAAACTGGGGCACCCCCTCCTCCCCAATGGGGTGTAGAATTTATTCTCAGGGGAACATGAGAAACTTTAGGGGAAAAAACTTACTGCACACATCTAGAGCTGGTTGGCTGGGGAGTGGCGGCTGCTGGCTGGGTGCCCAGCTCTGAAAGCAGTGCTGCTGCCAGCAGCAGTGCAGAAGTAAGGGTGGCAACACTAAGCTGGGAGTGGTTGCTAGCCCTTTGGAGAACAGAATTAGAATTCGAAATGACCTTAATAAATTAGAGAATTTGTCTGAAATCAACAAGATGAAATTCAATAAAGGTGAATGCACAGTTCTACAGTTAGGTAGGAAAAATCAAATACACAACTATTAATTGGAGACTAAAAGGCTAGCTAGAGGTACTGCTGGAAAGGATTAGGGGTGACAGTGATCATAGACTGAAGATGAGTCAACAATGTGATGCAATTGTGAAAAAATATCATTTTGGGTGTATTAATAATTGTGTTATGTGTAATAGGTAATTGTCCTGCTGGTTTCTCAACTGGAGTACTGTGCCCAATTCTGGGCACCACACTTTTAGGAAAGATATAGACAAACTGGAGATAGTAAAGAGGAGGCCATCAAAAATGGGAAAAGGTCTAGACAATCTGACCTATGAGGAAAGGTTAAAAACAACAACAACAAATGGCTGGATATGTTTACATTTGAGAAAAAGAAGACTGAGTGTGGGCTTGGTAACAGTCTTCAAATATATTAAGGGCTTATAAAGAGGATGGTGATTAATTGTTCTCCATGTCCCCTAAAGGTGAGATAAGAAATAATGAGCTTAATCCACAAGGGAGATTTAAGTTGGACATTAAGAAAATCTTTCTAACCATAAGGATAGTTAAGAACAGGAATAGGCTTCCAAGGGAGGTTTTGGAATCCCCATCACTGGAGGCTTTTAAGAACAGGTTAGACAAACATCTGTAAGGGATAATCTAGGTTTACTCGGTCCTGCCTCAGTGCAGGGATCTGGCCTAGGTGACCTCTTGAGGTCCCTTCCAGCCCCACATTTCTATGATTATCTTAACTGGGCAGTGAATTGGATGTTATTCAAACTCCCTCCCCTTCACTGCCCTTAGCAGTCTTTACAGGGAAAACATTGATAATGGAACTGAATCTGAAGAAGCTTGATCTTGAAGGAAAATTTGGTACCCACAAAGTTACCTCCATCCTTCACTGTGATTGGTCCTTGTCTAGCTTTGTGTCTTATAATCTTTACAGATGCCATTTTTGGTTTCCTACATTTTCTGTCCTTGTATTAGAGTTCCGACATATGCTATTCATTACCTGGTGTGTAGTATCCTTCAGACTTAACTTTGTGTAGTATCCTGTTCCACACTGTTAGTTAGTAATCATATTTTACAACCCTCATGAATCCCTTAAGAGCTCCTAAAATTTTTATATCCCGATCTTCCCCAACATACTGTTCTTTATTGCACCAAAATTCCAGTCCGATATGCTGCCCCGGTGACATACATTGACATAAGAAAACTCAGGAGGCAGAAGCATGAAAACGTTTGCCCTGTTCATGAACTGACACATATGAAAGATAATCCACTTAACCGACTTGAAGAATTCACAAATAGTTTGGTTACGTCTCATTTTTAAGTCAGTCATTTTGAATAGTTGAATACATTTCCATCTTCTCCCACCCCTGTTGGTGGGAAAACGTTATTCAATTTTTTAATATTTTTAAATTTTCTTTTTATTTAAACATTTCTGGGAAATAATATATAAAAAGCAATGTAGTTTCCACAGTAATCAAGTTTAGTCATTGTGAAGCGCAAGATAAATAACAATGATGTATAGACAAAAACAATTTAATTCACAGCTGATTAATCTTATTAGTAAAATTATATCTTCATGTGCATCTAAACTGGTACCATTCATTTTCAATCATTTTTTATTACTGAAGTGGCCTGGAGGTTTTTATAACTGCTTTTATAGCATTTTCAGGAAATTTGTCTTCCCCTGACGTCATATTGACATTTTTTACCTTTGCTCTTGTGGTTTAGCTTATGCAGTAAGAATAAATATAATAGTCACTATATTGCTGTGTTACAGTAATATAAACCGAGTGCCCCCATTCTGAGCTGCATTCCACTCTGTACATAATTGAGAGTCACTGTCAGGGCCGGCTCTAGCCATTTCGCTGCCCCAAGCACGGCGGACCTCCCGCAGGCGTGCCCCTCGCGGCATGCCACCCCAAGCACGCGCTTGGCGCGCTGGGGCCTGGAGCCAGCCCTGGTCACTGTTATTTAATATAGCTTTGTTGTTTTATTTGCTAGTGCACTATGAGAACAATGTGCTGAAGGAATCAGAGTAAACTTTCACTTCCTATCCTGCAAATTCAAAACCTGAGGTTTTCTGTTTAGCAGAGGTAGGCACTAACACTTTAAGTAGCCAGAGTAACAGTGACAGCAAACTAAGTTGAGGAAGTCTAATCTCAGTTTTCTTCTCAAAAACAATGAGTAATTGATCCACTGATCTGTGTAAGACTGGTGTCCTGTGTAAAATAATTCTAGAGGGCTAAATTAGCACTTAATAGCCATATTCTACTAGTAAAGGGCCAAATCCTACTCATGTTGAATAGCATTTACTTCTGTGAATAAGGATCACCACTTTTCTGATAGACTTTCAGTTCTTCAATGAATTTTTATTATTAAGTTTCATCCTACAACACCTAAATACATGAAAACAATCAAATCCTTCTGGCATATGCAATGTTACTGAACATACAAAAGACCATCTCACTGATTGTCTACCTCTAACATACAGACATTTTTGGAAGCCTAGTACTAAAACCTAAAATTACAAATGATAGGATGCACTATTGCAGTTTCAAGTTTGTAATTACCTGCAGCAAAAAAGTGTATTTGCTAGCTTCACTAGAAGCAAATGTTAAAATATAAACTAATGTCTAACATACAGATCCATCTATCCGGTGAGAGCTTGTCAACGGTAGTCTAAAAAAAAAAAAAAAAGGGAGGGGGCATTCCTGTTTTTATTGACTCACTGTATAGCTGCATGGAATAAAACACTATTCTGACACACACATAAGCTTACAAGACTTTAGCACCAGGTGTCATAGGTTTGATGAAGAATGTTGGATGTGACTATTGTTATTCTATCAAAAGAAAATGAACCACTAAAGAATGGATCTTTTGACTTTTATCTTATCTAAAGTATATTTTGTCCTCAGTAGTTCAATAATTGTTAATACTATAAATAGACATGTATACAGTGCTGATTACTGAAAAGGAATAAAGTTTGATGAAGATTAGATAAAAGGATCTTCCACTGAAATGAATGGAAAATGCTCCATGTTTAGCTCCACTGGTTTGAATAGGCCTTTAGTGTTTAACTGTTAGCATTGTATCTGCATCACCAATGAACAGAAAAAATCTATAAAAGTATTTCAGTGCCACATAATTTTTTTTTTATTTTTTTTTTAGATGGCTGGTGTTTGAATCTTATATGCTATAACAGCTTAGTGTCTTTCAGTACTGAAATACATTCAAATAATTTCAAAAGTTTTGGAGATCTCAATCTTATCCGAACACCTTTGGTTTGGAAATCCCTTGAAAACAAACTCTGATTAGCTTTGTAATGTTTTCTGGGTTTGGTCAAATCAGAAATAAGCTTGAGAGTAATATCTTTCATAGTATTTATCATTGGCAACTCGGAGTAAACATAGGAATCCAAATCTCAGAAAAGATATTGTCAATTGTTTTTGAAATTTTAGAGAAGGCTGAGGTTGATAGTTCCTGTATATGAATCAATGTGCCTATTTCTGCTAACTACTGATGGGTTGAACCTCCTAAATACTGGAGGTTGGATTTAGATCAAGTTCAAATAAAATAACTGATTGGAACCTGTTTCATCTAGAAGTCAGTCTAAAACTCTCTTGAGCTCTTTGACAGAATTTCCAGTATTATTTAGATCTTGCCAAGACATAAATATTATGAGAATGACTTGTAATATTTCTATTCTAGTCAAAAACATAAAGTGTAAAGGCCTAGAAAACTGGGAGATAGGGTGTTTATGGAGGAAGTTTACAAAACTTTTCTGAAAATTTCACAGTTCAGGCTCTGGGTGAAGATTTGTATCTGTTTGAATTTTACATAACCATTTTGTCCAGGCCTTCCAAAAAACTGCTTGCATCAGGATTTCCTGCCCTTTCTTAGTCCCTGCCTAGTGCCCTTGCTAGCCTTAACCTTTCTGGTTCTTTCTAAGTGTATGTTACACTGCACAATACTTCCGGCACAGTGTCATATACATACACTGTACACGCCCCTAGCATGGGTATAAATAGCAGTGTAGATAGTGAAGCACAGCTTGGGTGACCAACGACCTTACACACCACCAGTTCAGTATAGATATACGTTACAATACGCAGTGTAACAGACCTGAAGAAGAGCTCTGTGTAAACTTGAAAGCTTGTCTCTCACCAACAAAAGTTGGTCCAACACAATACAAGATATTACCTCACCCACCTTTAAAACCTTACAGTGGCAGTTGAATTCCTTTCAACTTGTTTCTGAGAAAACCTGAACTCTTTGTAGACAGGTCCACAAACTAGGACATGGGTCTGCAAGGCCTGAGACAGCTGATGTTCTCACAGTGACACTGAGAAGCCATGCAGGGCTACTGCTAAGGAGCCCATGGAAAGTAGGGGCTACAGGAAATACCATCCTAGGGAGCCAGAATGACAGTACCCTGAGGCCTTCTGATTGGTCAAGTGCCATATTTAACCCCAGGGGTTGCCCTAGTAAGTTGTCTGGGAAATTACACATACTTTGGCTGTGACTTCAGGCTGCCTTGTCTCCTGATCTCGGGTCTCCAATCTCAGCCTGACTGACACTGATTTCTGCTTACTGATTTCAGTCTGGCACTACCTCTGACTCTTGCTTACTGAACCTGCCGCTTGCGATTCCTTCAACTACTGCTCACACACTATCGCCCCTCTAGGTCAGACTGCCTACACCCAGTCCCTTACACTTTGGCTGTTAGTAATGATCTATGTGTCTGGCTAGGTAATCACATGGCCCATCTGAGTATCTCCCAAGCATTTAAATCTAAGGGCTTGGGGGACCATGATAATGAAGAAATGCTCTACTACACTACATAAGAACATATGAATGGTTATATTGGGTCAGACGAATGGTCCATCTAGCTGAGTATCCTGTCTTCCGACAGTGGCCAATGCCAGTTGCTTCCAAGGGAATGAACAAAACAGGGCAATCATCAAGTAATCCATCCCCATTGTCAAATCCCACCAACAGTGAAAGGCTTAAGGACACCGAGAGCATGGGGTTGCATCTACGTGTCCATCTACTTTGATAGTAGTAGTGTTTAAGGCATAGCCCTGAATAAGAGCAGGTATTATACTCACTGTCAAAATTGTCTTTACATTTAAAAAACAATGTTTAGATAAAAATGAACCTTTCCAGTTTCTAGATTCCTGACTATTGGGTTGCTACTTTTTTAAATACTGCTACTAATAATAATTAATAATCAATAGAAAATTGCTTGTCATTCCTATTTAAGCTTGCAAAACTGCAGCAGGAACTCTGGAAGGAACTGTGCACACAATAACTCTGCTACAGAGATGTGATGACTGGTCACCAAAATGGAGATCCAAAATTTGAGGCCCCAAATGATGTGGGAATGATTGTTATGTCACTACAAACTACATAACACATTGTTATGCTATTCTTTGTTTTGGGCACCAATTTCTTGCTATTGCCCTCTATGTCATTCAAGGTTTGCACATTACTCCGCATCTCTTACTGTACATATCTTCATAGATTCTATATTCCTTGCGTATTATCATACCATCAAATTTTTTGAATAATCTCACTGAGTAATCTCTGTTACAGTAATATATAATTATATGGTAATATATATATATAAATAATATATCTTTGTTTACACAAAAAAAGATTAAAAAACCACTTATTAAATCTCTCATCTCTTCTGTACCTGAAGTACCATAGAAATTTCACAAATGCAAAAATAGGAACCATGAACAATTTGCTCTGTGTTGTTTTTTATTTTTTAAGCCAGCCCAGTATTCAGGAACCCATAGACTAGAAAGCCTTATTTAAAAAAAAATAAAATAAAATTAACACAGTTCTCACAGTGTCTACAATAAAGTGAGAGGGAGAGCACATCAGATGAAAGTAGGTCAAATCGTAAAGTTAGAAAAACCTAACTTTTTTATACATTTATTTCCTTTTTCAGTTACATATATTAATTCATTTAGAAAGATGACTTTCAAGGAGATTAGGAATAATGCCCCTTCTGCTTCTACTTTCATTACAATGAAAATAATTTGACCTCTAGTAAAATAATGTTGTGAGATAACTTATGATTCAGTCCTTAATACTTCTGTACGATTGGAACATTTTTTTTTTGAATAACTAATCTTGTTTCAGTTCAGTTGTTCACAGTAGCAAATACCTTCTTTAATTAGTAAATTAAAAACAGGTTTTCAGAGCTCCTTATCTTCCTAGTTTTGTTATCCCATCTGTGCATGTCTTGAAAAGAGCTAAGATATGTATAATGCTAATTAATTTTGTACCACACTAGAGCTGTTAAGCCAGGTATTCAAATCCTTTTCCCAATTCAAATGCATTCTGAAGCTTAAAGTTATTACTGCTAATGAGTAATTTAATTTACTTTAATTTAATTAAACTATATTTAATTCAGTTACATGAAGGCACTCTAGAAGGCTTTGAAAATACATATGATAATAATATCCATGGATTTAAGGAAAATATTTTGTTGCAAATATTGTTCATTACATTGTAGAATCAGAGAAGGATAATGGTTCCTGGGATCCTCAAGCAGCTTCTGGAAAAGACTCTGATTAAAAACAAACCACAAACAAACAATGAAGGGTAAAATTAACATATAAAATATAATTTCTGATTGAACAAGAAAACCTAGATGACACTTAAAACTTACAGCTACAACAATATCAATAGAGCACAATAGAAGCAATTTTCTAAAAGAATACATTAGAGACAGTAAAAAAATGAAAACAAAACTTAAGTACGTCAAAGTCTGTAGGCTTTCCTCAAAGTTCTGCATGAATTATGTATAGCAGCAATAACAAATGTAGACATTTGTTATTAACTTTTCAGCACACACACTGTATATGGACTCACATTGAAGGGCTATACATATGCATGTGAAAAATGTGTACTTGTTTTTCATGTTTAATGAAAGTCTGCATATTTTATTCCTCAGAAGCAAAGAAAACTCAATGCACTTGTGAGCTGCATGCGTAATTTGCGTGTGTTGGCTAGTGCAGAGTTCTAGCTTAATGTTCTCTTGGTGTTACCTTTCCCATTCTACTCTACCCACTTGAAGAAAATCTTACTCCCAAGGATACTCGAAGCAGCCTCCGGATAGGTTTGCACAAGGAACAAGTAAACCTTCACAGTGTGTTCAATAGCAAATCCTGCCTTCCAAAGGATACCTATTTTTTTCATATCCCCATTCCCTTCTTTTCCACATTATCTTACTTCCTAACTCCTCCTTCTCTCCTTTTTCCAACGTTTCTCCTACTTGTTTTCTGTTGTGTCCCTTTTTCTTGTTTTCTTGCAGACCATTACTTCATTTTTTTCTCTTCTTTTCCCTGTTCGTTTATGCCATTTACCTTCCCTTCCTCTTATCAACTCTATTAACTGTTCATTCATCTTTTCCTTTTTCTTTTCACTCTGTGCTATCATCCTAATTTTTCCTTCTACATTATTTTCTGCCCTCTACACCATTCACATGGCTACACAGGGTTATGCAACATGATGTCTTATATTATTAAATTATTGCTCTCCGTGTGTCTAGGCTACCCAAAACTTACATAAGGACAGTCCCTGTGTCAAAGAGGTTAAAGACCATACAGCTCAAACACTGAACCTAGCAACCTGCTGAAATGAGAGAGATGTGCAGGTTAGGGAGAGATCTTCCCCCAAGGTTTTGAAGAAAAAACCAGTTGGTGGAGTCTATTCCAGTGTAATGTTGTGATTGGCTTCTGCAAGCCCACTGTTGGCCCCCAGTGTGGTGAGTGGAAGAAGGATCCATACAATAAGTAGTGGATCCTGTGGCCTCACCTGCTTCTTCTTTCCTATGCACCTCCGCATGCTGCTAAGCTCGAAGCTTGCCTGGATCATGGCCTGGACAACACAGGAAATGTGCACCATTTGTATGGTACCCTCCATCTTGGCCTCCCTGAGAATGGTGCAGTGGAACCATATTACAGGCTTACAGCTGTGGAGGAAGGGGTAGATTTTTCCATAATTTTTTTTTCCATAATGCACTAGATTATTAGATGAGGGCTTGTCTACAAGATTGGTTAGTAAGCATCAGGTACACCACTGTAGATTTACATTCTACCTTGCTATGCACTGACTGACCACTACAAATTCTGTAGAGCCCTTTGACAGTAGTGCTATTTCTGTAGTGCTATTTGAAACAACAGTACATCAAAGTGCACTATGGAACTTTTGATGCGTGGCAGCGGGGTCCACACAGTGACTTAGTGTATCTCAGGCTAGTGCGCTGTAGATCCATACCCTGGTTTGCCCTGCACTAAGTCTCTGTGTGAACAAGACCCTAGTCTCAAAAGGATATTTATTCCTTTGGGGTTTTATGTGTGAGTGCATGCACACACAACCTTACTTACTTCTTTATTTACTTACTTAGAAGATTGACATTGATTTGCTTTGTGGAAAAAGTTTATTTCAAGGAGGGGGTTGATTAAAGAAAAGTTGGCCACCTATCACACAAAGGACAGCATGGAAGACGTTGCAGGGACCAGAGTGGAAAAAGAAAACAAAAGGATTTTAAGGAGTACAACACGAATGGAATGGAGTAAATAAAGCAGATATCTAGGCATTTTGTGTAGAGCCTTGAAGGTGAAAAGGCAAGAAGTCAGCAGATTGTTTGATGAGAGGAAGATGATTTTATATGGTCTGAGCGGTACAAGAGGAGATGCTGGGAGGCCAAAGAGGAGCAGGGTATAGTACTCATGGCACCCAGAAGAAAGTATGGGTGTTGCTAGACACACTAGATTGCTTTTTTTGATTAAATACAAAAGTAGAGGATGCAGGCAACTCTGCAGATATTACACCTTTGGATTTCAGTAGATCATTCAATATTGTCTCACAAAATATAACTTTCAACATTAATTCGAATTGAACTGGATATGAATACTTGTGGGAGATAGACTGAGAAGTTCTCTGATTTAACAAACAAAGATTTGTAAGAATAAGTGGTAATATATTGCATTGAGGGTGTTGGTGAAAAGACCACCGGGGCACCAAATTGTTGGGGATAAACCACCACTCTATTGAATTTGAATCAGATAGCCTGAGGCACCTTTATTGATTACAAGTGTGCGCACCCAGGGAGAGCCAGCGGGTCACCCTAGCAAGGGTTAAGCTGCTCTTCCTGTTACAAATGTTACTGAGCTTATAAAGGTTAAAACCGCAAAACGTCACACATTGATACAGCCTTATTTGGAATATAATGTTGATAACAAGAAAGCTGACCAATTAATTCTCCATCTATGGAAAAACCCCAATTTTCCATCTATGGCTTTTCCTGTTATTGTCTTTGCCAGTCAAGTCTGCGGTTTGACCATTCTAGCACTTTTTCTGTAGTCTCGACAGCAGGCTCAGCTGTTATAACTTAACAGATCTCCTGGTTCCCCTTTATCCAATTCTAGTTTCTCTTTTTGGGGCCCTAACTACATCTTTCTGCCTCAGCATGCCCTTTGTACAGAAAAACAAGCTAAGCTAAGGCTCTAAATTATTTTTGCTCAAAGGCCTAGGGCCTAAGACAATTGGGGGGGGGGGTTATTTTCCCTATCAAGGGAGGTGTCTAGGGATGTAATGCAGGGGTGTCTAACAGTTCCTTTTTTGACATCTGTATTTGATACTCTGGAATGCATATCCAGGATCTATATGATGAAGTGACTACCATAGTCAAAGCCAAATGGGACTACCGCCAAAAATTTCCAGTAAATGTTGCCCTGCACCAAGTTTCAGTGTTGAGCCTTTTTACGGCTGTGGCTAGTATGGCTGTAATAAGTAAGAATATACATATAGAATGCCTTGGATTATGCTTGTCGTTGATGACAGTGATATGTGTGGAAGATTTAGATCCTGAAAACCAACTTTGAACAGTGGCAACACAGTTTTGAGCAGGTGGGACTTGGTGGAATGTTGGTAAGACTGAGGCTTTAGTAACTGAGGGAGAAGAATTATCATAGGCAGAGAGCTTAGAAAGGTGAAAGAATTTAAATATCTAGGATTGTTGGCTTCTGACAGTGGTGTCCTCCTGAGTGATGCCTAACATTGTACCAAAGCTGCTTGGTGCAAATGGAGGGAGCTGACCTCAGTTCTCTGTGATAAAATATGCCAATAAAGTTAAAAGGTACAGGGTATAATACTGTATTATGACCCATTCTAATGTATGAAACAGAGACCTGGCCAGCCACAAGAGAAGAAACTGGGATGCTCTCCACTGTGGAAATGAAGATATTCAGATAGGTAATAAAATGAGATTGTGAGGGGACTAATGTGTGTTGCCCCACCGAAGACAGGTTGAGGATGGTTACATTATGATGGCATGGACATGTCCAGTGGAGAGCTGAGAATTATATTTGTAGGATGGCCTTTGCAATGGTTGTGGATGGAAGATGATCACGGGGTGAGACCAAGGACTAGGTACATGGACCAAAATTTCAGCAATCCTTAGAAAGACCGATTTGTGTGACAGCCAGGTGTGTAATCATGAGTTTTGGCAGACAGCTATAAAAGTTGCTGACCCTGAATAAGCACGTGGAAAGGAAGAAGAACAGAGATTTGATCCTCTGTAGAAGAGCCCTAAAAGAGTTCATTAGCCCTAATTTCCCCATACAAGAACACTATTTTAAAATATGAAAATAATGAAATCCTTAAGTTATATTAAAAGCAGCAGAGAATCCTGTGGCACCTTATAGACTAACAGACGTTTTGGAGCGTGAGCTTTCGTGGGTGAATACCCACTTCGTCAGACACAGGTAGTGGAAATTTCCAGGGGCAGGTATATATATGCTAGCAAGCAAGCTAGAGATAACGAGGTTAGTTCAATCAGGGAG
>NC_133774.1:67855791-67947316 GCF_003597395.2 Chelonoidis abingdonii | reverse complement strand
CTGCCTGTCCACGTCAGCGGAAGCATTCAACGTATAGGTCCAGACTGTCATTTCGACCCTCAGGAGGAGTCCATGTGGAGTTCTCCTTCTTGTGCTGTTGGTGGGAGGGTACCTGTGTATCAGTGCACTGTTCAGTGTTGTCCTGGAAGTATTCTTTGAAATAGATCCAGACTTCGAAATGACAGTCTGGACCTATACGTTGAATGCTTCCGCCGACGTGGACAGGCAGAAATCGTGGAAAAACAACACCGCTTGCCTCATAACCTAAGTTTTGTATGTAAACCAGAAGATGTTAGTTATGTATATTAAAATTGTGGGTGTTTGTGTACTTCAAGGTGATCATTCACAAGTACAAAACCACAGCAAAGTGCTACATTTAATGAAAAAATACCTAACTCCTTTAGGTTAGGATATGTATACTTGTTTCATTTGACCTTCTCATGGAAAGGGAAATAGAATGGAACTCAATTCATAATAAACACAAGCTACATTTTTCTTTGCCTTTTTTCTTTTTTTTAAGCCTCAGGAAAGAGATAAGCCATAGATTGGGTTACTTGTTCTATGAGTAGTAATACCATCTACCAAAGTCTTTAGATACCAGTAAACTGGATAGTATTCACAAGCAATTTGACCCTTTTGGTAGTTCTCACTTTTTGAATTACTTTTCTTTTATCTTCTTCAAAATTTAATCTATCAGGGTGCAATCTGATGTGCTGTAAGCTATGGAAACTTAAGGAACAAAAAGATGTTCAATTTTTATTTATTTATTTTAATTGCAGTGTGAAAAGCAGAACTTTCCTTTTTAGTCGTAAGGTGAGAGTAAACAGCAAGAGACAGCACATCTCAAACAATAATTTTCACTCTTCATGGATAAATCTAGCCTTCAGGTAGTAAATTATGAGTGTATGGATTTAGCACCAATGTCAGTGAGCAAATTGCTGTTTCCTATTTCTGCTAGTAAATCTTGAAAACAGGAAAAGCAACACTACCACTAGAAATCAGGCTTTGTGATGGCTAGGAAGAGAAAAATGTCTATGAAGGTAACACTGAGGTAGTAAATATAAATGAGTTTTACATAGCAATCATGCACTTTGATCACAGCCAAAAAACATTGTTAACAGAAAGGTACAGATACATACAAATAAAAAGCAAACTTGGGTTTACAAAAAACATCACTTCAAGCAGTTACAAGTCTCTGAAGTAATCTGAGTTGCTGAAATTGTTTTTCCATTTGTATATTGTATACATTATATTCTCGAATGTGTATTAAAATAACCTCAATATATATGTATTTATTTAATATCATGTATACATATTGTTTAAATATATATATATATATATATATATATATATATATATATATGTTTGTGTTTTCTCTTTCCATTATATCCATACATACATGGGCCTAATATCTTTAACACAATGCTTATCTTTAAGAACTTGTATAGCCCTAATGAAGTGAGAGCTTAATCAATAGGAAGACTACGGTTCTTTAAATTATGCATTGTGTAAGTGTTTTGCAGGATGAAGCCCATGCATGGGTCCAGTCTACACTAAACGGTTAGGTGGTTGCAAGACATCTTATGCGGACTTAGCTGTGGAAGTGTCTTCACTTAAATTTGGCTCCCACCAACATAAATGCCTCATTACACCGACTTAGTAACACCATCTCCCCATGCAGCATAGAGTCAGGGTTAGTGTAATTAGGTTGACACAGAGTCAGTGTAGACACAGCATTACGTACATCAACTATTACAGGCCTTCTGGAGCTGTTCCACAGTGAAGATTCTGGTCACCATTGAGAATTCCTCTGCCCAGGGATCAGGTGAACAGGAAGCAGCCATTCCCCGTTAAAGCCCTGCAAATTTTTAAAATTCCTTTCCTAGTTACCTGACTTTGCAAGCACACTAGCAGCTCTCCATTGTTGAGTGTAACTGCACATGCTGGCTACATGCTCTAACCACACTCCTGTCTGGCCTGCACAGAAAGTATTGAATATCCTGGGCTTGCGGAGAAAAGAGGCTGGGCAGGCACAGCTCTGATCCAGCCATAGAAATGTGGACATCTATGAGCAGATTGTTCACGGGCTTCAGGGGAAAGGCTACAACAGGGACCAACAGCAGTGCCACATGAGAGCCAAAGAGCTGTGACAGGCCTACTAGAAGACCGGAGAGGTCAATGATCAATCTGGTGTGGAGCTGCAGACTTGCCACTTTTACATACAACTGCATATCATCCTTGGTGGAGACCGCCTCCCACCTCCCACCCCAAGAGCACTGTGGATACTTCCAAGGAGCCCTAGTCATAGGCCCCTGCTGTGAACAGCAAGTAGGAGGAAGATGAGGAAGAGGAGGAGGAGTATGAGGGACAGGTTACTGGGGGATCCAGCTGCACAGCAAGCCAGGACCTGTTTTTTACTCCACCACAGTCTAGCCTGTCCCAATGATCAAGCATGGGCAAGCCTAATGCAGGGGAAGGAACCTCTGGTAAGTGTGCTATTCACTTTGAAATTATAGGAATGGCACCCCCAAAGTAGCATGGCATGTCTTTCAACTTGCTCATTTTTAATTGTGCTATAAGAGGTACTGGGAGAACCAAAAAAGGTAGTTATTATCTACTTTTCATTCCCCTCTAGAGATATGCAGTGGGGGCCATGTGTAGCAATTTGTTTATGTCCCATGAATCCTCTGTAGAGACCTTGATGAAACTTTCATGTAGGGGCACGCTGTAACCTCAGTGTTACCCTCAAGAGTGAGATATCCGCTAAGATCACCACCATATGTGGAAAATGGTGCCAGTATTCTGTTCCATTGCCCTATGAAATGAACATTTTGCCAACCAGCTATTGCCCCCCGTCATTTACCCAACCTCTCGCAGAGCCTTATTCAGCCTGGCTGGTGCTGTGTTCTATCAATTCCAAGCAGAAGTGAGACTGAAGTGCTTAAAACTTTGGGAGAGCAAGGGGAGTTTAGTTCAGCATCTTAAGTTTCAATTTCCATTGTGAATTCTCTGATAAAGGTTCCTCTGTGTGCTATCTGCAGATGCTGCCATTACAGCCTTAAGAGTGTCCTCTTCTACACCTGCAGAATGTTTGAGCCAGATAAGGAAAAGGAAGAAGAGGACTCAAGATTACATGTGCCAGGAGATCCTGCAAGTCAGTGCTACATCAGAGAACGAGCACAGGGCATGGAGGATCACCATTGCAGACAGCATGGACAAGGATAGACTGCAGAGGGAAAAGATGCAGAAAAAAGGAGAGGGACATGCAGCAGAAGATGCTTGTGCTTCTCAGATGGCAAACAGAGAGTCTGCAGACAGTGGTCGACCTACAGGTTCAACAATCCCAGACTTGCGTCCCTCTGCAGCCCATTAAGTATGCAACATTGGGACCTCCCTACACTCCTCATCAACATTCCACGTGGCATCAGGAACATCATCTTTATTAGCTCACAACATATTTTGGCTGTTGATGAGCAGGTCTAACAGTGATCAATTTCCTGTTCTGCACTATGTCAACATAACCCCATAACATCATTCACAAACAATATTAATAGGTATGTTGGCAGTGTTGTATTTCTTCATACAGCAATCACTACAAGATTCATTCGAGACCACCGAAGACAAAGGCCAGGTGAAGCGTACTACAGCAGCATACTCTACTCTGGCTAACAATTAACGTGGTCTTTCAAAGCCTCCCTGAGCCATATAGCTCTGCATTTAGATCTTCTTATAGCCTTGGTATCTGGCTGTTCAAATTCTTCAGAGAGCCACTTCACCTCTGCTCTCTACCCTGGTGGAAACTTTTCCTGCTTTGATTCACAGATATTATGCAGGACACAGCAGGCAGCTATGACCATTGGGATATTTTTCTCACTGAGGTCCAATCTTGAAACTAAACAACACCAGCAATCCTTCAAACTATCAAAGGCACATTCAACTGTCATTCTGCACCTGCTTGGCCTGTATTGAAGTGCACTTTTGGTGCTGTCTAGATGGCTGGTGTATGACTTCATGAGCCATGGGAGCAAGTGGTAGGGTGGGTCACCCAGGATCACTATTGGCATTCCAACTTTCCCAAAAGTGATCCACAAGTTGGGAAAGAAAGTTCCTGCTTGCAGTTTTCTGAACAGTTCTGTGTTCTTAAAGATGCATGCTTCATGCACCTTCCTTGACCAGCTCACACTGATGTCAGTAAAGTGTCCCCAGTGATCCACCAGCATTTGCATAACCATAGAAAAAAAAGCTTTCTGTTGATATGCTTTGTGGCAAAGTGGTCTGGTGCTATAATAGGGATATGTGTGCTATCTGTCGCCCCACCACAGTTTGGGAAGCACATTGCTGCAAAACCATCAACTATGTCCTGCACATTGCCAGTGTCACTGTCCTACATAGCAGGAGATGATTAATACCCCTGAATACTTGCATGACAACGGCCCTTTTGGTAGATTTCTTGACTCCAAAATGATTCCCAACTGACTGGTAACAATCTGGCATTGCAAGTTTCCATAGTGCAATCACTACTTACTTCTCAACTGCCCGAGCAGCTCTCATTTTGGTGTTCTTGTGCTGGAGGGCTGGGGCGAGTTTGGTGCACAGATCTAGGAATGCCTTGCACATGCAAAAGTTCTGCAGCCACTGCTTGTCATCCCAAACCTGCATGACAACGTGTTCTCACAAGTCACTGCTTGTTTCTCAGGCCCAGAACTGGCACATCACCATCACCAGCTGCTCCATGAATGCCACCAACAGCCTTTAATTGTTTCTTTTTATGTCCACAGCAATCTAGCCTCCAAGGAATCCTCATGTTCCCTGCAGCTCCTCTTGCAGCTCTGCAAATACTGCAGAATCAGACATCCACTGCTTGCAATGCTCATGACAATAGTCCAGGGCTGTGCAGGCTCCAGGCTTCTCTGAGATGGTGGGCAACGAGGAGGGACATGCAGTTTTGCAAGACTTTAAAAAGAAGGCATGAAATATTATGGACTACAGATAAAATTATGAGATGGAGAACACTAATATGGAAAGTTGATCCCATGCTCCCAGTCACCCTTGAGTGGCTTATTTTGGCCCCATCAGGCATGCAAGAACTTCCCAAAAGACCTTATGTTGGAAGGTGGTGAGTTGCACAGTGCCCTGCATTCTGCATCAATACAAGTGATTGTGGTGAGGACACACACCCCTGACACAAGTAGCCAAGCATGTACACACACAAGCGATTTAATAGCTGTAGGACTTATATGCCAACCTAATTTAGCTTGACATAATTTTGGAATGTAGACATGGTCATAATGTTAAAGCTGGAACATTAGTGGTAAATATAGTTATGAGCGCATGAGCATTTCCATTAATAATCTTCTATGTTCAATCATTCATAAGTTCATGAGCAATGAAATTATAATGATGTAAATTTATAGTGTAGACCTGGCCTTAATCTTTGCCCCAAATTTAAAATAAACAAATAAATAAATGAGCAAAAATAAATAAATCTACTTTTAGTACTGAAAGACTGAAAAATAGTTTTCTCATTGTTATTAAAAAACTTTCAAACTTTTTATTTGGACAGCCTTAGCACTTGAACATCTAGGAGATAGAAATTTGAAGTTCAGAAGAATCTTCAGTAAGAAGTGCCTTTGCTTATTCTAGTGAAAATTCATTTGAATATTACCAAATTATGATGAGGTGAAATCTGGTTTTCAAATATGTGCAGTATTTTGGTTTTGTGGCACTTTGAAAAGAAGGAGTGAAATATTATGGGCTGCAGATGAAATTATGGAATGGACCACTGTAGTGCGTCTCAGCCACAGTTTGTCCGTCAGCGGGGCTGTGGGGTATCCCACTGCCTCGCTCTAGTTCGCCGGCCGGTGGCTCTGCTGTCATGGGGAATAACGCACACTCGATTAGGGGGTTTCAGACCCCGAGGCGGGGCTGAGCCAATAGTCCGAAACCGGCCCAGGCCCTAGGTCAGAGCAGGGCAGCAAACACTGAGTCAGAATGCTCAGGCCCTCAGGTAGGGCTGAGCAGTACTCATAGGCTTCAGCCTCCTCAGGCCAGGGGAAGGGGGAGTCTGCCACCCCAGAGTGGGGTGGCAGAGGGGACGCAGGCCCTCGCACTCCACTGCGTCCCAGCCCGGGGCCCTAGCAGCGGCAGAGACTCGCTGCTGTCAGTGGGGATCCTGGCCGCAACACACTGACATTGGCTCTGACAGTGTTGCAGCGGGGGTCGGCTGCCCCTGGGCTACTTCCACACTCCCCCTCGTAGGGTACCTGAGTCGTCGTAGCGTCACCAGCAGTCTCAAACACCATCGGTTCCTCTGGCTAAGTAGCCGATGGTAGGCACAGCAGCTCATCGGGGTAGCTGGCAAGAGGCAGGTTCAGCTCTTCCTCGGGCTAGCTGGCAAGAGGCAGGCTCGACCCTTCCTCGGGATAGCTGGAGCAGGGTGGTCCCAGCCAGTCCTCCTCAGGGTATCTGGGGAGCGGCAGGCTCGGCCAGTCCTCCTAGGGGTAATGAGTGCAGGGCAGGCTTGTCTGGCCGGGTGTGAGCTCCGGCTGGCAGCGGCCGCAGACGTCTGGCCCCTGGGGTGGCTGGGCCTCGACTGAGCTCGGCAGGTGAGCTTTTATACTTCTGGGTCTGCACCATGACCTCTGAGGGGTGGGCACAGGACTCAGCGGCTCTGCCCATGGTGGTGGTAGGGGAGGTTCATCCCTCAGTGGGGCTGTGAGGTATCCCACCACCTTGCTGTAAGCACATTTATTAGTTTTTCAAGTGAGAGAAAGATGTCCTGTGCATATGCAAACCTCAGGAATTGAACAAGAAATGGAAATCACTGCTAGTTGCTTTCTAATGGAATTTCTGAAATCTGCTGGGGAGATTAATCTCAAGAAGGATCCACTGAATCAAAGATTTAGTGATTGTCAGTAGAAGAGGCAGCCAGGGGATGGTGATGCTGACTGTTGAGAGAGGCAATGGGAAACATTGGGAATGCAAGAACACAGGAGGACTCTCCTCAGGTGCACATTGAGTGAGGCCAGCACTCTCAGTTTCATTGGAATTCACTCCACCTGCTTGGAGTCCAACTCTTTGGGATCTCTGAGGATGTTGGAGAGGTGAAATCCAGCATGTGGGGCAGTTGTGCACGCTTACCCCTTACTAGTTCTTAGTCCATCTTGTGGATAAAATCAACAGTTTAGTGCCCATCTGCAACAGTTGCATGGGTCATTGACATTACCGCATTTGTATAAACTCAGATCAGTAGTTGCTCCCTTGACTTATCCCAGATCACTCCCAGCATGGACAATCATATAAGTGGTCTATTTGGGGCCAGCATAGAAATTCTTCATGAGTCATTTACAGTGTATAGCCATCGGCAACCTCTCAGCAGGAAACACTGCATGTGCAACCTGTATGTATGGGTTACATTGTGCAAAGAGCATTGTTCCTGTCCTCCATTCTGGGATGAATTCCATCATTTATGTATCCCTTGTTTAAGGCATATCATTCTGCTGGAGTCTAGCCAAAATGTTTCACCATTCTTCTCTTCAGTTCTTCAATTTCCCAAACAAAAAGAAAAAGCTATGAAAATTCCCACAAACACACAAAAATCATTTGTGTTGAAAGAACATTAAGGTTAACAAATCAGAAGTTAGGAAATACTAATATTATGACAGACCTTTTCAAGTCTGAAAATGTGGGTGATATAATGTCTTTTATCGACCAACTTTTGTTGGTCTCTCTCACCAACAGAAGTTGGTCCTATAAAATATATTACCTCACCCACCTGTCTCTATAATATCCTGGGACGAACATGGCTGCAACAACACTGTTTACTTTTTAAATCTGACACCTTTGTTGTATACTTTTGCCTATAACTGACCAGATCCTCTAGGGCTTTGCAACCCTAGTTCTCTGAACAGAGCATTGCAAACTTCAGAAACTGGTTCACCGTTCTGCAGGCTGTTGGAGTTAATCCAAGTTGGCTCATAATTTGTGCATTGCCTAGTAAAACCTTTTACTCAGTAAGGAGTATTTGGCTTCCACTAAGCAGAATTTTTATATCTCTTTGATTGCAAACTAGAGTAAAAATGCTCAGCAACTTTTTCACACTTTTAATTCCTTCCTTGGAGTTTATTTTCCTCAGATTATGGGTGATTTGGCAGTGTTTACGCTCAATGACTTTGCTGTATTCCTTTCTAGTATGATTGATGAGTTCTAAGATAATTTCTCTTGCAGCCATTTCAGGATTGCACTAAATCCTTCCATACTTCTTGGTCTCCAACACTTTGTTCCTTTCCATTGATTTCTTAACGCATTTCTGTTTATATCCCTAGAGTCAAATTTACTGATTTCTGACCCCATCCTTTCAGGTTTTACTCTAGGTCTGCTCTTTCCTGGCTCTGAATCGGGCACTATTACTGTTTCTTGGATTCCAGTATACCTCTTTAATTTAAAAAAATTATGCTGCTTTTCATTTAAAAAAATTCCACAAGAGATCCTCATATTATCACTCTCAACCCACGTCTACGCACCTCTTTGGTTTTATGTTTCTAATCTACTACAATCTGATCTAATCTGCTATCACTTATAAATATACTGCTATATCTTTAGCTTTCTCTTTCAAATCTTCTTCCATCTCCTTCAGTTGCTTAACTGAGAAATTTGATGGACCTATTTAGTGTAAATTGAGAATTGGCTGTTTGATTAAAGGGCATTACTTAAAGCGGTTCATTATCTCTCAGGGTATGTCTACACTACAGTGGCTACAGCAACACAGATACTGCACTGCAGCTGTGCTGCTATAATGTAGATGCTTCCTACATTCATAGAAGAGATTTTTCTGCGAATGTAGGTAATCTACCACTCTGAGAGGCAGTATTCAATAGACCTCAATGCATCTATGGGTGTGGGGGGAGGCGCGAGGGGAGCGGAGTTAGGTCATCCAAATTATGTTGCACAGGGTATGAAATATTTTACAACCCTGAGCAATGTAGCTAAGTCAGCCTAAATGTTAGGTCTAGACTACTCTTCAGCTGGTAAATTGCATGGACAAATGTCATGCTGCTTCAATTTAAAGTAAGGCCTCAACACAGTACATTGTACAACTTGTTGCTTGTTGTTTTATTTCAGCATTTCATAATGAAGTGGTTTAGGTTATATTTTCTGTTGTTTTGTTTTATGAGTGGGAAAACACTATGACATGCTGATCATCTAAAGGTAGAAGCACATTGTGTTTCAAACCCTTCTAATATTTTCCTTAAACAAATTGCACTTGTGCCTCTTAAAATCTTATTTAAAGTACATTGAAGTCAATAGGAACTTCTGGATTAGGCGATCAGTAAATTACATAGGTTTTGATATTAGCATGAACAAAACAGAGATTCTGCTACTGAGAGTTAATGGACAATATTATATTCTGATTTTTAATTCAATTTCTTGTAGAAAGGAACCTGAGCATTTCCTTTGATTCTGCTTTATTCTGATTTTACTTTGTGTAAACAGATATGTCATTTTCCTGAATTTTCCACATTCATTTTAACTGAATACTCTGAAGCCTAATTATGACAATTTTAAGGTCAACAACATCATTAACTATTTTACTGATAAGCTTTAGAGGGAATCATGTTGGTTGTATATACTGGCAGTTAATGGGGGGGCATGCATAGCTCTTAAGGGTTGTGGCTGATATCAAATGGTGCAGATAGTTGCTATCATGGTTTCTTGGACCAAGAAATAGGGACTAAAGATCTTGCCTGAAGTTTCAAGTCACTGCCAAATCTGTCCACATGGTGGAGAGAAAGAGAAGATGCACCTTGCTCCTAATTTCTGAAAACTTCAGCTACTCCCTGGATTCTAAACACGCAAACTATCTCTCAGGCCTTTCTGCTTATCATATACTCCAGCTGTAGCCCACTTTGTTGCTCTAACCTCTGCTTGCCCTCTAACAACTTTTACAATGCAGTTATGCATTATCCATAAGAAATTCTGCTGCATGTTGAAAATTCAATATATATGGGTAGTTTGAAATAAATTGTATTTTTGAAAAGCAAGAAATGTACAAAATGAATTAATTACATGAAAACTTCCATTTTTCAATGTACTTGATGCAACCACAGAATTTTCATCCTGCTGCATCAGAGCACTACAAAAATGAGCTTGTTTGTAGAACGTTGGGTTGGATTTTCAAAGGCGCCTAAAGAAGTTGAGTTCCCAAAATCTGTGAACATGGGTTGTCTATGTGCTGGTCTACACTTAAAAGTTAGGCCATGTCTACACTTGCAAAGTTACAGTGCCTGCAGTCACAGCAACGCTCAGAGAGCACCCAAGGAAAAGCACTGTTGTGTGTTCACACTGACAGCTGCCTGCGCAATGGCGTGTTCACACTTGTGGCACTTGAGGTGCTATTCAGAGTGGTGTAGTCTGGGCAGCTATCCGACAGAGCACCTCTTTCTCTTTTGCTGCTAAGATTTGTGGGAAAGTGGAAGGGATCACGAGGCATCCTGGGTCCTATCCCAATGCCTCGTGATGCATTGCTTCACATCCCAGCAATTCCCTGTGGTTCTGTCCGCATTTGGTGCCATCTTTAATGGTTCATGTACTGTGCGCCCTGCCCTGCGTCTTTTGGGCTGCAGGAATGGATCCTGAGCTGTTGACCAGTATGCTGCTTACACTGACCAACACGTCACAAGTGGCAGTGGAGTTATTCCTCAAACTACAAAGGCCAGAGAAGTGCGACACTGATTTCGCCACGCTTACTAGCTACGACACGAGATTGCTTATGGCATTCACGGAGGTGCTGACCACAGTGGAACGCCACTTTGGAGCTCGGGAAACAAGCACTGAGTGGTGGGATCACATTGTGAGGCATGTCTGGGATGATGAGCAGTGGCTGCAGAACTTTCTCATGAGGAAAGTCACATTTATGGGACTGTTTGATGAGCTCGCCCCATTCTTGTGACACAAGAACACAAGAATGAGAGGTGCCCTGTCGCTGGAGAAGTGTGTAGTGATTGCACTGTGGAAGCTGGCTACTCCAGACGGCTACCAATCGGTCACTAACCAGTTCAGAGTGGGAAAGTTGACCGTTGGAGTCGTGTTGATGGAAGTGTGCAGGGCCATCCCGCTCCGAAAAATCGTGACTCTGGGCAACATGTATGACATTATGGATGGCTTTGCACAAATGGGCTTCCCTAACTACAGAATGACGATTGATGGCATGCACATTCCAATTCTGTCACCCACCAAGAACACTAATCACAAGGGGTATTTCTCAATGGTTCTCCAGTCACTTGTGGATAACCATGGGTGTTTCACAGACATTAACGCAGGCTGGTCCGGAAAGGTGCCTGGCGCATCTTTCCGAACAGTGGCCTGTTAAAGAAGCTGCAAGCAGGGACTTTCTTCTCTGGCCAGAAGATCACCGTAGGGGAAGTTGAAATGCCCATTGTGATCCTGGGAGATCCCACCTACCTCTTAATGCTGTGGTTTATGAAGCCATAAACGGAGCAACTTGACAGCAGTGAGAAGCGGTTCAACAACAGGCTAAGCAAGTGCAGAATTCCTATGGAGTGTGCATTTGGCCGTTTAAAAGCCAACTGGCGATGCCTGTATGGGAAACTGGACATGGCCAATGACAGTATTCCTATGCTTATAGCCACATGCTGTACTCTCCATAATATTTGTGAGGGGAAGAGTGAAAGCTTCACTTAGGACTGGACCGCAGAGGCTCAGTGCCTGGAGCCTGAATTTCAGTAGTCAGAGACCAGGGCTATTAGAGGGGCACAGCACTGGACCATAAGGATCAAGGAGGCCTTGAGGCAGCAATTTGAAGCTGAAAGCCACTAATATTTGTTACTATGCTTGGGATTGCAGTGCTTGTAATGCAAGGAGGTGATTGGTGCACGGGATGCAAGAAGGGGCCTTAATATAATTCTTCTTGGACGCTTTCTAATTCTGCGCAGCCGTTCTGCTGCTGATAACAAAGAGGGAGGCTGTGATCCCAAGGTCATCTCTGTGAAGTCTGAATGCAACATTTTACAGAAGCAGTATTGTTTGCAACACAAACAACACTGATTCCGTGCTTTAAAACACAGCCAGTACTCAAACACCTGTCACTAACTGGCTGACCCCAGGCAAGCACACATGAGCCACAAAACCCCCAAAATGGTGAGTAGCTGCAGGAGCAGGATAAATCACTGTTCCCAGACCCTGCTGTACACTGGGAATATGGCTCTTGGGCACCTGGGGAGAGCCAGCACTGGAGGGTGGGCCTGATAATCATTCCTGTCCACAACACTTTCCACAGGAAGTGATCATTATGGAAGATATCTCGCTGCTGAGGGTGAACAGGGAATCAAGGGAGGGTCTTCTCCAAGCCTGTGCCTTCTGCCCTGATGCCTATGCAGCTCGCTTGTGTGCAGCAATGGTCCCCCTCCCAGTCATGGAAAAGTGGCGCAGGAAAGTTACAGTTAATGGGGCAAGAAATAAAGCAGCTCTACCAAGGAACCTGCAGCAGCGGATTGCCCAATATCTCCATGAGAGTTTCCTGGAGATCTCAGAGGGAGATTCCCGGGAAGTGAGGGAGTGTATCAACAACCTGTTCCACTACTCGAACTAGGCATGAGGTGGGAGACAAGCCTTCTTTCTGCAATCCTACTGCCCCCAACAACTCACTTCAACAATTCCCAAAATCAGATCCACTTACCAGGGACCTCCTCTCCTGTTTGCGCTTTGCCAAGATCCAATTGCTGTGACTGGCTAGGATCCTCTGAGGTAGAAAACAGCTCCTAACTGCATGCATCTCTGGCTTCCAAGTCATCCTCTGCCTCTGGGTCCCTCTCCCTCTCTTCATCCAAGATCGCCTCCTCCTGGTTCGGTCCACTCTCAACTGGCACGCAAGCCAATAAAGTACCCACAGGGTCCTTCGCAGTGGAGGTGGGGTCACCACTGAATATTGCATCCAGCTCTTTGTAGAACCGGCAGCTCATGGGTGCAGCACCCGAGTGGCAGTTTGCCTCCCATGCCTTGTGGTAGGTATTCCGCTGTTACTTCACTTTGACCCTGCACTGCAATGTGTCCCGGTCATGGCCCCTTTCTATCAAGAATCTAGAAATCTGACCATAGGTATCATAATTCCGATGGCTGGAAAGCAGCTGTGACTGCACTGCCTCCTCTCCCCAAATGCCAATGTGGTCTAGCAGCTCGGCATTGCTCCAAGCAGGGGATCGCCTGGTGTGTGGAGCAAGCATGGCCACCTGGAAAGATGTGCTGAGGCTACTGCTTGCATGACCAAGCAAACAGGAAGAGGACTTTCAAATTTTCAAAGGAAAGTACAGGGTGGGGCTGATGATTGATCACCTGAGGGCAGGACAGTAGAGTTCAAACTGATGGCCAGAGAGGTGAGAACAGGCATTGTGGGACACCTCCTGGAAGCCAGTCGCAGTGCTGTAATCACCACGGTGCATACACTGACTCTGTAGCACTGTAGCCCCAGTGCAGAAAGTTCTATGCCTCTCATCGGAGTGTTTTTTTTTATAGCACTGCAACTGCTCAGTTTCTGCACACTAAGTGGTTTGGCCGTGTGTACACCTCGGGAGGTACAGTGCTCCAAGCTGCTTTACTGCGCACAAACTTGCCAGTGCAGATGGGGCCAAAGATCGGCATAGCTATGTTTGTCAGAAGTATGGCTCTTTCACACCTCTCATCAATGTAGCTATGCCAACCTAACCTCCACTTGAGGCACAGCTATGTTGACAGAAGAATGCATCAGTCCATCAATTCACGTACCATCATTAGGAGAGGTGGTGTTCCTATATCCGTAGAAAAAAATCCTTCCATCAGTGTAGGCTGTGTCTACTCTATGGAGTTATGCCAGCAAAGTTACATCCCTGTAACTTGCTAGTAGTGCAGACATACCCTAACTCCCTTGGAAATCACAGCCTGTAGGTCCAGCTTGCTGCAGAGTACATAGGGCCTGTAACAAAAATCAGTTCTGAAGTGGTCCAAAAGAGGGTGGATTTCTGGAATCATGAGATACTAAGTGACATGCCAGAAGCTACCAGTGACTGTACTATTTCTAAACAAGAGCAGCTATCAGATCTAATAATAAATTCATTAATCTCCTTAGAAATTACATACAATAACAGGGAAACATGAAACTCACATGTTTTATCACCTTGTCTCCACTGACCCCGACTTCCCCTCACACACACTAACGAAACCTAGCTCCAACAATTACTGTAGTAGAAGGGAGCACACATTCTATTTGAGATATGATATAAATAGAAGAAAAAAGAAAGATAATTAATATAATCTATGTAATAAAAGTGTATTTTATTTTGCAATCACTTTAGGAAAAAAGATTGAGCAAAGTGGATTTCGAAATATAATTATTGGACAAATAGATTCATGGCAAATCATGACAAAGGTCAGTTGCTAAAATTTCCTTAATGATAAAAGCATTTATTGGGGGCAGGGACTATTTTTTAGTTCTGTGCTTGTGTTGCGACTAGCACAATGTGGTTCTTGTCTAAGACTGACATCTCTAAAGTGCTACTGCAATACAAAAAGAAAATAATAATTAGCAAATGTTAGTAATTCAAAGTTTATTGTTCTAAACAGTTTTCTAAGGTAACTGTTCATAATATCAAATGCTGCTTTTTATTGCTCCAGAAATATTCCTGTAAATAAGAACATATATGCTGTTCTAGAAACTGGTTTATATTGAAGAACTGTAATTTTTTTTTCCTCTGTGAAGTGTTAGTGTTTGAAATCATTTCTTCAGATACCTGTCTTTTTCGCAAGTGCTTTTATCAAAGGTGTTGACATAGTATCACCCAGTAATCCACAGGCTTATCATCAAATTCCACAAAAAACTCACTTCAGTGATGTAGCAACAGTTTGAAGGTCATAATAATTTCTGAAGGTCAATTTCCTGAAGCATGGTTCAGAGCTTTTGCTACACGCAGGGATGAACTTGGTGTTTTGCTGCAGCCTACTTCAATCAGGAGCTAACTTGTAAATAATCAAGAAATACTTCACAAATACTTCTAAGCTCCACTTTCCTAATCCAAAGGTGTGATAGGGTGCAGCCAACCATGGTAATATGACTTGGAACAAGTTATTATCAGATAGAAAACATGATGGCAGACTGAAAGGTGTTGGGGACTTTAAAGACTTCAAATGCTCTATCGAATAGAATATGCACTCTTCTATTTGTCTGTTTTCCCAGAACGTATCATTTATATGGTGCAATTGAGCCTTCTGTGTCAAAAACAAATTAACAAATTGGCGTGCATGTTGGAGGAAACTATCCAGAATATCTAACCTGCTTTGTTTCATTCCCAGACAATTAGTAATATATTAAATTTGAACGCACATACACACAAATATTGTCTGCAGACCTATCTCTCACTGAAACATTCCACTCAACCTGAATTCTCAGTGTCTCAGCATCAGGGAATCTAGAGTGATTTGTTGAACAAAGAATATAGTACAACCTAGGAAAAGAGTGGGATAAGCAATTACAGATCAGTAAAAAGATTAGTTATTAACTCCTTGTGTGTTGATGATGAGAGTCTTAATTTGCATTTTAAAAGAAGTGTTTGTCCCTTTTCATTTTACCTTAGGCTGCGTCTACACGAGCCCTTTTTACCCAATAATTTCTTACTGTTGCTAATTCCGGTACAGCTCCAAAGGTAATGGTAAACGTAAAATCTACTATATATAATCAGCAAATGTATTGTCAGGAATGTTCAACAGTAACATTTAACAGGATTAACCAATTAATATTAAGTATAGACACAAGCACAAGGAAAGGCATGGCATGACTTTATTACAACTTAACTTTATGGAACCAAGAGAGTCCATGAGCAAAAATGGGTGAGGAGTTGGAGTAAGTTAATAAGAAAGTCCATTACAGTAACAGTACAAGAAGAATAACGAGCTCAACAACCAGAGCTTTAAACCAGACCCTCTCATTTTAAGAGGAACACAGGCACTTGCAGCAAGGGCTGAACTCAGACAGATGAGTAGTTGTTTGCTACTGTAACAGTTAAATAAACCAGTTATGTTTGAGGAGCCTCTGTCTGTGTCTGATTTGTTTTATAACATTGTCTGTAGACAAAACAGGTGTAAAGATTCAATTAAAAACAGATGTAAAAAAGGAAAAAAACTATTAGGTTATCTAATTCATCTCGCTGCCAATGCAGGACACTTTTCTTGTGCACTAGTGCTTCCTCCTGTGTAATTTTAAAGGTCCAAATTTTAATTAGAAAGCCTGTAACACCTGAACATACAGTTCCATGCCTGTATTTATACCAGCCAACACTGTGACTAAATGGACACACTGGGCATATGCACAAAACTGGTTAATTAGGCACATGAATAGCTATTTCCTGAGTTTGCATGAACAGTCTCAGTAGTATGCATACATTATTGCAAAGTAGTTGGATCATATATTTTTTTTATTGCACTAATTGCCAGTTATTTTTGTTCTGGTGTCAGCCACTTCCCTTGAGAAAAGTGTCCTGAGATTTAACCTATATTTTCTAATTTCAACCCATTGCTCCTCTTTTTCTTTTTCCTTTTTCATTCTTCAAATATTTATTGACTGTTGTCAAACAGTTTAGTAATTTCTTAGCCAGTCTACTTCATATCTGAATGAGAATGAGTTAGGCCAATAATGAATTCTTTTGAAAACCTCATCCATCCAGCTCTCTTTTTAATTTTTTGTCACAAATCTGTTTCCCAGCCTCCTATGCACTTTTAGTTGTTCTTCTCTGTAACTCCCTGTAGTTTATTGTTATGATTCTGATCATGAGTTCCTGAAAACAATATTCAGGATGTAATTACACCGGAACTGTATATGGATGAGCTAACAACTGCCAGTTGGGTGATGTGCTGCCTCTGCATATGCAGTCTCAACATGCTTTGCTCTTTTTGGCTGCAAAATCTATTTGAAAATTCATTGTCCCTATATCATTTTGACATTATTACTTTGGAAATTTCTTCAAAGGATCATCTTAATCTCTGCTGAGGACATCTCAACCAGTACTAGCTATCTTCTCACTCTCAGAGTATGTCTACACTGCAATGTAAGCCTAGGGTTAGTGGAACTTGAATTAGCAGACCCTGGGTTTGAGCATCTGTGTAACCCAGGGTTAAAAATCGTTAAACACTGGGTACCAACATGGGGCTCCAGCATTTGTATCACAATATGCAAGCCTGAATTCAACCTCCCATATCCTAGCACCATCCCAAAACATGGCTCTTTTTATAAGGCCCCACAGGTTTAGAACCCAGGGCTCTACAGCTATCAGGCAGCTGGCATCTCCAGGCTGCACCCAGGCTATGGGAAGGTCTGCCGGAGGGGTTTGACAGACAGCAGCCTCATGGCTCTTGATTGGCTTCCTGACCCATATAAACCCAGGGGTCCTTTCAAGAAGCATCCAGGCAACAGCACAGATCTCCTGTAGCTACCATGACCATCCCTACTCCTTGCTCCTGAATTCCTGACTTTGACCTTGGCTTGATCTAGACTTCACCTCCTGACTCATATTGCAAAACCTGACTCAGACTCTGACCCTTGATATCAACCCTGGCCTGGAACCCAACTACAAACTCCTCTGCTGCTCTCAGTCTCAGGTTTTTCCCTGCTCTGACCATTGGCCCTGACTTCCCTTGTTGGGATCATGACAGCTGTAGCCCTTTATTCATGGTGCAGTGTGGGAAAACTTGACTGTCCAGAGGACAAAGAAAGTTGGTTCATGGGATTGTGGTATACTTTTGAAAGACTCCCAGAGCATGAGTCCAGTAGGGCTGCGTCTACACTGCAAAGCAATAGGACTTGAACCCTGGGTCCAGTCTTGACTTAGGCTCAGACCCTCCACCTTTGTGGGGTCCTGGGACCCTGGGTTAGTGTGGTTTATGATTGAGATGTAAGGGGGGTTAGACTTGAGCCTGAGGTCGAACACTGGGCTTACACTGCAGTGTTGACATGCCCTTAAGTGCAGGCTCTTCAAAACAGAGCCTACAAGGATCCTCTTCCCACGGTATACATGGTCTTCTCTTTATCTAGTGGTTTGTCTGTGCTATTTAGCTAATCAGTGGCATGGCTTAAGATGTAAGATAAATGTATGTGGCAGGTATGTGATAGCCTATCTAGTTATAAATACTGACATGGGTTATCACTGCATACCACCAGTTCAAGCTCTGTAGGCAGTCTATTGAGGCTAAATCATCTGTCATTGCATCTCAGTAAAAAGCAGGCCATCTTCCTCCAGCAGATATCCTGTCAATAAAGATCTAGTGTTTGACACGTGACATGTATTCAGCCCTTCTTACAGATACATAAAGTTTCTAAAAATACTCACTTATTTGGTATACCATTTTTGATTCCATACTATTTTTCATATAGTAGAATACAGCCGTTCATGACTTTTAATTTACTATAGTCCAATGAAAACTTTTCTGAAAAGTAATGGACAAAAAGTGGGAAAAAAAACCACAAAAGACCTTTTAAAATAATAAAACGTATTATAAAATTGGGCTTTTAAAAAACATTTTAAATATTATTTTGCAAAACTATTAAAGCTGTTGAACATAAATGATCTGACAGAGTGCTTTTACTGTGACAGTTGGGGTTTTTACATTACAAACACAACACCTCGTGAAACTAGATATTTTACGGGCCAATTACCATTGATGGTTAGTAGATAAGGCGTATACAGTATACAGAGGTATCAAATTTCATTGTAATCATATTTGAACTAAACATTAAGGGTATGTCTACACTGCATAATAAACCCTGCAGCACCAAGACTCAGAGACAGAGTCAGCTTACTCGGATTTGCAGGACTCAGACTACAGACTATAAAATTTCAGCGTAGATATTTGGTGCAGGCAGGAGCCCAGGCTTTGAGATCTTTCTTCCTTGCAGGGTCTCAGATCCCCAGCTCCAGCCTGAGCCTGAATGTTTACACTGCAATTTTACAGCCCGGGCCAACCCCCAGCAGCCCGAATGAACAGATCCAGGCCAGCCACAGCTGTGCCATGGGTCTTTTATCTTACTTTAGACATAGGGGATTCTTTAAAGACATGCCTGCATTTATTATCATCAAGTCAAATCCTTTCCAATAGTATTTTAATTTACATTTAACTGATCTCATATCCTCAGTGTTGAAAGGTGGCAGAGTATTTTATGTTCAAGATCAGCCTTCAAATGTAACTCACCCTTCTTTTTAATGCTTTAAAAAGATTTTTAAATAACAAAGCTGCTCAAAGTAATCCATCTTCAAACATGTCAAGATACTTTAAAGTTAAATTTCTTTTAGTAACAATCGTTTTCAATTACAAATTAGCTTTGATTTGTTGTCCTTCCTGTCATCGGCATTTGACTGGAATAAATAACTGTGGTCTATAAATTACAGTATCTGACCTAAACCAAACAATCCATTAGGGATATTTTTAAAAATAAAAATGGACTTTAAATGTAACTTTCCCATATAAAATCACCATAGCTTACAAAAGCCAAACTCAATACTAACTGCTTTGTCTCCTCCCTTGAATATCCTCTTTACATCTCTGAAAAGGGCAACTGGATTAAAATGCCTCTTCCTGTTACTTTGTCTTTTCATATTGTATAACATAGGAAGAGGCATTTTAATGACAAACTCAGAGTGAAAAACATATTTATTGCGGCCAGTCCATGGGTGAAAAATGGGTCCATTTAATTTACTGGAAATTTTCCCATTGACTTTGACCATTTGACCATTTCATCCCATGCTTTTAATCATTTGCTGTCTCAGCTGTTTCATGTAACCATGTGATGGGTTGTTCACCCCACACAAGGCCAGAAGGGGTTTAGGTGGCTAGGTGGGCCAATTAACTGTCTATGTTGCACCTGGAGGAGGAATCAGACAGCAAGGAGGACTAATTAGAGATGAAGAAGTGCTGCTGAACAGGAACAGAAGGAGCCTATATAAAACCCAGTAACTCAGAGTAGAATGGGGGAGAGGGATGGATAGTGCAGGCTTCCTCAATGTGAAAAAGGTAAGGCAGGAAATAGCCCAGGGATACAGCAGTGAGGTTTAGAAGCTCTTTCACTGACATAGCACTGTGCACAGGAGTGCTTGTGACAGTGTAACTTTTATTGCTCAAGATGGTGATTTTTTTCACAACACTGTAATAGTAAGTTATTCTGACATAGGCTGTAGTGTAGACATAGTCTAATATAAGTGGATTTATACCACATTTCTTTTTGCTTTCTGAGCTTTATGTGCCGATGAGGTACTGTTCCAACAAATAGGGATTTAACTGTTTGTGGATTGATTGTGACTCATTTAAAGGTGTTTTTCAGTGAGGACAAAGCATGGAACTTACTTTTTTAGGTTGTAACTCCTTTTGTGAAAGGGGTTTAGGGGATGGATGGGTTTATGCTGAAAATTCTGTTAATGAGCATGGTGTCTATACACATAGCAATATTTTGTTGCAACACCACCTCCAAATGTTTAGAGATCACATATCTGTGTGATTAAACCAACTAGTCAGAACCATATCCCCATTGACTTCAGTCTAGGTACTAATGGTCCGCATAACATTCAAGCACCTCACAGTCATTCATGATTTTATCCTTCACGCCCAAAGCAAAATATTATCTCCGTTTTATAGATGGCGGAGACACTAGAATAGATTAAGTGACTTGCCCAAGGTCATAAGAACATAAGAATGGCCCTACTGGGTCAGACCAAAGGTCCATCTAGCCCAGTATCCTGTCTTCCAACAATGACCAGTGCCAAGTACCCAAGAGGGAATGAACAGAACAGTTAATCATGAAGTGGTCCATCCCCTGTCACTTATTCCCAGCTTCTGGCAAACACAGGCTAGGGACACCATTCCTGCCCATCCTGACTAATAGTCATTGATGGACCTATCCTCCATGAATTTATCTAGTTCTTTCTTGAACCCTGTTATGGTATTGGCCTTCACAACATCCTCTGGCAAGAAGTTCCACAGGTTGACTGTGCGTTGTGTGAAAAAATACCTCCTTTTCTTTGTTTTAAACCTGCTGCCTATTAATTTCATTTGGTGACTCTTACTTCTTGTATTATGAGAAGTAGTAAACAACACATCCTCATCTACTTTCTCTGCACCAATCATGATTTTATAGACTTCAATCATATCTCCCCTTAGCCATCTCTTTTCCAAGCTGAAAAGACCCAGTCTTATTAATCTCTCCTCATACGGAACCCATTCCATACCCCAATCATTTTTGTTGCCTTTTTATGAACTTTTCCAATTCCATATATCCTTTTTGAGATGGGGTGACCACACTGCACACAAGTATTCAGATGTGGAACATACCATGGATTTATATAGCGGCAACATGATATTTTTTTCCTATTATCTATCCCTTCTTAATATTCCCAGCAATTCCTGTTTGGCTTTTTTGACTACTGCTTGCCACATGAGTAAATTTTTCAGAGAACTATCTACAATGACTCCAAGATCTCTTCTTGAGTGTAACAGCTAATTTAGACTCTCATCATTTTATAATATAGTTGGATATAGCTTTGTCATAAAGCAAGCATAGTTAATGGTTAATGTCCTCTTTTACCTGTAAAGGTTTAAGAACCAGAAACCTGGCCTGCACCTGAACCAGAAGACCAATAGGGGACAGATACTTCAAATCTTTTGTGGAAGGAAGTCCTTTGTTTTGCTCTTTGTGTTGTGGTTGTCCCGTCTGGGACTAAGAGGGACCAACCGTACATCCAGGTCTCCAAAATCTTTCTGAATCAGTCTCTATGTTTCAAACTGGTAAGTAATGAGCCAAGCAAGACGTGTTAGTCTTATTTTATGTTTCCTCATGCTTGTAAATTGTTTCTTTTTGCTGGAAGGATTGTACCTCTGTTTGGCTGTAACTTGAACTAAGGCTAGTGGGCCTCTCTGGTTATAGGAATCTTACCCTATAAAGCATTTTCCATCCGAATTTTACAGAGATCATGTTTAACTTTTTTTCTTTCTTTAGTTAAAAGCTTTCGTTTTAAGAACCTTGATTGATTTTTCCCTTGTTTAGATCCAAGGGGATTGGATCTGGCCTCAATCAGGGATTGTGGGGACAAGGAGAGGGATGGTAAAGTTCTCCTTGTTTGAGGAGTCCAGGGGTTTGGGCTCTGTGTTCAGGGACAGGGAATTGGTGACGTCCCTCAGGCAACCCAGGGAGGGGACAAAGTTTTGGGGGAACAGAGTGCCCCAGACACTGGAATTCTGGTGGTGCAGTAATAACCAGAGCTAAGCTAGTAATTAGGCTTAGAAGTGTCCATGCAGGTCCCCACATCTGTACCCTAAAGTTCAGAGTAGGGAAAGAAACCTTGACAGCTTTCCAATATATATTACTTTGCATTTATTAACATTAAATTTCATCTGCCATTTTGTTGCACTGTCACCCAGTTTTGAGAGATCCTTTTGTAGCTCTTTGCAGTCTGTCTGGGTCTTAACTATCTTTAGTAATTTTCTTTCATCTGCAAATTTTGCCAACTCACTGCTTACCCCTTTTCCCAGATCATTTATGAATATGTTGAATAGGACTGGTCCCAGAACAGACCCCTGGGGGACACCACTATTTACCTCTCTCCATTCTGAAAACTGACCATTTATACCTACCCTTTGTTTGCTGTCTTTTAACCAGTTACCAGTCCATGAGAGAACCTTCCCCCTTATCCCATGCCAGCTTACCCTGCATAAAAGCCTTTGGTGAGCGACCTTGTCAAAGGCTTTCTGAAAATCTCAGTACACTATATCCACTGGATCCCCTTGGTCCACATGCTTGTTGACCCACTCAGGATTCTTGCAGATTGGTGAGAAATGATTTCTCTTTACTAAAACCATTCTGACTCTGCTTCAACAAATCATGTTCATCTATATGTCTGACAATATTGTTCTTTATTATAGTTTCAACCAGTTTGCCCGGTACTGAAGTCAGGTTTACAGGCCTGTAATTGCCGGGATCACTTCTTGAGCCCTTTAAAAATTGGTGTCATATTAACTATCTTCCAGTCATCTGGTACAAAAGCTGATTTAAATTATAAGTTACGGAATACAGAGAGTAGTTCTGCAATTTCACATTTGAGTTCCTTCAGAACTCTTGTGTGAATACCATCTGGTCCTGGTGACTTATTGCTGTTTAATTTATCAATTTGTTCCAAAACCTCCTCTAATTATACCTCAGTCTAGGTATAATTCATCAGGTCTATTACCTAAAAAGTTCCTCAGGTCTGTTACCTAAAAAGAATGGTTCAGATTTGCGAATCTCCCTCACATCCTCAGTCGTGAAAACTGATGCAAAGAGTTCATTCATTTTCTCCACAAAAATGGCCTTATTGTCCTTGAGTGCTCCTTTAGTACCTCGATCGTCTAGTGTCCACACTGGTTGTTTAGCAGGCTTCCTGATTCTGATGTGCTTAAAAAAAATTTCTATCACTTTTTGAGTCTTTGACTAACTGTTCCTCAAATTTTTTTTTGGCCTTCCTAATTGTATTTTTACACTTCATTTGCCAGTGTTTATGCTCCTTTCTATTTTCCTCACTAGGATTTTACTTCCACTTTTTAAAGGATGCCTTTTTGCTTCTCACTGCTTCTTTTACTTTGTTGTTTGACCACGGTGGCTCTTTTTTGGTTCTTTTACTATGTTTTTTAAATTGGGGTATACATTTAAGTTGGGCCTTTATTATGGTGTCTTTAAAAAGTTTCCATGCTGCTTGCAGAGATTTCACTTTTGGCACTGTACCCTTTAATTTCTGTTTAACTAACTTCCTCATTTTTGTTTAGTTCCCCTTTCTGAAATTAAATGCTACAATGTTGAGGCACTGTGGTGTTTTTCCTGCCACAGAGATATTAAATTTAATTATATTATGGTCACTATTACCAAGTAGTCCAGCTATACTCACCTCTTGGACCAGATTCTGTGCTCTACTTAGGACTAAATCAAGAATTTCCTCTCCTCTGGTGGGTTCCAGCTGCTCCAAGAAGTAGTCATTTAAGGTGTCAAGAAACTTTATCTCTGCATCCCGTCCTGAGGTACATGTACCCAGTCAATATGGGGATAATTGAAATCCCCCATTATTATTATTATTGAGTTTTTTATTTTAATAGCCTCTCTAATCTCCCTGACCATTTTGCAGTCACTATCACCATTCCAGTCAGGTGGCCGGTAATATATCCCTACCTCTATATTCTTATTATTAGAGTATGAAATTTCTATCCATAGAGATTCTATAGTACAGTTTGATTAATTTACAATTTTTACTTCATTTGATTCTACGCTTTTTTTCACATATAATGCCATTCCGGCACCAGCATGACCTGTTTTTTCCTTCTGATATATTTTGTACCCTGGTATTACTGTATCCCATTGATTATCCTAATTCCATCAAGTTTCTGTGACTATTATATCAATATCCTCATTTAATATGAGGCACTCTAGTTCACCCATTTTATTATTTAGACTTCTAGCATTGTTATATAAGCATTTTAAAAACTTGTCTCCTTTTGGCTGTCTGCCATTACACGATGTAATTGAATGAGTCTCATTTTTATTTGACTGTTTCTGACCAGACCCTGCCTGTATTTTATCATGTTCTATCCTCTCATCCTCACTAGGACATAGAGATTCTCTATTAATAGAGCCTCCTCTAAGGCATGTCCGAACCATGTGCTCTTTCGCATCTGTTGGGTTTCTCTCAGCCCTTAGTTTAAAAACTGCTCTACGATCTTTTTAATGTTAAATGCCAGCACATAAGGAAGTCACATTAGAAATGTATGGATGAAACAGGAAGTAAACCCTCATCTCCTGAGAGCCAGTCCGATGTCCTATCCACTAAAATATCTTTCTATAGCCATCTGTGTTAGGTCTGCAGATCTCTCAGCAGTAGCGAGGTTTTGCAGGCCCATCCTGTTTTGACCTACAGAACCCCTATCTCAATTGACACATCCATCTTGTGGGGCTGGCAGGACTCAGCTCAGGTGTTGTAATGTGGGCCCTGGGTGCATCTGGGTGGAGAAATTGCATGCAGGGCTATGAATGTAGGGCTGGGGCAGGAAGTTGGGATGCGTGAGGGAGTGTGTGGTGTGGGATGGAGTGCAGTGTTCAAGAAGGAGCTCAGGACAAAGGGTTGGGGCAGAGGAGGAGTGTGGGGTGCTTGAGGGGGCTCAGGGAAGAGATTTGGAGTGCAGGAGAGGGTGCATAGAGCAGGAGGGGGCTCAGGGCAGTGGTGTAGGGAGAAGTGTGGAAGGGTGCTCAGGGCAGGGGCTTGGGTGCAGGAGGCGTACAGGGTGAGGCAGGGGGTTGGGGTGCAGGCAGGGGACTCAGAGCAGAGAGTTGGGGTGTTGGGTGCAGGAAGAGTTCAAGGTGCGCACTTCAGCCTGGTGCTGCTTACCTGGAGCAGAGCTGGGGTGGCAGCGGTGCACACCGGGGCCAGGGCAGGCTCCCTGCCTTCCTGCCTGCCCATCCTGGCCCCAGCCCCGGCCTGGAGGGGGTGGGGGTGAAGAGGGCTCCACGCACTGCCTTTGCCTGTGGGTACCTCCCCCGAAGCTCCCATTGGCTGCGGTTCCCCATTCCAGGCCAATGGGAGCTTTGGGGGAGGTACCCACAGGCAAAGGCAGAGCGCGGAGCCCTCTGCCCCTCCCCTCCCAGGGATTTCAGGGACATGGTGGTGGCTGCTTCCCAGAGCAGTGCAGGGCCCAGGGCACCACGGGGGTGGCAATCCCATGGGCCAATTCCAAAGCCCTAAGGGACTGGACCCAGTCCACGGGACATACTTTGCCCACCCCTCCCATAAGACTATCTGTGTTTCTATACTGTTTACTAAAGAGTAAGTTTCATCCAACTCAAAAGGCTAACCATAGGTGTGAACCAAAACCTCAGATGCTGTTCCCACAACCCTTCAGGAAGCTTGAATCCAAGGCCAAGCTTTCTGGTTTTCTATTATTTCAGTAATGTGCTGATCCAAACCCCTGGATTGAAAAAATCCCCTGGAGCTTTTAGAAAGTTTGGGTCCAAATCCAAACATTACAGAACTCTAGTCCATCTCTACAAAAAGAAGTGCCAGTAAATGTTATAACTGGCCATGTAGCACGCTAACATTTGGAAGGAAGATACTGCCAATTCCTTCATCACTACGTTCAAGCCTAAAATATCTATGAAGTCATAGAATACTTGCAGAAAGCTGTCAAAATCTATTATTATTTCAATCAGATCTAAATGATATGGTTCTAGCAGGCTGATTTATGGGTTAGTGCATTTTTGAGAAATCAAGCAAACTACAGTAAATCATTTTCCTAATGAATATAAAACTGGTAAATTGTGCACCTAAGGTGTGAGACAAGAAATCTATCATTTGGATTCAATTTATACTTAAAAAAACACAAAAGACCCTCAGTATATTGATACCATGCAGAATACTACAAAGTGTTCCTTTTCCCCACACTATAAAGTTACTTTTTTTCTGCAGTGGAAGTTCATGATATCAGCAACCCACATTGTCATGCATTCAGACTTGCCAAGTGTCATGCATCTTGTATGACGTGCATGGAAGCCACCCTAATGCATTCTGGTAGCCCAGTCTGAATGTTGCCTGGTCAGCTGTGCTACAAGTGTGTCCTGTGTTTACAGATCCCAGCCAGAGACCCTGTGGCACTTATTGATCAAACAGCCAAATGGCCTCTGTTTCATAGCTTGCTATGCTGGGTGTAAATGGGGAAAGTGCATCCAGGATGAGTACGCAGGTGCTGGTGGTGGTGGCATGGGTGGCAGCAGCAGCCTCAAGCTAATTCTTACATCACCCTAGCTACCACCCTTTGAGAGAGTGGATTTATTATATATAGAGAAACCACCTTTCTGACACTAGAGCAAGTGTCTACACTACAGCACTACAGTGGTGTAGCTGCTGCACTGTAGCTGTGTCACTGTAGCATTTGTAGTGTAGACATAGCTAAGACTACTGATCTCAGGAAGTGAACTCCTGTTGGGAGCTAAGTATTGTAAAGTCAAGTAAATCAGTCATGTTTGAAAAGTCTCTGCTGGAGTGTGATTCATTAGATCATATTATCTAGAGTCAAGACAGAGTACCAGAGGGAAACTGAAATGACAACTACTTATAATATAAGAATATACCACCCATGGACTTTTACACTGGAAATGTTTCAGAACAACTGTTCCAGAGGACAGAGCTGGCGATGCTGATGTTTGTAGCATTTGAAGCAGACAAATGGCTAGCTACTCCAAAGGTGCTGTCATATATGTGCTGGAGAGAAAGGAAAAGCTATCTCATGTCCTGGACACAGGCTGACAGACAAACATCCTGAATGACTGTAAGTGTCTGGACAAAATTGAAATGTTTGAGGCATGTTCAAAATCATGCAAAATTACTTGATTTCAAAGGAAATCTTTTAATGAAAAGAATCAGGGCTCATTAGAGTCAAGAGATGAATAGTTGACTCAGCTGCAACTTATAATGAAAGTCTGCATTATCAAACTGACATGTTCAAAAATAGAATATTATTAGTACTGTTTTTATTTTTTATAGTTATGATTTAAAAAAATCCATATACAAACATTAAATAACAGGACTGGGTAAGGACCAAGTGCAACAGATATGCTTACCTAATTAGCATAAATATGATAAACTCCTCAGAGGGACAAAAAAGAGAACTATTGGCCAAATACAATCAGACACTAGTAAAGTCAGTGAGAACAACAGGATTTCAGGCAGCTAATGAAAAGACACAATAATACTTGTCAGGAGGTACATGTACTACACTGCTGGCAAGCAGGTAGCCACAGAACAGAGACACATAAACCTCCAAACTGGATTATTGTGTATAACAGACAAAAATGAGAGCTCAGACAAGGGAATAGACAAAGAAGCAAAGTAATAAAACTTAGGTGTAAAATGAAAGCAGTGCAAAAATCAAAGTGGCACAAATGGAGAGTGTTCCAGCAGAGGTGAAAATGCCATGTGCGGGAAAGTCAAGCATTTCTTTTGCATATGCGGGCTGAGTAATTGCAAACCTCTAATGGGTTCACCCCCACCCAGGTACAGAGACCGCCACTGAACAGGACACCAAATTGTTTCAGGCTTTTGCACAAACCTCAGAAACTCAGACAGATGAAGCACTCATCATGTTACCTATGAGAGAAGCTAAAAAGTTCATAAGTCACAATACTGATACAAGAACATAGGCCAGTTGTGTACCTGAGTCAGGAAAGAGAAAACACTTGACCAAAAAAGCATAACTGAAGCCTATAGGATGAACCAAATTGGCAAAACACAGTGGGCACCCCGTACAGGCATCAGGAAAAAGATGCACGTGGGCACAAAAGGAATTGAATAAGAGATCTGTTTAGGAAACACTCCTGGAAAACTTGGTCTAAGACTAAAAGCCCCCAAACTACTCAAACTTGTAAAAATCATACCAGCAAACCCGGACCTCACAAGTGACTATTAAGAAAAAAATACAGATTTATTTGGACAGAATGGATGCTCGCTGGGATATTGTAAAACTCTGTTGATCCAAATAATGAGAACCTACCCTCCAGTGAGAGTGTAGGTAGAGTGAAATTAAATGCATGAAAGAAATGTGGGGGAGTGAAAATAGCTAAGGAACCAGTAGAATGGATCAGTTCTGTGTTTGCAGTAGAATAAACAAACTGTTATGAAATCTAGATATGCCAAGGGATTTAAACAAAGTGGTATGGAAAGAAAACTACAAACTCCTTGCTTTAGTTTCCCTCACTCATGAGGTAAGCCACCAACATTCCTTCAGTGTCATAGATACACAAAGTTACATGACAAAACTGCTTAAAATATAATTCCCATTTCCCAGTGCAAGATATTAGCCAACACAGTAAAATACATGGATTAGATTGTCTTTAGTTGTGAGCTACTATTGCAGGTAGTACATAACTTCATCTTCCAAACTGGGACTCTGGGGTGCACAGCTGTTACTTCATCCCTTAAGGAAGCAGTGCACTGTGCAATATCCTCCTTCGCTGTCCAGTTCTTCTGTGTGCCTGTTCAGAGGGCAGAGAATGTATGTCTCTGCACTGTTGCCTTGCATGGGTATCATGAGAAGAAATTGGAGGTTTCTGATTGTGCAAATGTAACCCATGGATAAGTGTGTTACAGATCTCCCTCTGTGCCCATTCTGGAGAGTTTACAAGTTGATTACAGCCCCTGGTAGGAAGCCTTAGCTCTATAGCACAAACTTTTAGTGCTGGAGGTCTCCAGTCTTATCCTCAGTGGGATAGCAGCTATCAAACAGGCTGGCAACAGATACAACTGTGAAGCACCCCACTGATGACATAGTTGTACGAATATTTTGAGGGGGAGAGAGATTTTCTCCAACAGACCTTTGCCTGTGGATGAAGCAATGCCTATCACATATTCTGCCCTGGGAATGCATTATGCAGTGGGGCTAAATTTATTGTACTGACACCAGTTGCACATTTTTATAAATGAATGAAGAATAGGAGGCGCACACGCAAAGTAATCTTCCAAGGTAGACTTGTCCTCCAGGTCCTAGAGGGAATCCACAGGATAGATGTGACTGGTGCTATAGCTCTGCCTCTTAAGTACTAACATAGTCTCCCATGGGGTTGTTCATTGCAGACATCAGGTGAAAAATTTAGCCGCGATGGGTAGAATATTCTTATCCATGGAGGAGTCCAATGACAAACTTTTAAATGGTAGGATCTGTTCATCATCATCTAATTTCATTTAAAGGACAAACTGAACAACCAACTATGAAACCTATGTAGCCTTATTCTCAAGTTGCTAAAAGAAGTATGTGTTTGAAGTTCAGAATAAAGTATTCTGGTGATGTACGTTCCTAGAATCTCTAATCTACTCTCCCATTAATAAAGAATTTAAGGTCAGATTCTGTCCTCAGATACATGTTTTCAATTCCCACTGAAGTCACTGAGGGCAGAATTCAGTCCTTACTACTTACTGCGAAAGCCCTCCTGGGTTCCATCCAAATTGTGCTTAGCCTTCACATAAATGAGCAATGGGTTGGGTGGGAGTAAGGAGCCTTCTCTGTTCTCTCCGCTCTGCAAGATCTACGTAAGGGCTGGGGATTGCTCCCTCCGCCCTCAGCTTGGGAGGAGGAGGGAGCAGGTCTCCAAACTCTCTAGGCATTACCCAGCAGATCTGGCTGGCTGCACATGGTAAAGTAAACTGAACTCCGCAAAAAAAGAGGCATTGTAGTTGGTGTGTAGCTTCTCGTTAAAAACAACCCAGCTTCAGCAATGTTCACTTTCAGTTCTGAATGTAGGTTTAGATAGACTATTGTTTTATCCAAACCAGTTCACCCCTCCCTTACACCTACTTGTGACCTTGTTTTCCTTAAAAAGAATGAGGAGTACTTGTGGCACCTTAGAGACTAACAAATTTATTTGAGCGTAAGCTTTCATGAGCTAAAACCCACTTCATTGGATGCGTGCAGTGGAAAATACAGTAGGAAGATATATATACGCAGAGGACATGAAAAAATGAGTGTTGCCATACTAACTGTAACAAGAGTGATCAGTTAAGTTGGGCTATTATCAGCAGGAGAAAAGAAAAACTTTTGTAGAGATAATCAGGATGGCCCATTTCCAACAGTTGAAAAGAACAGTTTTTCTTATGCTTATTACACACACTTATCATGGAGACACTGGCAAAGATTTTCTTCTCCTATTCCAGCCACTCTGTTCCACCTGAGTCCTGGAATTTGGTTCTAACTGGCCAATCAACTATTTCCATGGACCACAGAGGAGCTCCCAGGCACCAGCATAGATATACTGAGGGTAAGTGGGGGACAGGATGGAATACGCCTGTGGTACTTCCAATTCCCAACATGTGCAGGGTCCCCTAAACTACTCTAACTTGTGTTGATGAGCTGAGGGAGGCACAAATGCAATATGAAAATAAGGGAAGTATAGCTTTCTCCCTGACTCATCTGCCATTCTGCCTTGCACCAAACATATCTCAGTGCAGATGAGAATGTTGGCCACTGTTTACTTTCTACTGTGCTAATTTCAGCATGCTGCTACCTAATAATGCCGATGTTTGTGCTAGCTGCTGCAAAATTTAGTGCTCTGACCTCAGTACGTGCAAAGTATGATGTCAACAGCGAGCAACTTTTATAATCTGAGTTCCAACATTTCTGTTGAATATAATTACAAAACCACCTGTGTTAAATAAGACTGATCTGATTTATTGCTAATATGCACTGTTTAAAAAGCTTTTAAAATATCTCTTCGCATACAGGATTGAGAGAGACAGGGAGAGCACTGTTGTCTTTTATTGGGTTGTCTGGCTGTAGAGGGTAAAGTGGTTTGGGGCAATGGTTTAGAATGGGGGACTGTTTTCTGTGACAGCAGAATTTCTGGAACAGCAAGTGAATTACTCTGTTTTTCTTTTCATATAAAAGAACATTAATATGAACCTGAAAAAAGGTTAGCTTTAACCAGAAAGGAAGACTGAAGACTTCACCAGCTCAGGTTTTACTCAGAGACATTTTATTCATCTTTATTTTTTTCATGTAGGTGAATATATTTGTCCTATGATACATCATAAAAGGGGAAAAGTTATCAGAATCTTAAAGTGCCTTTGCATCACTTCAGAAGGGGTGAGATATAGGCCCTGTTTATATAACACAAAGTATCAATAACCAGTTGTCCAGATTCTCATGTTATATAGTTAAAATGTAAAGGCCCTTGAATTTCCCTGCTCTGCCCATGACCATACGTATATAGATATATATGTCATGTAGTAACTTGCGACACTATGGTTTCCCCCAAACCATCTCCCCAAACTTGTGGCACCTTGAAATACCTGATATTTTAAAAAACCAACCAACCAAACAAACAAACAAAAAAAAACAACAGACCTGTCACACAAATAATCCAAGTGGTTATTTGCTTTGTAGGGAGATGCAGGTTAGCCCAAGGCTACTAAAAACACTTATGAAATTCTTACACAAAAGGTTTGCACAGCTCTGTTCATAAATCAAAATAAGACCGTATTGCAAATCTATGGAATATGACCTTTCCAATGACCTATGGCACCACCTAAAACTTCTAATAAGCTAAGAGAAATTCTTGGCCAACCACTCAAATTACCCAAATTATACATTACGTATGTGTCTGGTTTGCTGCATAATTAGGAAATTTTATCTTAACCTCTGTGTTTAAAAACATGAATTTTTTTACCAGATTTTTCGTTCTTTATTATTAAAATCTTTATATAAGTGATTGAGTTATAAGAAGAGTTCTTTATTATGAACCAATATGACATTATTCTAATCTTTTTTACTTAGGGTAGCAATTACTGGACTATGTTAAACCGTGGTAGCATCTGGCTTCTTGGCAGGTTCCATAGACAACTGGCAGCCTAGGACTAACTTGTCTGTCAGATGGTTAGGCGGCTGTTGATGGGCTGTGTTTGTATTGTTTCCCCAGATGCCTTGTTTTTTAAATTCACATTAACTCTATGAAACCTGTAGATTTGTTTTCAAACAGATTTCTATGTACATCTATAGCAACACATTTTCAATAAGAACGAGTTTTTCTGAACTTGACTGTTCCATACTTTGGCAGCTAAACTCGTCATTAAAGCCATCCTTGTGTTATTATTTTTTAATCAAACTAAGAGAGTCCTGCTTTCTGATTTAATAATTCTCCTTTGCCGTACTGTTATTTGTTGACTTTTTGGTTTTTTTCTAAAGCATTTGGGTATGATGGCGATGAGTGTGGTCTAAACACCATGAATAAGTTAGATTAGGATCACAGCAAGGTTCATATATAAGCTATGATTTAGGAATAAGATGAGCAAAAAGATATTTTGTATCCTATAAGGATATTCCAGTTTCTTTGTGCTCGAGGGATAGAATATCTGTTTTATTGCCATTGAGTGTAAACAGGGCTTTATACCGTGCTCATGACTGTGGTATCTGACAGTGGTTGCAAAAACTAGATAAAGTCAAGAAAAGATCTTTTCCCCTTTGTCTCAAGTCAATGACTCTTTATGTTGTTTAGTCTTCAACATATGTCATTTTTCAGGGGATTTTTTTTTAAATGTAGGATGGCCTCATCAAATATAATGGTTTTTTTGACCCTACTACATTTTCAGGCTTGCATATCAGTAGGTGAAAAATAACTTGACCTTCGTAGTAGCATGCCATATGGAAATCACCACAGGAACAGATAGCTGAACCAAAGGCAAGCAAATGGCGCTGTAGTGTTGCCTGCTTATAAATCTGTACCAGAGGTCAGTCGACAGATTTGGCAGGTGATATTATGGAGCCAGGCAGTATGGCATGCAAAGCAATGGAAATACACTATCTGAATATCCTTGTATAAGATTTAGTTAATTTTTGTTCGTGCCAATCAAAAATTAAGTTTAGGAGACAAAAGAAAGGCATGCAAATAAACATAAAAATCTTTTTTTAAAAAAGGCATCCTATGCATGTTTACTCTAGAAAGCCTTTTCTTCAGTATGTTTCATTTTCAGACACTTTTTTAAAAAAACAAAACAAACAAAAGAATCTCCCCTTCAATCCCTCCAAGCTACAGCTGTTTACAGTAGTGGCCTTGATACCAATATGTGTCTTTTGTGCCAATGCATGATAATTGCCAGGTTGATCGGAGCACTAAAATCTGAGAAACAAAAATATACTGAGCTTTTCTATTATTTGACTTCCATGTAATCTTCAGGGAAGGAAAGTTGCCACCCCAGAAATCTGCCTAGGGTGCTAAAAAATCATACTGCTAAAGCTGATTAGGATAATATTATGCCATATTTGGCTCAAGAAAAGAAAGGGAGGCTCTCCAGTTGGCAGTAAGTGAGTTTGTTGCCTGAGAGAGAGAAATAACATGGCTTGCTTACTCATTCAGAAGCAGAACTAAATCTCTCTAGGTCAGGTTCTCAAATGCTCAGAAATACAAATAATACTTTAAATGGAAGCCTTCCAGTTGCCTTTTCTCTGTTCATCTGTACAAAATATTCAGAGTGATGAATATTCAGGGTGTGGCCATAGCCAAACAACTCTTATACTTTACTTATGCCTCACAAGCCCCTACGGATATATGATTTACTCCTAGTGTGCATGATTAAGGATACTATGAGAAGGGAATACTCAGGTGAGGCTTTAATCAGTATTCAGTCTCTTTTGCTTTATCTACTGCAGCAGCATGAAGAGGAACCTTATCAAAGACCAAAGATTTGGCCCTGCCTGTATTAATAAATGCAATTGACACATCCCTTTACATAATCAGATCACTGTATTGATATTAATTAATCAATTTCTTAAAGAAGGGTCTCTCAACTGAAATCCTTGATTAGGGTGTCTCATTAGGCTGGAGACATTTGTATCTGCATTCAGATCTGAACTCTGAAGCTTGGATCATTCTTTAGTATTTCTGTACTAAATGGATAGAAGATTTGAGGAAAACACTAAAAAGAAAAGCACAGAACTGGCCAACTTCATTAACTTTTTGACATTTTTTCTCAAAATATAAATTAGCCATTGATTTTGTGTATTCTTGCTTTTTCACTCTCAGTCATGTAAGTGAATCTGATTCATAAGATTATCTTATCCTAGAATTCTGAAGAGTATTCCCCCGCAAACTCCATCCAAACCCACTTTGAAATAAAATCAATTAACTGTTCTGTTAGACAATCTGATCTATAAATGTAAAGTGTACAGATGCATTAGAAGGTAGTAAGCTAGCTATCCAAATAGTATTTACTTTGAGTTCAGGCTCTGTAATGGCTGGCAGTGAGATTCACTCACTCCTTCAAAATGAAAACTAGCTCTGCTGGATGTTTTAGCTGTCATACAGTACCACACACGCAGTATCACAAATGAGGGAGAGTAATAAATAAAAAAGGTTGATTATTGATTAATAAAAGTTGAAAAAAAAATTCAGAAGTTTGATTTGATTTGACTTGGATAATTACTCACAAGTAAGGATGCTTACTTGAACCTTATCAGAACTACACAAACTTCTTAGGTCTGTGAAGTTGGGTTGGAAATGGAGTAGGAAAAGATTTTTCTTGCAAGAATTCACAGCACCTTTCTTCCAATAAGACAAAAAGTATAAAGGGTGTTTTGGCACTTCTGATTTTAGTCTAGCTGGTATTCAGAAAAATATTTTTCAAAAATGAAAAATGGGGGAGGGAGTGGCTAACTCAACATTTAAAAAACATGGTTTAATCCACACTCCATTCAGGAATATATTATCTTGTTCAAACCCATTTGCTACTCTGTCTTGATCCTTGTTGTGTAACCTGGTCTTTTTAATTTTTTTTTTTAAAGATGATTATTCAGAACACATTAAATTCCAGTTAATCCTGGCATGTCAAGCATTATTCATTTTCATTACTAAACCCACATATGTAGGTTAAAAGGCTGATACAGGAAATTGGAACATTAAATTACAGGCTAGTAGTAGTTTTATTTTATTTTAAAAAATTAAAATGATAAATTTAAGTTTTATGATAAACTTTGATAAGCAAAACAGATATTTCTATCCAGATATGAAATACTGATTTTCAAATATTTCCTATATTTTTAAACAACCATAAATTAGGCATTATGAAGATGTTTGCAAAATCCATTTATCAAATGCTAAATCAGCAATTTTGCATATTTTACAGTGTGAAATATATTATTCATATAATCTCCCACTGCAAATGCCATTGTGGAGCACTAAACTGTATCAACCCTTGTCTACACTTACTGGGAGCTCGATGCTCAGCAATCGATGCATCGGTGATCAATTTAGTGGGTCTAGTGAAGACCCACTAAATGAGACGCAGATCACTCTACTGTACTCCACATGAACAAGAAGTAGAAGGAGAATTGATGGGAGAGAGTCTCCAGTTGACATCACGTAGTGTGGACCCTATGGTAAGTAGATCTAAGTACGTTTACTTCAGCTACATTATTCACATAGCTGAAGTTGCGTAACTTAGATCAATCTCCCCCTATAGTGTAGACAAGTTAGAAAGACAAAATATCAGGTACCAGCAGCAATATTCCCTACATTGGCACCTACTTTTGTTGAAGACAGCTGTGTGTACACATGGACTCACATTTGCAGACGCAATGACTACATTTTTTGCAACATGTTTTTGAGTGTATAATTCCCAAATTTGTGTACATGATAGCAATAATATCCATACAAATGTGGTTGGATGGGCCTATTTCTCTCAAAAGTTTGGCCTTTGTTAATCAAATAAAGTTCCATCTTCTCTGAATGGGGAATTCTTTGAAAGTGCTAGAATTGTTCAGTTCCACTGAGCAAGTGACTAGGATACTGAAACACCTGTTTCATATACAGCTTTATGTATGAAGAAAAAATACTTCAAATCTTTCACTGAAATACCCTAACCTTTTTATAAATTCCCAGTTCCAGGTTTAATACACACTTTTGTTCTTGTTCATTGTGTTTTTCAGAAGCAATACAGTAAACTCCATTGTTAGCCAAAGTTTTGCTAGCTAATAGTATTAGCCAATATTATGCATTTTATAAGCTCTTATGCTAAATTAACAAACATCCCCTGTATGCTCTGTGCTGGAAATGTATTAAACTGCAAACAGGGTTTTGTTCTTAATGTATGTAGAAATCAGCGAGGACAAGTTAATGTTCTGCTGAGGTTTGCTAAAATGAATAAGTAACTATAATGGTTGCAGTTTGCTGTAAAAATTTGGGGATAGTTGTCCAAGAATCTTGAAAATGGAGGCAAACTGGATGAGAAATAACAATAGGGTACAAAATGTTACAATAAAATGTTGGGAGTTTCCCATCCCCAGAATAAACAGAGGTATTTATACTGCTAGTACTGAGTTAATGCTTTTGAAGATGTAACTGCTGCAAGCTTGTTCTTCAGACTGGTAAAGTATTAATCCTTCTCTTTCTATATTGTGACAATTAATTTTTGACTAATAGCTTTTGATAAACTCAACTGAGCTTTGGTTATTTGATGTATCAACCCTAACACCAGACAAAGCTGCAATAAAGCTTTTCTTCTCCAAATAAATGCTTCAGGCAATTATTTTCAAAGATACACAGTAATACCGTCATATCTATACTGTCATCATCTCATCAAGAACAGTCTACCAAGGACCACTGCACCAGCTGGAGTGCCCAAGGTTACTGGTGTCGTACAAGACATTGTGCAGTGAAGTTCCCAGATCTGGCTCAATCCTATGAATCCACAAATTTCTGTGGTATCTCTGCAAGTAACACCAGATGTGCAAAGGGGTGCATACCCTGACCATATCAATGGAGAGTTTGAGAGCATAGTGTGCTGGTGTGTTTCTGTCCATCCTGGTGACAGGGCTGAAGAGCACGCAGTGCCACTTTTGAATATAATGAGTGCCTTAAGAAAGGCCAAATATCTGCAGGACTATGACATCAAACCACTTTTATGCTCAAGATTTGGTGATGACAGTGCAAATAGAATGCCTCTAGCCACGCAAATTTGCCTACAGTAGGGCCTGGTTTCTCACCTCTATAGCAATACAATACAGGTTTGATAGATCCTGAACTTTGTGTCAGCACAAAGATGTTTTTGCGTCCATAAGCAAGAAATTGACTTATTGAAGGAGGCAGCAAGACCTATTTGTCAAAGAACATCTGGTTTGCTGCAACCATTTGAACTCTGCTTGCAGCTTAGACAGGGCTGGCTCCAGGCATCAGCATTCCAAGCATGTGCTTGGGGAGGCAATCTGCAAGGGGTGGCAGTCCGTGTGTTTTTGCCCCTAAGCAGAGTGCCAAATTGCTGCCACGGATGGTGGGGCCTAGATACACAAATTTATTAATGCTTTCCATGGTGCTCAACTTCCACCTGCACTAGGGGTTCAGGTGGCCCAGCTACGAGGTTCTGAACCTTGGTGTTGTGCCATGAGACCTTCAACCCCACAGTGTGGCATCTTGGAGACCTTAGAACACCCTGAAATTCTCTGACTTCTCCACAAACAGGACAGAGTCATCAGCATGTGGTTGGTAAATGACCTCCTGACAAGCTTTGATTCTATGTGTGAAGTGGCAAATCCTAATAATCCAGTTGATAGTGCCAGATTGAGAATTCATATTAAACCCAGACTGGGATGAAGGCCACCAGTAGTCATGAAGACTCTGGGGTTTTGTTTGGACTTTTCTGGTTACTCCAGAAAGGGGACTGTACTGAAATGTGGCCAGACCAGAGGTCTAGGATATTGAAGATGCTAACTGCAGCAGAACTAAAACAGAGATCACCGGAGAGTTTAGAGGTGAGGACTCAGGGGATGCTGAGGTCATAAGGCCCATTGCTTACATTTGGTTTTATTTTGTTTCTATTGTGAAAAATCTTCCAGACCTTCACAAAACAGAACACCATTCCCCATCTTCTCTCCCCTCCCCCCGCCCCGGTTTCCTGTAAACTTGTCAGAAAAGCAATGATGCAAAAATACCATCTTCATAGTCAAAAGAACTGCTTTAGGCATTGTCTACCTTGGGAAGTTGCTCTGGTTACATTCCTTTTAAACTGTTATCGTTAAACTGATTCAAATCCTGTGTGGACATATCTTATTTTGGTTTAAGGCTGGCTTACCTCATTTTAATTGAAACTCATTCTCAATTCACTTAAGGTGAAGTGCTCTTTGGACAGATAATAAGATAGTTTTATGATAATACCAAAATATAAGCTATTTATGCTAGCATTGTTTAGGAACAGATTCACTGAAATGAAACTAAAAATATCCCCTCAGAAAAACAAGTAGCGATAAAGAACATTTTAGATGTAGTTTTGAACTGTCTAAGCAAACATGACAAATCACATTTCAAATGAAAATTAATGATATATTAATATTAATATGCTGACGTTTCATCAGACAAGACTGCAGTTTGTTGATCTTTCTGTGTTGTCAAATTTGTCTAAAAATGTCTTCTGCTCAAGGGTAACATAATTTAAGAAAAACATTTTATAGAGAAACAACTCAAAGGTGCTGCCAGATGCAAATAAGCAACTTGAAATATTTAAAATGATTTAAATTAGATTTAAAGGATTTAAAATTAGAGCTGGTTGAAAAATTTTACAGAACAGTGTTTTGTCAGAAAAGTATGGTTTCATCTAAATTGAAAAGTTTTATGGGAACTGGTCAATTTCATCAATAATTTCTATGAGATAAATCTAAATGTTTGTTTTGAGTTTATCAATTTGATTCATTTCATTTAGATGTATTTAAAATATCAATGTTATTACTTTAATATTTTGATATAATAAAATATTGAAATGAAATGAAACAAAATGGTAAACTCGAAACAAAATGTTTTGTCACTGTTGGAAAAATAATCACCTTTTTCTACACTCTGAAAATAAAACACATTTTGATCACCTCTTGTCAATTGTATTAATACTTTCAGTTCATGAGACATTTCTAAAATTTTGGCTCCTTTTTTCCTATTTGCAACTTAATTTCTAGTATTTGAGCCCCAGCCCTGCATGGACTAAAATATATGCTTAACTTTAAGCATGTAGGAAGTCCTATTAGGTTCAATGGCACTATTCACAAGCTTAAGACCAAGCACATGCTTAATTCTTGTCAGGATCAAGGCCTTGAAGTCTAATTAGTGATAAAGATCTTTGGTTGCACTAGGCAAATGGCTTGGTTCCTCCTTTTAAAAACAAATTCTGACTTAAAGTAAAGCTGTGCAAACCCATTGACTTAAGAATGGAATAATTATGTGGCCTCTTTTTGTTATTGTATTATTAGGGCTGTGCAGAGAATGGAAATACTGTTTTGCAAAAGATTTCAAAATTTGGCTTTGTTCTGACTTAGAATAAAACTGGAAAATTTCAAAATTCTCCACAAGATTTAAAAAAAAAATAGGAGGAAGAGTCATTTGAAACATTTTTTGTTTACTTTTCTAATTATTATTTTGTATTTAATAAAAAAATAAAAATAGAAACTTTCAAGCCAAGAATGTCTAAACAAGATATTTCAGAATTTTCATTTTCTTCTAAATTGAGATTCTTGCAAAATCGACCCAATTTAACGATAAATATTCTTGTAGCAAAATGTTTGTAGAAAAGGAGGTTCATAATGAGTGGAGAATGAGGAGGAGGAAAGAAACTCTATATTCAGGTACATCCCCATTTTCTACGTCATAACGATGTACAAAATACCATCCATGTAAGCGTATTATACAATGAGCACTAGCATTTGCTAGACAAAGCTTTGGCACCACTACAGTATTTACTGTGTCTCTATCATGAACAACACATTCATAGAGCAAACAACAGTAATCTAGGGATTCCAACTACAAGAGGAAATACAGGTTTCAATATAATGATTCATGCAGGTTTTGCAGTAGCAGATGGACATTTTGAATAGAATTGATGCCCATTTGGCTCCTGTTCCTTGTATTTCCAAAAGTTTGAGTTTTAAAGCAAATGATGCACAGAATGTGTTCAGATTGTAGAACATGTGTCAGAACACATTTGATTATTTTCTTTATTAGCTGTGGTGATGGGAAGAGTCACTCATGGTCCTTTTCCCCAGTAGCCCAAATGAAGGACAGTAGTTCCCAAATAATAGTGTCTTTGAACTAACATCTTTTCCTCCATAACTAATTTGAAATGGTTAACTGAACTCGCTAAGGCGACAGCCCTACAGTGAGATCTGCGCCAGCAGACCTCTATGCTTGTGCAGATGCTGTTGAAGTCAATGGGATGTATAGCACAAGGTATAACCAGATTTATTACTTCCACTGTAGAGTTAATCAGTTCTCTGTGTTAATTGTGTGTGTCTTTCATGCAACCATATGGTAGGAATAAATATTTTTAAAAATAGGAAAATGTTACTATAAAATTAAAAAAATGGTCAAGGGAACAAAAATTCAGATGTAGTAACTGTAGTACTTTCTAACTCACGGTACTTGAGAAATAGACTAGATATCAAGTTGACAATGTCCCTTTAAAATTGCTTAGATTCAGTGTTTTGGATATGCAGTGGCCATGCACATTCTAGTCTGTTACTTGGGCTACTGCCATATGCAACATCTGCTGTAGGTTTTTTTCTTTCTTAGTCTTAAAATATCCTGTTTGATGAAAGCGAAGGTGGAGAAAGAAGGACATTTTGCTTTTTATAAATCAGATCCTATATTTGCATTCAAATCTCGAATAAAATGGCTTTATGGCAGGGGAACCATGTAGCTGCTGGGTAGGATAGAATTTTCCGCTCACTTGAAGGCATGGCTTAAGCATACAGCTGATTGATTCCCCCACAACCTCTCTCCACACTCCTGGGGGAGCTGCTGTCATGTAGCATGCTCCCATGGCATACATGATTGTGTGGAATCCCGCATTACACTCACTGCACTTCCTGAACAGCAGAAATGTAGAATTCCTGTTGTATGAGGCTGGGCACAGGACAACATGATTTTTCTGATATTACTAATAGTGCTATGTTACTAGCTGTATTAATGTTGTTCTTATACCAGCACACCATTTGAATACTCTGTTCTAGAGCAAATGTTTTGCTGAACAGTTTCCCTGTAACAATGGACTTAGCAGTACTAGCGCCAATAATAATGGCCTATGCAATATCATCTTCCAAGTACTTGCTTTTAATTTTATAAAGCTGGTAGAGCCTGGGCATGTATTTTTATTCCATCATGGGTTGTTACTATTGACCTTCTCTCCCCTTTTTCTTTGCTTGAGACTAAACGCGTCATCTTGAACTTGCTACGGGCTCTTGGCACTGTTCTGGCAGCACAACTGGCTTTAATAACCATTTGAGATGGTGTACAACTGGCACAGTTGATCCTAGCAGCATAATGGGCACGCTGTAGCCATAGGCTCTGGAACTAGAACTGGGTGCTAGGGGTGCCGCTGCACATCCTAATGTGACGTGGTTTCCATCACATAAAAGGTTTACAGTTTGGTTCAATGGCTCTCAACACTTCCACTATTGAAATTGTTCCAGCATCCCTGGCTGTGGGGAGAGTGGATGTGGCTAAAGCATTGTATTTTAGCAATTCATAGGTAGGGGCTGGTCCTCTCAGGGTTTTTCAGCTTAAGTGTCCAGAGAGACAAAGGATGTTGTCTGCTCTCTGGAGATATAAGAGGATTGCACCCCAACCGGTACAGTCAATAGGATCCATGCATCCAGGAACTTGTATACCTACTGGCTGGGATGTAACCAGATCATATATACCAGTTATCCCCAGTGGATAGAACTAGGTGTCACATACAACTTGGACACAGTAGATTACAGGGCAGATACTAGTAGGCCAGGCTTCTGTATCAGATAGGCTGGCTACAGAGCTTCCTTAGTTCCTTGTCAGAGAGATACCTCAGATGTCTTCACTACAAGATCCTTTAATGCTCTACCAGGAATGGCTTTTGTGAACTTGTTAAATATGTTACACATGGAGCCACCTACCGGCTTAACAGTATAATACAGTTTAGCATTCCTGCCATTGAGAAAATTTACACAAACAAGTTCAGAACATATCAGTCTTTGTTAAGTTTCTCTGAACTGTACTATTTTTCTGATACAGCCTGAACATGTAACATTTTGCTCATCTGGTTGTTCATTATTTGCAATGACTGGCTCTGGCTGGTTTGGAATCCTTGAGTCTTCTTATTCTGCGTCCAGTAACTGTGGAGTTTAATTTTTCTTAGCAACGAATAAAATCTGGATATTGATGGTTTTTGTTGAACTCTCCACTGTCAGTCTCAAACACATATGATCTGGGTAGTTTGTTTGTTTTTTTTTAATGACAGCTGGAGCTGTCCATTCTTTTTCTCCATTCAGTTTGACATAAATACAGTTACCAGGTTCTAGATCCATTAGTTCTCTGAGCACTGTCTGTTGTATAAGCTGTCTATTCATAAGTTATTTTTGCCTTTTTATCTAGTCTGGCTACATTGGAGATATATTCTTTTCCAGACATGGAACAATAGCTCTGAGCAGTCCTCCTATTAGGAGTTGTGCTGCACTGTGTCTAGTAGCAGCTATTAATGTTGATGACGGTATGTCAGAAAAGTAAGGAGTGGATCTTCCTGTGGTAGGATTTTCTTCCCTGTCTCTCCATATGCTTGTGGGTAATGTGAGCTAAATCATATTTTATTTGGAATGACTTAAATTCAGCAGCAGTGAATTGTGATCCATTGTCCAACACTTGTTCTTCCGGAATTCCAAAATGAGCAAAAATGAGCTTCAGTTTCTGAATAACCCTTGAAAGACTTATGTTGCCATACATTATCTCGATACACATGGAATAGTAGTCCATTATGACTATGACTTCTGAATTAGCATAAATCAGCAACTAGTCTTTTCCGAGGTGTAACAGGTTTCACGACTTGCCCCTCTATCCTGGGGCCCATTTGCTGCCCCCAGTAAGGCTCAGAGAGACTTCAGGGTTGTGCAACACCTGTGTCTTTATTTACTTAAGTTTGTCCCACCACCAGTGTCCATCTATATAGAAGCTATACAGGATCAGTCACTTCCTTTACAGGCAGAGTCAACCTTCAGCTAGGAGGCTTCCAGTTTCCTCCCTGATTGACTTCTCCCTGGCTGCCCTCTGCATTCTGGCTCCCTCCCAGCCCCTGGCTTGTCAGGTCAGCAGCTGTTGCCAATCCTCAGGCTGGCATCAGGCCTTTTCCATCAGCCCCAATCTGTTTCCCCTGATTGGAGCTGACTGTGCAGGGGTTAATTAGGTGCTTTTGCACCAGCACCCTGCTACATAAGGTCTGTCTGGTAAAAGTGTTGTTTTTTCTATATTGTTCAGCATTGTCTCAAGGTTATTTGTACTGAATCTCCTGTCAAAAGTCAAGTATCATTAAATACTCTGTTCTTCCACATTTTTCACTAGGCCCATCATAGATGGTGCACTGCAGCTGAGAAGGTTGTTGGCCTTTGATCTCTGATTACCTAAAAAGAAAAAAATAAAACTATATATTCAGTGTTTAAGTTGTAGTCAGCTGACCCATACAGTTCAGAATACCTTCAGGGCTAAATCACGACTATATCAGGTGACTTCAGCTCTGGGAGGTTTTTGTTTTTGTTTTCTCTTAATTTTCCTGTATTCAAAGAAATCTCAGAATGTAAACAACAAATTTAAAAACTATTTCCAGAAGATTAAGCAAAATCAAACCCTCTTGAAGAAAGTGACAAATTCAACAATATAAAAGATTCAGCTAGATAATATAAAAAAATCACTCTCAGCTACACAAAAGACTTGGGGTTCAGACATTAGAATAGGCCCCTGCCCCACCCACTACTCTCACCAGAAAGCCACATCTCTGCCAGTGCTAGTCCTGTGCAGTGACAGAGCTTGGAGGGGTTGAATGTGATTTCTAAGAGGACAATCACATCTACTCCTGAATCAGCTTTAAAGTCAATAGTCTTTCCATAAGTATGTTGTTTGCAATGTTGCAGCCATGTTGGTTCCAGGATATTAGATTGACAAAGTTGGGGAGAAAATAACTTTTATTGGATCAACTTCTCTTGGTGAATGAGAAGCTTTAAAGTTGTACAGAGTTCTTGTTCAGCTCTGGGAAAGGTATTCAGAGTATCACAACTAAATACAAGATGGAACCGATTGTTTAACCCAACTAGTTAACACATATTCTAAGACACTGTTCTCAACTGGGGTCTGTTGCCTCCCCAGGGGACCGTGTGCCTCTTTCAAGAGATCGTGGATCGAAGACCCGTGGCTAAAGCCACAACTAAAGCCAGGAGTGGAGCCTCAGGGCTGAAACCCTCAGCCCCAGCTCTCCTCTTGGGACTAAAGACTGATGCCCTGAGCCCTGGTGATCCGCAGGGCTGAAGCTGGGAGCAGAGTCACGGGGCTGAAGCACCAAACCTGTCTCCCTGCCCCCTAGTGGCTGAAGTCCAGAGCCTTGAGACCTTCCACCCTTACAGCTGAAGCCCCAAGCCCCACAGGGCTAAAGCCCTGAGTTTCCACCCCACCTCCACATGGTGGCTGAAGCCAGGAGCCCCAAGACCTCCTGCTGGGCCCTGGAATTTTTATAGTACGTTGGGTGGGGGCTCAGAAAGAAAAAGGTTGAGAACCCTTTTCTGAGAGCCCATTCAAGATGAAGTGGCCCATTAACATCTCCACAGTCATAGGACAAAAAAGGTGGATTAATGGGTTACAGATTGTTGTAAGAAGCCATAAATCTAGTGTCTTTATTAAGACAATGATTTTTAGTATTGAGCAAAGTTATGAATTTAAGCTCCTAGGCACATCTTTTGAAGGTGTTGTGCAGGTTTCCTTTGAGGACAAGAACTGAGAGGTCACATATGCAGTGATCACATTGTGAAAAGTGTTTGTCCATGAGTAATATAATGTTTTTGTCTTATTTTTTTTCTATGAGTTTATTGAAATGCATAGTGATAGTCTGGTTTCACCCAAATAGTTGTTATTCAGGCATCTAGTGCATTGGATGAAGTATACCACTGAGACCCTAAGGACCCCAGTACGCACACCCTACCCACTATTGTAATCATCATTGTACAAAATATGCCATGTGAGGTATCATTTGAGACCTAATAACCCACTGGTCATTATTAGGGGGTGGCACCGGGCTCCTTGTTGTTTCCACTGCTCATTAATATTCTTGCATGATGTATGTACACTCTGTGTACTAAGAGTTATGGGCATATGCTGGAATTATGCCTAAAGAATGTGTAATCCAGGTATATTGGGGAAGTTGGTAAACAAGGCTGCCTTAGAGAAAGATGAGTATTTGATTCTCTGACCAGCCCTATCTTCAGGCAAAGACAATGAAGGTCCATTTTTACATATTAAGTAAAGAAAGCTAACAAATAGGAGAAGAACCACACGGAGCTTCCTTCACCACCAGATTCCATGACACTTTTCTCACAGCTTTAATACATACTTTGAGGGGTAACCTTCAAAAGAATATAATGAAAAGATTTACGGGTTTATAAAGACAGGGAGCTGAACCTCAAGTGATAAGCAATTGAATGAACTGATTGTATACAATACTACTGTATTATAAAAGTGTAGAGACTGAGGTCTTTTCTGAACGCTAATGATATACTAATGAGCAATATCTCTCAGAAGTGTATGTATTAATACTATATATGGAAATATGGATACTTAATGATATGTTTTAAAGTCTGTGGCCAAACAAGAAGAAACAGATTCCCTCCCAGACACAAGAGAAGGCAACTATTTACCTGTCTCCTATGTTAATTAAGCATATTGGAATTAAAACAATGGAAGTTCTATTTATATACAGGGGGATGGGAAGCCCACAGAAAGAGAAGAACAGCATGAGGTGATCCTGCCTCTTGAAATAGTCATTGAACTTTGGACAATATAATCAAAGACAGAAGACATCTTTGGCATCCATCACTAGACAGATCCAAAGGAACAGAGCTCTTGCAAACTGAGAAGGACGTGTCCTTCAACTAAAATGGAGTGTGAAGTCTCTGGAAACTGAATATAGGTGAGAAAACATCTTGAACAAAGCCTGTAGATTAAGTTTTAGACTTTTAGATTCCTTTTTTCACTTGTATTTGTTCATAACCCTTTCTATCTTTATTCCTTTTACTTGACATCACTTAACCTATGTCCTAGTGTTAATAAATTTGTTTTATCTTTTTTACTAGAAACCAGCTCAGTGCTGTGTTTAAACAGAAGGGTATGTTTACCCCAGTTAAGTTAATAAGCTGTAATGCACTTATGTGTCTTTACAAGAACAAACAAACTTTATTATTTCTATGAACTGTCCAGGAAAAGGCTGGACATTACAAAGCACACAAAGCACATAGTTTTGGGATCATCTTGCTGGTTTTAACCTAGGCTGGTGGAAGCCACATTTGGACTGTTGTTTGAAGGCCAGAAGAGGAGGTTCAAGAAAGATTTAATTCAGGATGTAGTCCCTATTGAGAATGGATTGTAACTGTTTAATGATACTCCATATGAGTTCCTATGTGGAATGGTAGGTGATAAATAGGGGTGTACAGTTAGAGGTTTCTTCCCCCCCCCCCGTATTGAAGAAGATTCTCTCAGGCTATTTGGGTGACCTGTTCCATGATGTGATCTACTTCTCTGGCGTGCTGTTCTTGTTTGATTAAGGCACTTTTATGTTTGCTAAGATGTGTATTACAGATTTTCTCCTGGGAGCATATTCTGTTCGTAACTGGCTGCCTGGCTAAAGGTAACAGGTTTATTGGTGTGTTTGGGGTGATCCCTGGATCTGCGAAGGTACATGTGGTGATCTGTAGCTTTCTTGTATATAGTTGTCAATAGGGTTTCATTGTTTAAGTTTGATTGTGGTGTCCAGGAAGTTGATGCTGGTGGTGGTGCGTTGTAGAAAGAGTTTTATGGATGGGTAGTGGTTCTCAGGTATGTCACTATTTTATGGTATATTTGTCCAGAAATCCTTCCTTAAAGCATCCCATGAAAAGACTGGCATACTGGGGAGCCATCCTAGTAACTATGGCTGTTCTCATGGTTTAGACAAAGCATTTGTTGTTGAAGTTAAAATAGCTATGATTGGGGAGGAAATGGATGAGTTTGGTGAGGTGTTTGCGGTGGCATCTGCACATTGTCCATTGCATTGTAGATATTGAGTCAGGCAGTGATGCTATCATTGCCAGGGATGTTAGTGTATAGGGAGATGACATCTTGAATTGTCTCTTAGAATATGTGAACAATCAGTTCCAGCTTGTATTTAGTTAGAGCAGCAAAGAATCCTGTGGCACCTATAGACTAACAGATGTTTTGGAGCATGAGCTTTCGTGGGTGAATACCCACTTCGTCAGATGCACAGGATTCTTTGCTGCTTTTACAGATCCAGACTAAGACGGCTACCCCTCTGATACTTGTATTTAGTTGTGACACTCTGAGTACCTTTCCTGGACCTAAAGAGCACAGTGTAGCTTCAAATGTTTGTCTTTTTTACCAACAGAAGTTGGTCCAATAAAAGATATTACTTCACTCACCTCGTCTTTTCATGAATATTTAGTTTCTGTGTCATCACAAGTGATAGATCCCAGAAACAATGGCTCTTAGCTGTCTGTAATCATAGTTAGCTCAGCTGCAAAATGCCTATATTTTGTACATTTATTACGTATTTAACCTTTAGCTGACACATCTTGAGCTATGGAATTTTCCACACCTTGTATATTTATTTGGAAAGTTTTTGTTTGCCACATAGCCTCTGGGCTTTTGTGGTATATTTTAGCTTTTAAGCTGCATCTGTGTACAGCTTTTAAGTTTATTGTTTTCAAGTTTCTCAAGTTTGTTTTGCTCTTTCACAAGTTCAGACTATTTTACTACTTCTTTAGCTGTGTTTAGGGTTAAGTCTGTCTTCAACTGTAGTTGCTGTGAAAGGCTAATTATAGTCTTGCAGACGACATCATGTTTTGCATTCCCAAAATCATGGTTTTCTGACAATGCATGCAATGCTCTTATAAAAAAATAACTCAGCAGCTTCATTCTCTATATATCATCCGTACAGACATACACCTTTTCACATAACATGCAGACTCCTGTTCAAAATCTAAAGACCTGGCTGCGTTGCTTAAGGAGGAGAAAAAAAAAGACAAGATTACATTAATTTACTCCTCAGATGGGCTAGACTTCTAGACTTTTAATAATAACTTACAAAAATTCACTGCTTGCTAATTACTGTTCCTTCTATTCAAGAAATAGAGCTGTGTTGGGAGATGGTTGAATTGAGGTTCATCACACAGATGTTTTCAAAAAGAATGCTTATAGGTGACCTGATTCCAAATTTAAGTATAGGTAGCATGACATTCTAAATGCTCTACAACTTCAAGGAGACCAAGGTAAAACAATAAACACTCATACTCAGTACAGACATATGCAGCCATAGAAAATCATTCCTATAAAGTAGCAGGTTAAAATAAATCAAAGAATAAAATTACAGCTAAGTTCTATTTACATAGATTCTTTGAATGGACACAATAAATCCCAATATATAAACTGGCTTTTATGACAGTTAACATCATAATCTATGAAGTCATTGGCGTGACCTGAATTCAGGTCCCCAAGCATCAAAGGTGAGTGTCAAGCTACCAAATTCAATTCCTCATCAAACTGTCATCTGTGAACAGTAATTTGTGGACAAAAATGGCAAGAGAAATGCAATATTTTATCTTCTAAATTTAGCATTTATATATGACTTTTCAAGTTTCACGTGCATGCAAAATATATCTAATTATCTCCATAACAGCTTTGTGAGCTAAGTCAATAAGTATTATCCCCACTTCGTGGATGGGGAAACTGAGGAAGACCAGTGAAGTGACTTTGCCAAGACAATAGAAGTAGCTAATGTCAGAGTCAAGATTTGAATTCAGGAGTTCCTGATTCACAGTACTGTGCCTATCCCATATTTAATTTAGTGTAAATCAGTTAATTTACATCTGTACACTGTACACTATTATTTCTTCTGTAAAATATATGCTCTAGGTAAACTTCATAGCTGATTATAATATAAAATAATGCTTCTCCAGAGTGATTCATTTACCTCAATTATAGTAAATGTACATACAGCAAAAAGGACAATTTCTTAGCCTCAGGAAATACCTATATCACCATTTACGCTCTCTTTCATTCCTGAATTTTCAGTCAAGTTTCAACTAGTGTTTATTTTGTAAGTTGCTACATCAGTTCAATAAAAATTCTGCAGCATTCATAATCAATAAACCTGATGACTAATCACGATTTAGTCTTCAATAGTTTATGCATAAACAATGTATTTTTTTAAATTATTCAAAATGTGTTAGTCTAGCAATTATGGGCTGTTATTTATTGGAGTATAGGCTTTTTCTTACCCTAGTTGTCTCCTATAAGATGCCATTTTACTGCCCAATGTGGCTCTGTAACAAAGCAAAACTCACTGGTGCGGCACCTCCCGCAGGTTGTCCTAGGAATTAGCTCAACTCTAGCTTTGGAGCACCCACTGCTGGCTGATGTCCCGCCTGCCTTAGGCCCCCATGTCCCTCCTGGACCCTGGTGCCCCTTTACCTTGGGATGCTGTCCCCTGTCAGTGCCCCCACGCTCTGGGTCTCCCCTCCCAGGGGAAGCCCCAACCCTCTCACCCACTTTGCCTCAGTGACTACTGACAGTCTTCATCTAGCCTCCACTCACTGGGCCAAACTGCAGTCTGTCATGGCCCCTCATCATTGGCAAGGACGTTGGACCAGCTTCCTCTGCCTAACCCCAGGCTGCTCCTCCCAGCCCTTGTACCTGCAAAGGCCTCTATCAAGGCCTGCAGCCTGGGGAGTTGCCAGGCTGGTGCTCCCCAGCTCCTCCTCCCTTTGCCCAGCACTGCTCTGTCTCAAGTACCCTTCTCTCCCAGGCAGCCAGGTCCTTCTCTCTCAAGAGCTAGAGAGAGACTGACTTAGCTCCTGGCTCACAGTCCTTTTATAGGGCCAGCTGTGGCCTGATTGGGGCATGGCCCCAGCTGTACCTGCTTCCCCAATCAGCCTAGTCTTTTCTCTCATGAGTTGTGTAACTGCCCCGCTACAGGCTTCCTGAATGAAGTCAGTGAAAAAGCTTCCATTGATTTCAGTTAGAGCTGAATATGAACATTAGAGAAGTAACTCTCAAGACTTGCTACCCTAGTTGGTTGATCTCTTTGTTCTACCCTTCAAATAGTGAGCAGCTGATCCCTGAATTTGGTCTGAGATTGAGACCAGTTCAGAAGAAGGTGGGTTGATATGCCCACTCCTTGAAAATGGTCTATTGCAGGGATCGGCAGCTTTTGGCATGTGGCCCGTCAGGGAAATCCACTAAGGGAGTGGCTCAGGTACACACACGGGGGGAAGCTGCAACAGTAGCCTGGCAGCGGACCAGCATGGATGGAGGAGACCCCCTCCGCCGACATCCATGTTATCCAGGTTATGCAGCATAAAGGAGATTAATGATAAAAAAGAATATGGCTCACATGAAGAGGAGAGTAACAACAATGAAAAATATGTTTTACATGTAAAGGAGAGAAATGATAAAGAAGAATCAGCCTTGCATGATGATAAAAGCAGCAGTGAGAAAAATTGCACAATACAAATCGATACTTCAAATTCTGCTTTATGGTTGGCGATCCTAAACTCTGCTGATGTTGATCATACAAATTGGGCAAAATTGAGGATATGATGTTTCCAGTAAATGAGTAGAAGCGACACTTCTCAAAGTCAGATTGCAAAAGAGTGCTCGAAAATGGTGAGAAACTGAATCAGCATTGGCTAATTTACTCCAAATCAACTAACGATGTTCTGTTTTTGCTTCAAAATATTTGACAAGAATTCAAAATTGTTGCTTGTGCTTTCCAGGTACTATTACTGACATAACTTAGCTGATGTGCTGAAGCAACACGAAAAGTCACCCAGTCATTTTACGGCCTACTCCAAATGGATGAAGGTTGAGTCCAGGCTCAAGCTGAATAAATGCATAGATGCAGAAAAACAGTGCATTATTAAAGTAGAAGCCCAGCACTGGAGGAGCGTGCTTAAGCATCTGATCTCAATTATTCTCTTCCTTGCAAAGAATAATTTGGCTTTCCAGGGCTTGTTAGATAATTTGTTCACTGAACATAATGAGTGGTGAGCACAGCTTTTGAAGCTCAGGCTCATTAAAACATATCTTCAGTAGATGATGGCCAATGAGAGACTGATATTGCTTGCTACTTTATTGCTTGAAAATGCCATTGGCCAGTCTTTGGATCTATCTGATGTTATACTTCAATTTGCAAAGGCAAAGGTGAGAAAAGTGACCTTTTGAACTAAAGAACTAGGGTTAACATTCTAAGACTGTCATGTACTGTAACACTATTTAATAATGGTCAACACAATGTTGGTGCACAGTTCAATTTCTTGATGTTACTACATTTCAGTTATTCTTAAAATTAAAATGTTTTTTAAGGTTAAAGGAAACAAATTGTTTACTTGCTTGTATATGGCATGAATAAATACAGATTTACAGACCCTAGTGTGCAAGTGTATTGTCTTATATGACAGAGATAAAACATGCATGGAAATCATGCATCAAAGTCATGAAATGGGCTATAAATGCAATAAAAATAAGGTATTCAGAAGTTTAACAAATGAGGGAAGGGGGCACAATTTGGTCTAGGGCCGGCCTTGGCTGAAGTCTTTGGCTGGCTCCTCTCTGCAGTTTTCCTCACGGCCTCATAGCAGAAGGCAGGGAGGGAGAAAAGACACACCCTGGATCCTAGTGCCTCCATAGCGGGGTCTCCCCTGTACAGATATGGATCTAAGGGGTACTGGGCCCCATTTTACCCCTTCCCACCCCCAATGCATCATTCCCTGCTTTGGCTGCTCTTGTTCCTGCCAGCTGACTATTATATATAATTCAGTTATTATAGAAATACCTTAGTAAATACTGTGGGAATATATTTGATTGCTTAGAAATTGGTCTTTCAGAGGAGGGGCCAGGATTCAAAAGTTTTTAAGAGTGCAGCAGAGCCAGTAGCAGGGAGTGAGGGAATCTGAGTAAGTCTCCTGAGCCATTTTCACTACGATATAAGTTGAATGGAAATTCTGTATTTAGCGAACCTAAAATTCCCATTTTGCTTGGTCAATCTGCCTGTATTTCTTAAACATGGGCAACCAACATCCTGATACTTAGGCTTCAGTTAACAGCTCATTTATCTTAATGTGGGAAAGCTACACTTCTTCAGATGCTATTATTTCTGTCATGTTGACTGGAACACTCAATGACACCGCTACGCAGGGTCTTGTGTCTGCACAACTAGAAGGAATAGAAACTTTGTTTTTTTCTTTTCTTCCCAAAATGAATGTTTATATTATGGAGAATACAGCAAATGGCCCAAATCTGTGATACTGTGGATAGTTCTGTGAACAGCTATATAGATCTTTGTCTCTCTTCATAAGCTGTTCGCAAATGTTCATTACAATCATGCACTCATGAATGGTTTTCTACTTCTGATGTGTTCCTAAGAAATTAACAATGTATTTATTAGACATTAACATTTCATAGAGTTTTAATTCCCACATTAACTGAAATGAATTACATATTTTCTGCTTCTTTCTTTGAATCTTTTTCTCAACTAGTTTAGGCCCTAAACCCAATTTATTTCCCTGAGAATTACATTCAGAAATAACCATCTTATTGTTTGCCTGTGTAAACAGATGGCGCTCTTCACTTGTTTATTTATTGCAAGAACAGATATAGTCTCTAAAACTGAATGTATTCAATTTCTGCCTAAAGTTTTGTACAACATGTTCTTCCTGAGTTCAGCAAACTGCTTCCTTCCCAAAGATATGGAGGAAGGGGAAATATTTTATTTCCCTTGAAATATGTAGGTACCTATAAATACAAATATAACAAGATTGAATAAGCCAAAATGTAGACATTATATTTCTCTAGGGTGGTATAAAACTAAACATAAGTGCGATTCTCATTTGCCCAACAATTGGAAGAGAAAACAGAGGTAGAATTGGTCAAAATATTCATTATGAATATGAATTATTAGCCCTTCTTTTGGCTAGCCAACTGCTTACAATCATGATTTTCTTCAAATAAATTGAATAATTACCAAATAGGTGGGACAACTATTTTTATCCTTTGCATCACTTATGAAGCATTTACTTCAAATATTTATTTTGAACTCTTTGGTAGTCTCCCAACACACTTGGTATCGTTTCTGATTGTGATTGAGTAACAAACTGTGTAAATCACAAACACACTTGCAGTACTTTTTAGACAAATAAACATTCATGTTATAACGTATGAGATTGACAAGATTTTCATGGAAGCTAGCAATTTTACCGACTGGTCATGAATAACAAATATGATACTGAAAATGGTAGGAAGCAACAATAATTTTTTTTGTTTTTGTTTTTTTGTTTTTGTTTTTAGTTTGCTATTCCATTTTCTTTAGCTAACTGAAAAAATTAAAAGTTCAGTCATAATCCACCAGTAGGACGTATTTGGAGTAAGACTTTTCATTCTTGCTTTTCTCCCAGTCTTTTATCTGCTCTTTTTCTATTTGTCTTTCTCACTACTATATATAGTCCCATCTATGCTTCAGCCCAGTCATTGCCACCTTATCTTCCCAGAACTCCCTCAAAAAAATAATGATTTTAACATGACCATAATTTGCTGTAATGTGAAAGTTCTCTTGTGAGCTATGTCTGGTGAATTTGCATTTACATAGAAATACTAGATACAATTGTTACAGAATTATATTAAAAAGATGTTCATCTTCTAAATCTGTTAGATTTTGAGCATGAAAACATTTTTGTGTGTGCAAGAGCTGATGCTTCTGTTAAAAAGAGGAAATGCAACACCCATTTCAATCGCTGCCCCTGCTTTACTTTTATGGCGTTGGCAATGATTACATCATTAGTTCTCATTATTCTGTTCCTTTTTATTTGACAGAATTTTTTATGTATATACTTGTGTATAATAATACTAGCACCAAAACTGCTGGCTCCAGTTAGAAAACCACTGAGGCTTTAATGATATTGGAACCAAACAACTAGACAAAGAGAATGGAGAAATTTTGACAGCATAGATTTTTCTCAAAATCTTCTGCTATGTGAATCAGATACAAGGCCAATTTTCCCTAAGTGAAAATATATTGCTATTTGATAAAAGTTTGCCCTTTGGTGGGCATGGCTGTCAAGATAAAGGCAAACAAGTGGACTGCATTTGGAGAAAAGCCTTTTAAATGGTATGACATTATTTACTTAATTTAATTAGAGATAGAAAACTGTAATCAGTCTAGGATGATTTTGTTTTAATCATTGATCACCTATTCATAAATATGCAGAATTTAAGTTGCCTGATAGTAATAATAATTCTAGTGACAATTTTTTTGATATATAGTAAAAATGGTATTGACATTAACTTAAAATCTTATCAATTTTATGGTATTTAAAAAAAATCAAAAAAACATACAAATGTGCCTGTTTAAGGCATTGCATATTAACTGTGTGTGGGAAAAAGATAAATTTTTCATATATAAGCATTTTGTCCTAAAGGTTCCAATTTTGCAATGATCCCTACTCGTGCTCCTATAGACCTATCTAGCAAACATCTTTCAGGCCCTCTATTAGGCAACTATCAAGAAAAGAACAAGGTACATGGATTGTTTTCCTGATTGGATGGCTCCTTACCTCAATACAGTCATAAGGAAGAGAAAATGTCCTTTGTCCATAAGAATGTAATAAAAGCTTTATTAATAGTCCATCTAGCTCTGTATCCTGCCTACTAAAATGGCCAATGCTGGAGGTTTCAGAGGAAAGAGCAAAGACCCCAAACTATACTAAATTATTCATAACACTATGGTAGAAATTTCTTCCTGACATCAGCCAGTAATTAGTCATTTCCTCTAGTACCATTATTGATATGACAGCACTGAGAATATCGCTACCCAAGACTGTTTCTGCTGTCTCTAACAATTGAATCCCCACACTGACTTCAATGGGGCATAAGCACATTCTTAAAATTATGCACGTGCCTAAGTGCTTTGCTAAGTCAAGCATCATCCCCCCTTTCAGTATGACAGGGTTAGAATTCTCCCCCTATGAGTCTACCAGTCTCCACAAGGAGTCAGTACTTTCAAAAAGCACATTTCCATATTAGCATCACTTTCTTGATGCTAAACACACTTGTTGGCCATGCTAGAACTATCTTATAACTAAGGTTGGTCTAATTTTGCAAAAAACATTTTTCATGGGAATGGTTGTTGAGGTTTGACTAGGTCTGTACCTCTTATTAGCTATCAGCGATCAGTCTACCTGTGTGTTTATACAGTTGTCAGAGAAAAACTCAGTTCTCACTTTTTGTTTGGGTGCAGCAAAATCAAATACTTTATTATTTCTCCAGCAATTGCAATAGAGGGAGGGAGTGCCCTAGGACACTGGGTTGCCCCAGTCCCGGACAGGTCTCTCAACAGGTAAACAATTACAGCAAGCATTTATACCTTTGTTACAGACAATAACAAGCAATAATACAGACAATAGTGAGCAACAGCTGCATTTTGTTTATACATAGGCCATCCTGCTATCCTATTTTCCTCACTTCTGGGTGCCAGTCTACGTATTTGATTATCAGTGCAAGGTCGTGATAACTTCTCACACAGTTCTTTCCTACTCTCCGCACACTATCCTCGCTTCTACAAATCTCACATCATTAGGGTTACAGCTGACCTAACTCTTGCTAACAGACTGACATGCATTAAAATCCCCTACAAAACCTTGTCAATTCTTTCGCTTCTTCCACACAGTGTCTAGGGTACAGGAGCTTGATCCTGACTGGAGCCTTTGCATGCTAACTCAATACAAATAATATTTCCTGTGAAGTTTTTTTTTGTTTTGTTTTGTTATCACAAATGTGTAAAGAATTCAAACAAGGATGGTTAAAGCACTCACATGGGATGTGGGAAACCCAGCTTCAAAGCCTATTGTCTGATTTGGAGCAGGGATTTCAACCTACATCCCAGTTAAATGCCCTAACCAGCAGTCTATAAAATATTCTGAGGTGACTTTCTGCAGGTCAGTGCCCTACCCACTGGGGTAGAGGGTCTTGCTCTTTGGCCAAATTAATATTTAATTACTTATACAGAGTGGAATAGCTCCAACAGGAGAGGCTACCCTACTCTAGAATATCTAATAACCTGGCAGCTAGGGCACTCAACTGCCATGTGGGAGACTTGGGTCCTAATCAGGCAGAATAAGGGTTCCCATTATGGGTCTCTCTTATGCCAGCTAAGTGCCCCAACCACTGAACTTTCACTAGGGATCCAAGCAGCTTGTTAGGACTTAGGTGGCCTTTCACATGCCCACTGGTAGAATCTTAGGCACTTATGGAGTTGGGTGGCAGTTGAGAAGTGGTTTTGAGAAAGATAGTGGCACCTAAATGTTGAACTTAAGCACGTAGATGCCGGATTAAAAAATACTTAAGTCACTTTTTAAAAGAATATTTAGGATCCTAAATCAATTAGGTGTGGCTCCACCCAGTGTTACAATGCCTAAATAACCTTAAAAAATGTAGGCTTTGGGGCTTGCTTCTGAGCAACCTCAACTCTCAGTGAGGTCAATGGGACAGGACTTTTGGTCTCAATGGAAGTTAAAGGAGCTCAGCATCTCATAAGAGAGGCTCGGAACCTTGCAATATTGACCTTGGAAACAGCATCTCTTCTTCATAATAAGTAACTCTTGATCATGTCAGGATTTCCTTGAATACAATTGGACTACTTGCATGTGCAACTACTTACCAATTCAGGATAAGTAAGGACTTCTTCAGTCTTTATTTTCTATTTCAAAACTAGTATTCTTTCTTTCTTTCTTTCTTAATATGGATGAGATGGATTGTTTCTCCTATATGTTTCTACAGTGGCTAATACTATTTGGGTGCTACTGTGATATAAGTAATAAATCACAAGAACATTGACACTAAGAGTGTTAGATTTATTTCTTATTAACTGATCCCATCCTACTAGTGAGCTGAAGTGCTGACTGGTTCATCCCTTCTGTTTTCATTTTTATTTATATCTAGTGTTTTTATTAAATCTGGATTTTTTTTCATTTTTTTTGACTTCTTGCGCCTTTTTCTGTCTTTTATAAGAACACTGTTCTTGATTCTCATCAGAAATGCAAGTGTGTGTCTCCATTAACTAGCTGGCAGGGGAAATGGTTAGAATGGCAGAGTCTGTCTTAATTCCTACTCATCATAGTTATTAATACAAAATTAATCTCCATTGGCATCTGTCCTAGGATTCAGATTTCTAATTCCACTGTACAAGATAGCAGTGCAGTGGTTGCCATTGTGTATTCATGCCAACCAGAATTAGCAAAGTACTGTTCTACTTCCGTCTGCCAAATTAAACTACAGCATGTAGTCTTGGTTTTATTGCATTTTTTATTTCACATTTCTGCTCTCCCTTATTATTAGGCTGCCCTCATCTCAAAACACACTTTCCATATCTAAAGACAGTTAAGAATCTATGCATAATATTTTCTAAAGTGCCTAAGTCCTATTGTCAAAAGTGAATTGGAGATAGATTTCAAAGAAATTTAGATGCCCAAAAATGCAGGTAGGTGCCAAGTTGGATCTTCAAAAATTCCAAGTCAGTTTAAGCACCTAACTCCAATTGAAATCAGTGCCTAGAGGCTTTTGAAAATCCCACTTGGCACCTATCTGAATCTTTAAGTGCCTAAATACCTTTAAAAATGGCTCTGTAGGACTTGGGGAATCCAGAGTGCTAAAATGTTTCCTGTTGGCTCAGACTTCTGAAATAACATTAAAGTTGATGTGCTCACATAGACAACTCAAATTCAGATTCTTAATGAAGGTTCAGAGTACTGGTGAAATACTTTTAATTGATATTTGAGTCCTTCCCTCAGTGGGAAGATTCCAATCTCCATTTCTTGGGATCTTTAGGGATTAGACAAGATGACTGAGAAAGGAGATAATGAAATATTCTGGGCAAAATAAATCCTAGAAAAGAGAGGGAAAGTTAAATGACCTTGTTCTTTCCCCTTTTAATTAAAATTTTACATGTTATAATAAACAAGCTCAGTTCTTGCCTAGTGGACAGATGTCTATAACACAGAAAACAACAAGATAATTGGCACTAATCTATAACCTTGTTGATAGTCTTAGAGAGGAAGTCAAGTTTGAATTGCTCTGGTGGATGCTATATAAGTACTAAAATTCAATTTAAAATGCAAAAACAAACAAGAAATTTAAGAGCTCCTCATGCTCACTTTGGTAGCCAGCCACTTCCCTTGGCCTCTTTAAATAGCGACAGCCTCTTCCATTTAAAAATGTCTCTGGTTAAAAAATCTCTCTCTGGTAGCATTACAGGAAGTATATTGTTGTTGCCTTCCCCTCTCCCCTCCCCTTTTTTTCCCCTACAATCTTCTCTTTCTAGCAGTTTTAGAATGGCGGCATATGACATTTTAAAACCACAAGTGCCAATGTTCTGGGCCCTTACAACATTCACACATCTGTCCACATAGTTATTATTATTCATAGTAGTAATAACAATGATAAGCATGTATACAGTACTCTAGAAACAAAGTAATCATTTCATTCATTGCTTCTCTCACACATTTACCCATTCACAAATCCATTCTCTCACTCACCCACATAACTTGTTCATGCCAAGATGCTCTTTTTCATCTGTTTTAGTAACACAGCTCTCTCTCTCTCTCTCTCTCTCCCTCTTGATATTGGGAAATCACAAAATCAACATCTTTCATGATCAGCTGTAACAAAAAAGAACCTTTAAACTCCAGTACCATTGAGATAATAAACATTGCCTTTCCTTTGACACTTACATATAAACAACATTACTCAGTTAGGATATGTCTAAACTACGATTTTAGGTCAATATTATAGAAGTTGATTTTTAGGAAGTCATTTTATACAGTCGATTGTGTACACCCCACCAAGCGCATTAAGTTGGCGGAGTGCATCCACACTACCATGGTTAGCATCTACTTACAGAGTGGTGCACTGTGGGAAGCTATCCCACAGTTCCTGCAGTTTACACTGCCCATTGGAATTCTGGGTTAAGCTCCCAATGCCTGATGGGGCAAAAACATATTTGCGGGTGCTTTTGCATACATGTCATCACTCTCTCCTTCCCTTCCTTCCTCCGTGAAAGCAACTGCAGACAATCATTTTGTGCCTTTTTGCCTGGGTTACCTGTTCCAATGCCATAGGATGGCAAGCATGGAGCCGCTCAACTCACCGCTGCTGTTTCGTGCATTGTAAACACCTCACACATTATACTGCAGTATGTGCAGAATCTGGCTAAGAGACGGCAGCACGAGGACAATTGTGAGGAAGACATGGACACAGACATTCCTGAAAGCATGGGCTGTGGCAATTGGGACATCATGGTGGTAGTGGGGCTGGTTGATACAGTAGAACACCGATTCTGGGCCTGGCAAACAAGCATAGACTGGTGGGACCACATAGTATTGAGGGTATGGGACGATTCCCAGTGGCTGCAAAACTTTCTTATGCGTAAGGCCACTTTCCTGGAACTCTGTAAGTTGTTTTCCCCCACCCTAAAGCACAGGAATACCAAGATGAGAGTTGCCCTGACAATTGAGAAGCGAGTGGGGGAAGCTTGCAATGCCTGACTGTTACCAGTCAGTCGGGAATCAATTTGGAGTGGGCAAATCTACTGGGGGGACTGCTGTGATTCAAGTAGCCAATGCATTCACTGATGTTCTGCTATCAAGGGTAGAGACTGGGAAATATGCAGGTCATAGTGGATGGCTTTACTGCACTGGGGTTCCCTAACTTTGGCGGGGTGATAGATGGAACGCATATACCTATCTTGGCACTGGACCACCTTGACAACCAGTACTTAAACCACAAGGGGTACTTCTCAATGGATCACAAGAGACATTTCACCGACATCAACGTGGGATGGCCAGGAAAGGTGCATGATGCTTGCATCTTTAGGAACTCCAGGCTGTTTGAGCAGCTTCAAGAAGGGACTTACTTCCCAGACCAGAAAATTACTGTTGAGGATGTTTAAATGCCAATAGTTATCCTTGGAGACCCAGCCTACACCTTGCTCCCATGGCTCATGAAACCATACAGAGGCAGCCTGGACAGTAGTAAGGAGCAGTTCAACTATAGGCTGACCAAGTGCAGAATGGTGGTAGAATGTGCCTTTGGACATTTAAAAACTCACTGGCGCTGTTAGTTGACTAGGTTAGACTTCAGCACAACCAATATTCCCATTGTTATTACTGCTTGCTGTGTGCTCCATAATATCTGTGAGAGTAAGGGGGGGATGTTTATAGTGGGGTGGGAGGTTGAAGCAAATTGCCCGGCTGCCAATTTTGAACAGCCAGATACCAAGGCGATTAGAAGAGCACAGGTTGCCATGCTGCACATCAGAGAGGCTTTGAAAACCAGTTTCATGACTGGCCAGGCTATGGTGTGACAGTTGTGTGTGTTTCTCCTTGATGCAAACTTGCCCCCTTTGTTGGTTTTAACTCCCTGTAAGCCAACTACCCTCCCCTCTTTGATCACAGCTGGCAAAGGAAATAAAGTCACTATTGTTTTGAAACCATGCATTCTTTCTTTATGAATTAAAAAAAAGAGACATAACAGATAAGGTATCCCGGCTGGAATAGGGAGGGGTGGGGGAGAAGGGAAAGGGAGAAGGACAAGGTCACATTGCTTATTGTAGCCACACTACAAATCAAAACTGTTTGAATGACAGCCTTCTGTTGCTTGGGTTATCCTCTGGAGTGCAGTGGCTGGGTGCCTGGAGCCTCCCCCACTGCATTCTTGGGCGTCTGGGGGAGGAGGCTATGGAACTTGGGGATGAGGGCAGGCGGTTGTACAGTGGATGCAGCAGTGGTCTGTGCTCTTGTTGGCTTTCCTGCAGCTCCACAAGATGTCTAAGCATGTCCGTTTGCTCCCCCATTAGCCTCAGCATTGGATCCTGCTTCTGCACATTGCACTCACTTAATGCTTTCCTGGACTCTCCCACTGAATGCCTCTATGCATTCAGCTGTGCCCTATCAGTGCGAGAGGACTGCATGAGCTCGGAAAACATGTCATTGCGAGTGCATTTTTTTTGCCTTCTAATCTGCGATAACCTCAGGGATGGAGATGATAGGGGGAGCATAGAACCATTTTCACCTGTGGGGGGATAAAAAGGGAGAGTAAAATTTAAGGTGATACATTTCTGAGAACAAAAGGGAGACTCTTTCACAGTAAATCAAGAAATTCACAGCAGACAGCACATGTGCTTTAGGTACAAGGTCGCATTTTGCCTTTTATATTGAGCACCTGCTGGTATGGTGACACATCAGACACGGCTGGGCAACAGAATTCAGTTTCCAGGCAGCCATGGTGAGCCAAAGGGTATGCAGGTTTGGCTTCTAACGCCTTCATAACATGTGGGAATGTTTTCAAACTGCAGCACCCTCCTTTCCCATAGCAAGCAATGCCGATTGAGTTTGCCATTTAAAAGGAGAGGCTGCAGTTTTCGGGTGGATGTGCAACACACATCTCCCCCTACCCTTCCGCGTGGCTATTTGGGATGATCCCTTCACCCCCACCCTCCGCGTGGCTATTTGGGATGATCCTTTCATCCCTTCCCCCGCAACATGGTTATTCTCAGGGATGATTCCTTTTAGCCAAGCGCAAACAGCCCAGCATGAACAGGTTCCTTTTACTGTTCTCTTACAAAAATTCCCCTTTTTCAACCAAGTGACCATGAAAGATATAGACTGAATCTTGCTTGAATGCAACCAAAGCCCCGGGCCATTCGCTGCCATGCTTTGTGCTGCATTGATTCCAGACTACTTGCTACTGGCTTGGTGCGGTAAATTGTCGTACCATGGAGGACAAAAAAAGGCAGCCCTCCCCAGAAACCTTCTGCAAAGGCTTTTGAGTACCTCCAGGAGAGCTTCATGGAGATGTCTCTGGAGGATTCCCGCTCCACGCCTAGACATGTTAATAGACTTTTCTAGTAGCTGTACTGGCTGTGAATGCATCCCAAGTCTTCAGGGTAAATCAGACATTAAACACTATTGCTTTTAAACCCTGTACTATAGTTACAAATGTGCACTCACCAGAAGGGCTTTCTCCACCTTCAGGGCTGGGGATCCTGCCTTGGGAGGCTCCAGGGTGATGAAAAGGTCCTGGCTGCTGGGGAGAATGGATTCACCACTTGCCTGCTGTGCATTCTTCTCCTCCTCTTCCTCTTCGTCATCCATCCTCCTTTGTGTTGCGTGAGACTCCCCCCTTGCAGGTGTCCACGGACAGTGATGGGATAGTGGTAGGGTCCCCCCCTAGAATGCCATGCAGCTGATCATAGGAGCGGCATGTATGGGGCTCTGACCCAGAGCGACCTTTTGCCTCCTTTGTCTTTTAGTAAGCTTACGTGAACTCCTTGACTTTCATGCGGCACTGCTGTGTGTCCCTGTTGTAGCCTCTGTCCATCATCCCCTGTGTGATTTTGGCATATATATCAGCATTTCTTCTTTTTGCTCAGAGTTCTGCCTGCACAGATTCTTCTCCCTATACAGCAATCAGATTCACTGTCTCCCATTCGCTCTATGCTGGAGCTTGTTTGCGATTCTGGAGGGACTGCAGGGTCAGCTGTGCTGCTGAGCTCACCAAGCTGACCAAACAGGAAATGAAATTCAAATGTTCCTGGGGCTTTTCCTGTGCATCAGAGTTCAAAGTGCTGTCCAGAGCAGTCACATTGGAGCACTCTGAGATAGCTCCTGGAAAACAATAACATTGATTTGCGTCCACACTACCCCAAATTCGACCCAGCAAGGTCGATTTTAGTGCTACTCCCCTTATCGGAGAGGAGTGCAGAAGTCGATTTTAAGAGCCCTTTAGGTTGCTGGAATGGGATTGCTTGTGTAGATGCATTCATTATAAAATCAATCTAACATGCCTAAATTCGACCTAACCCTGTAGTGTAGACCAGTGCTTAGAAATAGCTATTTTCCATACTGAAATCTATAAATTCAAAACATATGCTTTGCCTCTGATCTCACAATCAGAACCAGGAGTGAGAATCTTGTTAGCTCAGTTTTGAAATGTTTGATTTAAGAAACTGACATTGCAAGTCACCGCAACTAAGAAAACCAGTCATCCCGGCTCTTCCAACTAGTTCTTTAGACATGCTATATCAAAATTCATGTCTTTTTACTATCTCCCGTCAATTATGCTACCAATTTTGTAATCTCAGTTGTGCAGAATGCTGAACCAATAGCATTGTATCACTGGACCTTCAGTGGCGGGCCTAATTCAGTTTCTTCTCACTTTTATTATTAATAAAGTACTATATATAAAATCTCATCTAGATGTACATGCTGTTTGAACTAGACAAAAGTAGATCAAATAGATGCTTGATAAATAGATTTAAATGTCAGCTGACAGCCCTTGGCTCACTATCAACAAAAGTACTTAAGCATGTGCTTAACTTTAAGCATGCAGTGAAATCCATCCATATTTGGCAAAGAACATAATCATATACTTAAGTCCCATTAACTTCAATGTTTTGTTGAAGTGCTTCAGTGAATTAGAGCCTTAAATATTGTATTGTAGTGCCGAACCCTTGAAAAGCCAAAATTTGTTAATGTTTTAGATCAGGAGTAACTTATTACATTCAGTGGAGTTACCACAACATAAAGCTAGTTTAAATGAGATCAGAATCAGGCATTAAGATTAAATTTCTAGCTGCAGTAGCTAGGTTGGGCATCTTCTAAAAATAGCCATTTGACTGTTCTTTCCTATACCTTGTTATACAAAATGTAGATTGATATATTCCTATGGTGATTCATACATTATAAGTTGTCTGTGGTGTGCAGTTCATAGCTAGTGGTATGGAATTTTCATTTAAATGGAACATCTAATGATAATACAACATATTACATTGTAAAAAAATCAGACTCTTAAATTTAACTGAATAATTTATCCATAACCATAATACTTTAAAATTTTTAGTTGATAAATGTTCACTCATATAATTTCTTGGATACTTTGAATATTTTTTTCCAGATTGTCAAGTCTACATATTACAGTAATATTGAGCCAGATTCTAAGATTAAGTTGATCTGCACAGAAAGTATGTCAGGGAAGGTGTGTATGAATGTGGCTAAAGCACACAGTTTCATCCTCCCGATTCAGCTGCTGCTCTGTGCAGAGCATCCTTGTGTTGATTCTGAATGGCCTGAGGCCTGCTTTAACTTATACTGGACAGCAATGACAGAGGGCTGAAAACACTGCCAAGAATGGGGGGTAGTATATGAGAAATCCAGCTATACTCCCTTTTCCCTGCTACACTAACAGCTGTGGGAGGGAGTAGCAAAAGAACCTCTATATTGCTTTTATGACAACAGAGAATGAGCCTCATATTGGGCTAGTTAAGCCAGCTTTATGACCAGATTTGCATTGGCAGCCACATCACAACAGAGAACCTGTCCCATTATATTCAAGTAATTCACATTTCTTTCTTTTGCATATTGCAAAACATACATGAAAGTGCATTGTTACTTTTTCTTTTTTAGTTTTTGATACCATAAGGTGATCTAACCAAACAGAACATTTTGTACAGTTTTCATAATGTTAACAAACTGCTGCCTTAGGTCCAATAAGCAGCAGATTTATTGAAAGTGACTAGCCAAGTCAATATCTGGAATGAAACAGCTAGTTTCATCTTGTCCAATTTTTACATTACTCTTCATTTTCCCTGGGAACTATAAAGCCGAAACACTTTCAGTAAAAGACTTCCTTGTAAAATGATCTGTTCTATCTGTCAGGAAGAAGGAATGCATTTTCACTGCTTTAGTAACACGATATGCATCCTTCATTTTATTTTAATTCAGTCACTGGAACCCTAATGATCGAAGCCATTTCAGGAGGTGCCATCAATTATGCCAGGGATCTCATTCACAAGTGAAGGATGAGTCCTTCTCTCTGTTACTTAGAGGTCAGTGATCATTCCCAAACCTCTCCTATAGCTACAAATAGTGCCGCACCTTTTGTGTGTGTCTTCCATTTTTCTAAATGCTGCAACTTCATTATTTTTTGTATGCCTTGGTTATAATAACTTCATACGTTTGATGCTGTCAGCCCTGATTCTGCTTTCATCCATTTTTATTAATTCAATTGTATACCATACTGACTCTCTGAAAGAGGACAGCAGACTAGATACTGGATCAGAACATTTCTTTTTTTCCCCCTCCATGGAACTGGGGTAGCAAATCATACACTGCAATAAATTATGTTAAGAATAATATTTAGTCTCTTATCATTTTTGGTACTATTTGTCAAAAAGGATGAATAATCTGAATTATCTTTGAATATTTTTCATATGATCCTCTACAGTACATGGACTTATTGTGGCTAAATCAGTTGTACTTTAAGAGAGGACAAGTCAGTAAAATAAAGTCACAGAAAGTGACAAAATAATCATAGTGCAAGATCCTGAAATTTCTTATATTGCATCATTGAGGCTAAAAGTCCTCTATATTGATGTAAATTTAAAACAAACATTGCAAAATAGGGTCACAATTAGCAGTATCTAAACTTCCACTGACACAATAACACTTCTCTATTCCTCTTTCACCATCACCCTTTCGGACTACCTGAAATGTCTGTTTGCTCTAGCCTTCTTTCCCAATTCCTGCATGCTTATAGGAATGGAGTAGGATTCTGATGACTCCAGTCAGGTTCCTCAGCACTTTCTGTGTGGGGGGAGTATAGGAAGCAGTCCTGTAATCAGCTTCTTGAGACCAGAATGAATGTGAAACTCTGATTAGAAATACAGACTCCATTAACAGATAATTAACAATCAAGTATATCAGATACAGTATATTATGTGACACCATTTATGCATTATTCCCTTTACTGGGGATGAATGATAAAGTGAACGTTGATTAGGAACAAATCATGCTTTGTGACTAAGGAGTAGAGCAGCTGTTCCAAAACAGTGGTCCATGAATCACTGGAGGTCCACAGAGCATTTACTGCCGATAACTGGCTAGTTACATGGTGCTAATTCTTTGTTTCACCTGGCCTTGTTAGTGTCTTGGCTTTTCCTTGAAAAGAACATTTACAGGCCATCTAGGGGAGAAGCCAGCATAACTGCCTCTACCAGAGGTCACTGCTATATAGCAGTGTATTCGTATTTAGTATTTCTTGTAAATATACCTTATATCTTAGGACTTAGCTACACTACAGATTCTCATCCACAATATCTATGCTGGCAGAGTCCTGTACTGTAGATGCAGTGTAAGCCAACAGAAGGAGTCTTTCTGCCAGCTGAACTACACCACCTCATCAAATGACTTTACAACTCAGCTGTTGGCATAGTTGCATCTACAATGGTGGCTCTCTCAGCACAGGTTTGACGGCTAGGGGCTGTGATTTCCCACTCCAAGGCAACATAGCTATGGCAGCAAAACATTTTAGTGTACACCAGGCCTTAAACAATTTAGTGGTTATCTTATACCTTACAAAGTAGCTGAAGAGACTAAATGTACTCTATAAAACACAACAGAGAGATTTAGATATGCAAATAACTTCTAGCTAAAAAGCACTTGACTAAAAGCAGAGTGCATGTGTGATGCAAACATTGCTTGTTAGAAATCTTTAAAATTTCCTAGAATTAGCGACACTGGAAATGTTTGCTTGAGAGTAGAAGTGGTTGTACAAATTCATGGAGTCAGATAGAATAATTCTGACTCCTCTGAAGATAAAAATGATTTTTTCCATTGTGTGAAGCTGCACTTTCAAAATACATACTAACTGGGCAAAATTATTTATCTGCCATCTGAGAATCAATTTTTTCTTCCACTCTTCTCTTTTTCCTCCCTATATTTAATCAGCCTTATTGCAGATTTAAAAACCATTTGTGGCAGAACTGAATAATTGAATTCTGAAATAAAGTGGGTAGCCTGTTAGTTTTCATATACATGGTGCCTATTTGCGTGATAATACTCAATATGTCCTTTTAGCTTGCTTTATTTTTTTTATGTTTTTTACCATAGCTGGTGACCAAAAGTTAGGGAAAAATGGATTAGGGATGGTTGTGTGAGCATTAAATACTATTTCTCTAGAGTGAATATTGCATCCAAAATGTTTGAAGGTTTTCCCATATGCAGTCACTAACTATACCTTTTTGAGAATCACTGTAACAAACAGTGTTTTCTGTATGATAAGGTATGATGTGGTTAATTTACCTCTACCCATTCATTTAAGTACAGTTGGGAACCTTTTTATATCTACCTCTCTTTTATAACGTTCTCTGTTAGAATTCTGTGCTCTGAGCTCCAACAATGCATTATTCTCATTACCTCTAAAGTGCTTGGCTCCCAAGGATAATGACGAATCAGAATGTTCTTAAAACTATTATTTAAAAGTATTGAATTGCATGCTTTAAGGTGAATTGCTAGTACCACAAGCCAAAGCATTTGCAAAATACTTGTGCTGCATACAAAGCTTCTTGTGCTGCATTTCCTTTTCCATCATGCCTATCTAAATTGTTTGTGAGTGGTTCAGCACAGACATTTTTTTCTACCATCTTCTTAGTATCAGTGTTATAGCACTTGTATTATTTTAGTTTGGGTTTTAATAGATGATGCACCAGTCACTGGAATGCTAACAAAATGATAGTTCTTGTGCCAGGTCATGAAATGCCCACACAGACTTTAACCCTGTTGCCATGCTTTGCTTTGACACCATTTTTCAGCAGAGAGACTAGTGTCTGAATTAATTTTTTTCCTGATTGAAAAATGTATGCACCGCTTTACATTCTTTGCAAAGTGTCATTTTGTCCTTTAGTTCTGTTGCAATCATTATGTTATAAACGACATAAAATGACTAATGTCAAATGGCTGCTCCTTGCCAACAATGTAAAGCCGTGAATACTGTTAAATACATGGCGAGAAAAAGTGTGTGGTCCACAGATTATCTACTGGCTGTGCATGAATCAAATTAAATTCAAACTGCTGGAGATTTATAATCTTTATTTTTAATATATGGTCCCTTTTGCCTATTAAAATCAACTAATTAATATGAATATACTCTTAAACTTGAAGGGCTGTAGTCAGTCACAAAGTCGTGTGGGTGTACAAAAGTTCTTTGACTTTGTTATTTATAGAAGAATTGCCATGACACATTAACTATGTCTGATTTAAAATATATATAATAGATGTATTTTTATACAAATATACATACATTTTTATAGCTAGATGTGTGTACATACTTTTCTACAAAGGGGATACCTCTGGTTGTTTTTACTATGCAGGGAAGAAAGGGGTGTATTATGCTATAATGAGATAGCTGATGCACTGTGTTGGGCTGAAGATAAAGCTGCTGCAAGTCTATGGCTTTATTGGGTAGCAGGTACAGATACACAGGGAGCAAGGAGAATGTTGTTAGCAAGGTGAGAGGGGAGGCAATAATGTGAAACTGAAGCCCTGTTGCTCCAAATGGAAGCCATTTGTGGTCCCGTCTTAGAGACTATTTTGCTGTCTTTGTTGCAGCTAAATATGCTACAGAAGACCAAAAGAGTTTTCATTTTCAAAAGTAACATTTTGTCCTTGGAGTGCTTCAATTTAAAAATGATCTGATGAGATGACACATTTTGCCTATTGCCAAATGAGTAAAACAGATGGTTGTTTTTTTAAAAAAAATGCATATAGGGATTGCCAGACTGGATCGCTCCCATAATCTATCTAGTCTAGTATCCTGTAGGTGAAAGTGATCAGCACAAGATGCTTTCAGATGAATGTACAAGAAACCTGATAGAAGGCAGATAGGATGAGCACATTCTTTTCAGTACTCACCATCACAAATATAAAGCTATATTTGAAAGCTGAAGTATGGAGATTACTCAATAAACAAAAGTTTTATTGCATTAACTATACAAAATAAGAAAAAGTGTTGACAGATGTTTTGTGCAAAGTACCATACTAAAAGCTTTCAATTAGTCTAGAAAAACTGAGGGAATTATCTATTTAGCCATGCAAAAAAAGTAATAACAAAGTTGAGTTGTAAAAGTTTGCAGCATGTGATGATATTCATACTTTCTCTAAAACGTTATTGAATGAGTGACATTTACAGTAACTGGTGAACCAAAAGTGTATAAGAGGCAAATGTAGTGGATTAGATGGCTCAGGAGATCTGTAATGGGATATGGAGCCTTTCACCCTTGAATCAGTGTTTCAAGTTCAAGCCTATGTTGGTAGTGACTGAAAGTCATTACCAGCTGAAATGAAATGTGAAATGAGTTGATGGTCTCCCTCTATTTCTTAGTGTCTATATCACAAATGGCACTAATTGATGCCCTTATATACAGTCTCAGAGGAAAGGCAAAGGACTGAATAGACATGATGGCTGAACTACTCATTCACTCAAAGAGACATTTCCTCTAGGCACGTTGGTGTGTCGGGAATAGAAAAAAAAGTTTGTGTTGTCCTTTTTTTAGGCAGATTTCACTATTCAGAGTTGGCAATTTTCACTAACACTAATTTCTCTTAAAATATAAATACTCTAATAGTAGCTGGGAATAATATAGCAGAGCAATAATGTAATACATTCTTAGAGAGATGTTCTAATGGGCTCCCTTGCCATCTTTACTTTCAATAATACTGTGAGCTCTTTGGTGCACAGATCTCTTAAAAATAAATAAAGCAGAAAAAGGAGTAGTGTTTGCATATTCACTAATGGAATAATATTGTGCAGTGAATAATTGCAGCCATTCACCTAGATTTTCTTAATTTTAATAAAATATGCAAAGATTCACCAGGAATGAGAGAAATGTTGGAGTGATCCCTTTTCAGCTCTGTGCTAGGGAGGCTTCCCCATCCCTATAAGAGATTGGGCTAGGGCAGGCCAGACCGCTGTGCCAAGAGGCAACCAATCAGGCAAGGCCTGTGGGAAAGCCAATGAGGGCTGAGCAAGTGGTGGCCAATCAGGATCAGGATCAGCCCTATATAAAGACTACCTAGGCGAGGCAGAGGCAGTCTCTCCTGGGCCTCCAATAGGGAAGGTCTGTCTCCTGAGCTAGAAGACCAGCACCTGGGACAGCGCAGTACTGGGCAGGCTCGGGGGAGCCGAAGGGAACACCAGCCTTCTACCTGCCAGGCTGCAGGCCCTGAGGGAAGGGCCTAAAGAGTGCAAAAGGTAAGAAGGGAAGTGACCCAGGGAGAGTAGACAGCAAGTGAGGGGGAGAGAAGGAGGGCAGAGAGGCTGCCGCTAGAGGGTCCCTGGGTTGGGACCCAGAATATTGAGTGGGCCTAGGTCCCACCCTTACCCCATATATTGCAAATGGCTGTGGGACGTGGCCATATTGGACTGCACCATACTGCTGAAGGAAGGGGTTAGACTTTGGGAGCAGCTGGCCACTGCGGCAGGTGAAAGACTGCTGCTAACCCCCCCTCCCCCAAAAGAGGGGGAGAACAGACTAGGGGACATTGCTGGAGGTCAGTGTCCTGAAGGGGATGCTGCAAGCAGAAGGGAGCAACACAGGTCCAGGTGCAAATGGAGGGTGAGAGACGGATGGGACACCACCAGGAGAGGGCACTTCCCATGGACTGAGCTAATTCCCGGACTGACCATCAGGAGGTGCCACAGGGGTGAGTCCTAAACATGTCACAAGCTCCCAGAAACAGATCTCAGAACAGCCATAATTAATTGCCCAGGTACGGAGATCAGAAGTAGTAAAATTGAAAAAGACGAGATTGCCCAATCCTCAGGAAGTCAACACTTGACCCTGATGGTCTGTCCAGCTACTGTCCCATATCCATCCTTCTGTTCCTGAGCAAACTAACTGAGAAAGGACTAACAAGCTCCAGCAACATGACATCAGCCAGCCATCCTGGATGCTTCACAATCAGTATCTCATGATAGTGAAACATCTCATGACTATGGACACAAATAAGATCTCCATGCTCATGCTGCTGGACCTCTCTGCAGCCGTTGACAAAGTGCACCATAAGTTAGTGCTAAGCCACCTGCATGACACAGCAGGAATAGATGGTCCAGTGCAACAATGACAACAATCATTGTGTCCCTTCCCCCACCCTGCCTGTGAGTATCTGCTCCTCCTTTCCAAAGGGCCTCACCTCCAGAGATACATACTATCCACACTTCTCTTTTTTTTTCAGAATCTACCACTGGGAGAGATAGTGAGATACCATGAGCTTAGCTGACAACAGTATGCTGATGCCACTTAACTGTATATCTCATTCAAAACTATGCAACTGTCATCACTACTAAAACCAAATTTTTGGATGCAAAGCAGCTAGCTCAAACTGAATCCAAGCAAGACAAAGTGATGCTGGTCAGAAAGGGGAAATGTTTCAAAGATCTGGTCAAGACATTGTTTCCACCTTCCAATGAATCCATACAGTCTGTATTCATCAGTAGCATTAGGTCTCAGAGTCCTATCTGATTCCTTGATAAGCTTAGATGATTCGGTAGCCGCAATTTACAAGAATGCTATCTTTCACCTTTAGCTTGCTAGGAAACTTTATGCCTCCCTCTCAGACAAGGAAATGGTCATAGCAGTCCCTGCATTTGTCAGCTCCAAGCTGGTTGACTGTAACTCATTGTTATCCAAAGCTGAATGTGAAGATGATGCACAGTTTCTAGCTGGTAGTGAATGCAGCTGCCTGCCTTCTCCCTGGCTCAGACCACAGTGAGCATATCAAGCCAGTGCTTGAGTCCTTTTGCTGACTTCCAGTCAGTTCTGATTCAAATTTAAGGCCTTCATCCCAATGAATTTCAATCTACAAACCACCATGACAACTGTATTCCTCTTGGACAATGCAGATCACAAAGCCCAGTATGAAGCCTGTGAGAGGTGGGAGCAAAACATTCCCACTATGGAGCAATTTCCAGAATAGTACAGGTGAAGCTAGAATTTACCCATCTTTAGAAAATGCCATACAGCTTTCCTCTTTGAAAAAGCCTTGCTGCTGTAAGTGACAAATAAAACACCTCTTTTGTTCCCATCTCCTCAGAAGAACCCTACCCCACGCAGAGTTCTGACTACATAAAGGGGAAAGTGCCAGAGACTCCATGAAGTCCAATAGGCATTTTGCTGTTACTATTGATTTTAAGTGGGAGACACTCAGATTCTATGTGTGGCAGTATAAAACTCTAAAATAGACATTTGCTTGACTTCAGGCACTTCTTACTAATAGGAACACAGGAAATTGGTTGAACTAGAATGTAGCCCATGTGCATACACTGTGAAATAATGAACCTTTTATGTAGAAGAATGATGCACTGTGGAAAGTGTGTATATATAACAGGGATGAAGAACAAAGACTTGGGTAAACTGAATCTATGTATCATAAAAAGAAAAGAGTAATACATTCTGTATGTAAGTAAGTCACATATACCATGCATATCACACTGAACATGAAGAAGAGATATAATTAACCTTCACATTTTCATTTTTAGGGGCTTGAGTGCTTTGCTCAGACATAAGATATTCTGTGTAATTGCAGCCCTTGTCCCATACACCTTTATAAAGAAGAACAGCAAATTTGATCTCTGTGTGTTGTATTCCAGCCTATTGTACTATACAAAAATTCTATAGCTGATCATGTATAAAATTTTGCTCAGGATTAAAACATATCACATTGTGTAAAACCAAAGTAAATCTAGAGTTGCAGTAGAATTTAGCTATTCTTTCCACTCCTTAAAAATGTTCCTAGGGGGGTTAAATTTATGACAATGAAATGGCAATCATGACAGTCAGGCTGCTTTTAGTTTGTTTGTCGTTCTGAGCTACTGATCTGAAGATGCCTAGAGTTCAGAGGAAAACAATTAAATTGTTTCCTCTTTATTCACCCCAGCATTTCAAGATGAAGCTGAAGTTAATTTTAGAAAGCTTTAAAACTAGCTGTTCATTATGGTTGACCAGTGTTCATTATGGTTGACCAGTATATGTATTAGAAGGGTTGATAAAAACACACTGTATACATTCTCTCATCTCTGTATGCATACACGCGCTCACAGGTGAAAGAACAAAACTAAAGAATTACTCATTCAGAATTATCCCAGGAATTGGTTGAGGGGCCTGTACCACTGAAGGATAGCTTGGACTAAACAAGCAGCATTCTGGTAGTTCTGCTGTTTAGAGAGTACTCAGGGGTTAGTGTTGTTGGGGCGTGGTATTGCATTTGTATTAACTGCACGTACACTCAGTTCAGTCTGACTCCCCTAATGGCTCCCTATTCAATGTAACAAGCAAAAAAAAGTGGCTTCAAGCCATTTCTCCCCCAACCCACTCAGCTCCAGAATAGCTTAACAGAGAAAAGTTGTCAAAGTTCTCACAAGGTATGTTCAGAAGCATATAAGAAATTAAACAGTTAGTACAGCATTGGATTGACTACGCAAATACATAGAAGCCAGACTGGGATACCCTTACAGTGAGTAGTACATTACTCCACAAGTAGTTCCACTAACTTCTGTGTGATTAGTCATGGTACAAGTTATTATTCTGTGTGAGTGAGGTTGTCACATTCTAGCCCCTAGATATTACTGCAGCATAATATTGACTATGGTAGCAGTATAACATTTTAGTAACTTGATACCCATCCCTGAGATTAGTGGCTTTCTTTTGGCTTCTTTTTGTCACCCTCACAGTTGACAACATTCTAAGCAGGAGCAGAGATGATAGACCAGATTCAGTAAGGAATTTAAGCACTTTCCCAACATGGTTAATTTCCTCAGAGAATTTCACAGTGTGGAAAAAACAGTGAGTGAAGGTGGAAGAATACAGTGAAATGGTTCAAGGGGGAAGGGAAATTTCCCATTTTGGGGCTGGCATCAGTATCAGGCTTTTCTCCAAATTCACAAGAAATAATTAAAAGTATAAAAAGATTTTTCCCATCATAATTATAAAATATATGTACATATTAATAAAGGAGAAACAGGAGTCTTCTCCATAGCTTTTGATAAAGTGATAGCACAATATCTGCTTCCCATTTAACTATTTCAAGATAGATGTATTCCAACAAGAATTTACACATGGTATTTTCAATCCAAAGAAATATAAAACTCCATTGCGATTTATGACTGAAAAACAGCAAAGTACTATGTATTACAGAACATTTTGGGATATATTGCAAGGTCCAATAAACACATTAGATAAATCAAATTTTAGAAACAGTAACTGATTGCCTGGTTATGGCATAATGATCTGTAGAAATATTTGTTAGGCAAAATATGTGTGCTTACATTAGCTATTTTTAATTATATTGTGAACAGAATGGAATTTACAGCCAACAAAGCATATTGATATAGGATAAGCTGAAGTGGGTATTCACCCACGAAAGCTCATGCTCCAAAATGTCTGTTAGTCTATAAGGTGCCACAGGACTCTTTGCTGCGCTTACAGATCCAGACTAACATGGCTACCCCTCTGATACTTGACTCCCTTTTTAGTGTATATTTCCAGTTTGATTTGCTGATATATTACACACACACACATAGGATGCACTGGTGGTAAAAGCCCACCTAAATTCTACCCATTTCTATAACTTAATCTTTTGGAAATCTCTTAAATATTTATGTCAATTGTTTTCATTTTCACACGTTTCTTCTCCCTATATTCAAGACTTCATGTACTCTGCCTCAAGTTAGACCTATTGCTACATTCTGTTTCAAGATCTCCTGGCTTCTGTAGCACTCTGTCATAGTAGACTAAAATTCAGACTTAAATAAAGAGAAAGATGGGATTACACTTAAAATATCTTACCAGTAATAACTATACATTTTATAACTGCTGTTGCCACCATGTCACCGCTTTCATGCTAATGAGATGAAATCTTTCTCTTAGGTCTCTTAGGTCAACACTGTCATTTCAGAGATGTATTAGCGCTATATAGGACAAAGCAGCTAGAGTTTTCACTGACTTCAGTGTGAGTTGTAGGTGCTCAGCAACCTTCCAGGATCTAGCTCTAGGGCCAGGAAATTGCTTTTAGTCATTCAGTGCAAGAAGTGTAGGACTTGAGGGACAATGTTAACAAGCATGACAAAAATTATATTGAAGCGTTCCCAGAAGCTTTAGTCTCCCATGTAACACAAAAGTGCAAACAAGAAACACTCAATATAGCCAGATTGAAACACTTCTATTTAAAGTTGAAGGATGGAGCAATCTTTTTATTTGCTTCATGAGACTTGTATCCACTAGATAAAGTAGAGCCCTGCTTTACTTTGCTAGCTGCTTTCTTCCAGCCAAGCTGGTGTGTGTTCGTGGAGGAATGGTTCATTAATAGTCCTTCACTTCGTTCATTCAGTCAAGTGCTTTTCAATTCATGTAGCTTCAGGTCAAGTAATTTGAACTTTGAAAAAAAAAAGTAGAAAATTATTCTGGAGACTTAGCAGAATGTCCTTGTCCTTTATATCATTGTTTCAGTAGGTATATATGACAAACGACAATGAGAAAAAGCTAAGCATTTTTCTGTGAATAACTCTGTCCTTTTCATTGATGGTACATTCACAATCTAACTCCTTTTCTTAATACTTGCTCTCAGGTGTTGTACTTCTTTCCTCCAGGAATTGGTTTATTAGGTTATGTTTCCAAAGACATTGGAAACTTAGGACAGTATTATACACTTTGAACTGGTTTCTTTTTTTTTTAGTTATTGCTATATTGTTTTCTTGCGTAAATTAAAATGTATCAAAAGTTATTTTTATTTGGCAATTCTAAGTAATGCGAAAAATATGGTATGCAAAAATTCTAAGAAATATATTGGAAAACGAATTTATGTAGATGAGAACCCTTTAATTGCTCTTATTTTTAAGATATTTTTCTTTTAATTTTCTGTTTACACAAGGGCCAATATTTTCAAACTTTGGTGCTTAAAGGAAAGCATCTAATCTAAATAAGTGTCCTGATTTTCAGAGATGTTCAGCACCTGCAACTACTATTGGTGATGGTGGCACTTGTTAGTGCTCTGCACCTCTGGAAATCAAGCCACTTAATTAGATGTCCAAATATGGACTTAGATGCTTAACTTTATACACCCATGTCAGACAGAAATGTGTAGTGGGAGATGTAGTTGAAGGTTCATCTGGATTCAGGTTTAAGGCTCTTCCCAGACTAGTCTTCAACCTATCCCTGCGCAAACAGCAACACACCCTCTCAACCTGACATCAGTATATTCTACTCTCCCCCTCTCTCTCTGATGTCCCATCCCACCTGTTCCTTCCCATTAAACATACTGTGTAACAGAGCCATAAAATTGAGAGGCATCCCAACTGTCAATCTATACAGGTATAATGGGATAAATTTTCAGATGCATTAGGGATTTGGGGTAATTCCATGTTTAAGTGCCCAACCTGAGACATCTTAGAGGGGCCTGGTTTTCAGAGAATGTAGTTTCAGAAATTCAGGCCCCTTTAAAATGTCTCAGTCACACAAAAACTGAGGCACCTAAAATCTCTAGTCATTTTCAAAATTTAGGCCAATATATTTAAGCCAACCCTGCCTGGACATGTAAGGGAGCCACTGTTTTTACCGCTCATCTCTCTGTGGTATTGTTACCATAGAGACTGGAGCAGCTGGAGCAGATAATGTCTTGTCAGCAGGAATCTTTATCTTCTGACCAGTAAGCTGATGTAATTGTTCATCTCTTCTTTACTTCTACGGTTGCAGAATTTCTAATCCTGATTTTTCCTTTTTTTGTCATGCATGTTTGATATGGTGAATATAAATCTTTAACCTCTGCTGTGTTACAATTGTTTCTTTTGCTCTCTGTGCTGCATTTACTGTCAGCTCTTGCAGGTCAGGCTATTAGTTTCAATGGGAGCATTCTGAGCCACTTTACTAAACGATGACAAATTCCAAGGCCAAGAAAGAGAACTTGCAAATATTTTCAGGAGGGACGTTCTTAGAGGACAAAATATCAGACTCTAATATAAATCCTTACATATTGATTTATATACCGTAATTGTATGTATGAAAAGTAGAGGGTTTGTAGGGTTGTATAGGATGCTAGTACAGACTTTAGCCAAATTCAAGCTGTGTTTGTTTTGGACCCGTCTTCACTCTGGGTTTGCTCTAACTATCAATGCTATTTATTTTTCAAATAGAGTGCTTTCTCCAGCCATTTGTTCTTGCAGTAAAAATAAAATCATAATACGAGATTTGCATTAGCAAGGCAACATGCTACACAATCATAAGCACAGGAATATGACTTTGCTGCGGTATCAAGCAAAAGAAAAGCTGGAATGAAATAAGTGCTTACAAAGCCACAAGTACTGGAAAAGTACATTTATATTTATATAGATGTTCCTTTTTCCAAGTCACTTGTAACTTAAAAGCCCATCTTTTAAGTATCTTCTTTCTCACACTGAGACACTGCTTTACTAGCCTCCATTTACATCACTCTTCGGTAATCTTTGAAAAAAATCAAACATATTTTAATCTACTCTCTCCTTTAAAAGTCTTCCTTTTTCACATTTTTCTGCAGGCCAACAGTGACAGAAGCATTCTCACCTACTGTGCTTCACTGCACGCTGACACTGAGAGTTTCACCGTTTCTGTTTCCTGGTATGTTGGGAGATTTTAGTCCATTTCAGGGCTAACACTTTTTGTCCGTTTCATTGTACAGAGAAACTCATGTATATGCTTCTGTTCTTTGATCCTATGGAACTATTGCTATCAATATCTATAGAACTCTTATTTGAGCTGTTCCTATTAACGATTGACATCAATAACCAAATACTGTCTATCACAGGTTGGGCTTCTACCCAGCTCCAGAATATAGGCTGCCACACCCTGTCTCTTGTAAGGGGGGTTATTTTCTTAATAGAAGCAAGTACACAAAGAGAAAATCAGTTTTTTAACTCAGTCCATACATTGAAGTTTCAGCTTCACCCCTCTTGAGGGCCTCTGGGCACTTCCCAGTTCAGACCAGCTCCATTCCCTCTCTTGGCCAGCAGACTCGGGGCTGTTTTACTGAGCATCTGTCCCTTTGCTTCAGGGGACCCAACACAAGAGTTAGCACCACTCCACCCCACTGTGACTTTTCTTCCTAGACACAGCCTTTCTCAATAAATCCCTCTTCTTCTGGCCAACTACCAACTATAGCAGGGGTGGCCAACCTGTGGCTCTGGAGCCATATGTGGCTCTTCAGAGGTTAATATGCGACTCCTTGCTTAGGCGCTGACACTGAGGCTGGAGTTACAGATGCTAACTTTCCAATGTGCTTTGGGGTGCTCACTGCGCAACACTCTGCTCTGCCCCAGATCCTGCCACCACTTCAACCTTTCCTCCAAGGTTCCTGCCCCTTCCCCCAAGCCTACCATGCCCTCGCTCCTTCCCCCTCCCCACCAGAACCTCCTGTGAACTGCAAAAGCGTTGATTGCGGCAGGCGGGAGGCACGGGGAGGGAGGGGGAGGCACTGATTGGCGAGGTTACCAATGGGCGGGAGGCACTGGGGGCTGGAGGGTGGTAGTGGATGGGGGGACTGCTAACATATTACTGTGACTCTTTGACAATGTTCATTGGTAAATTCTGGCTCCTTCTCAGGCTCAGGTTGGCCACCCCTGAACTATGCTATAGGCCCTTTAATTAGCTGTATGGGCTCACCTGTTCTAGTCCAGTGGTGCTGGGTCTAGTCTATCCACAGGGACCAGCCAACCTGTGACACTGTCACCTTGACATTAGTAAAAGTAACAGCAGGGAGGCTATTAAGGATCTATGTGCTGTCAGAGTCCATCGATTCATTCACTTCTGCTACCAGTAAGGGATGAGCAAATTAATGTAATAGACTACTAGTGTTAATATCAGCTTGACTGTGGGGCACATTTTCAAAGAGGACCCCATATGTGCACATGCAAACTTATGCACTCACTTTTCCAGTACTAAATTTACAAATGCAGTTGACAGAATCTTTCACCTGTGCAGGCGGGTGATTTTCATGTACAAAATCCATTTGTACAACCCTCACACATTTTGCAAGCAATAACGCTTGTACAAACACGTGATAGAATTTACAGTTATAAAACCCATCCCAACTGCTGGTACATGGGACTGCTGCAAGACTGCTGTTTCATCTGACCCCTCTCCTCACTCCTTCTATAACCCCTTAACTGCCTGTACAGAGCCCTCCCACTTTGTATTATAGGACCTAGCCAAGCTGACCTCAGTTGAACATTTTTGGTTTATCAGGTAGATAGATAAGCCAAAAATGACACTTAGCAGGAATGGGATCTGTGGCCCAAAAGAAAAAGTATTACTGTTTTATCATCCCATATATTCTGGCTTCCATTCAAACTAGCATATAAAACTATTTACTACGCTTCTCTACAACAATAATAGAGTTGTACTGTACATGTCTTGAGGATAAATTGCTGCAATTATTTTATTCTGAGAAGCAATGAAAGTCATATTGATGATGTTAGAGCAATAAGAAAAAAACATTAGTTTTTTCTCTTTAGACAGTATCAGCGATGATACAGAAGTATTTACACAATGCAGAATTCACTTTTAAAGGCTTACCTACCCATATTAGTTTATTTTTGTGTCTTGAATATGAAATACACAAACTCAAACTGAAATAGATATTTCTAACAACACTACACAAAATGCATCATATGTTGTATGTGTATATGTGCACTTCCTCTTCAGTGCTACCATAGGGAAAGATGAATGCATATTACTATAGTTCCATGTCTAGGACCTCAACTCCTGGAGCCATGTGATTATACCAAAATCTAAGCTTTCACTTTCTATAGAAAAGATTCAAAATGAAAACAGAATGTCCCTGCTGCAGGGACATCTGTCTAAGACCGCAGACACCCTGAAACAACAGGTCTGAGAGGAGTGAATTTTAGTGGAATATTAACTCAAAAATTCAGTGCTCCAGGGGCCCCAGAATATTGCCAATGCCACCGTTGTAAAGGACTCAGTGTGTCAAGGGTAGATGGATGCAGTGCTGCTGCTCATTCACCTAAACAGACATCCTGGCTGCTGGAGTAGTGGGGATTCTGCTGCCACCTCTGTATCCAATAGGAAAAGGGGAATACCACTGCTTCCAATGGGAGGGATCTGCTTCTGTGAGGAGAAGGAAGCCTCAAGTCATTATTCCTGACTCTTATGGAAGGGTGGGTGCACCCCTGCTACCTCCATTACAAGATGGGCTATTGAGGTCAGACTACAAGTGTCCCATGTTGTAGTGTGACTAAGGTCAGGGAGTGCCTTTGTTATAGCCCAAAAGCATAAGAAAGGTGAATTCCCAGAAATACTTTGTGTAACACAGAAGGCCCAAAGCCAACAGAAGACGCATGAGCTAGCAAGTAAAGCTGCAGCCCAGAAGTCCAGTCCAAAGGTAAAAGGAGACTTTGCTTATCTCAGTTAGTCATAAACATAAAAATATGATTTGGGTTTGGTTCAGTTCAGCAGATGACAAAGGTTTGCCCAAGCCAGAGAAGAAAAATATTTTTTCTTAAACATGGCAATGAATAATTTAATTGTTTTTTGTTTAAATTAAGTGGAAGGAAATACTGATATTGGTCACATATTCTCTTCAGACCCTTGAACCAATTTTTAAAATATCAACAATTTGGAGCCCAGCTTTCATTGCCAAGTTAAGCTGTGTTTTGCCTGTATGCTAGGCACTGCATGTATTCATAGCTGATGTAATTGCACAATTCTACACTCTTGAAAATGAAATGAGTATACACAGTTCAAACCACTAAAGACTGTCTTTCAATAGTATATACTTTGCAATTCATTCTGAAAAACAAAGGAAAATCAATGGAAACTACTGTATCTGCACACATCTGAGAGTAGATTTTCTTTTTCCAGATTACCAATTTTAATTAGAATTTGTACTTGAGAATTAGAAGTTGAATGATTTAGTATGAAGCTTTGTTTCTGTTCTAAGTAGTTTGCATATACAAATTATTTATGCTAAAAGCAAGTATGAATGTGAAATTAGACACCTAAACAAATAGCCAACCATATATTCATTGTTACATGCTAAAGTTGTACAAAGCTCTCAATTTTTTAAATAGAAATATTTCTGCTGGAAAACGATTATTTAATTAATATTATTTGGGCGTGAAGACATTGCCATTTCTGCTAGAAAACCAAATTTTTGTGATAATTATTATTGATTTAGGATGTACATTTTAGTATGTCCAATAGCCAGAAACAGGAAAACAGGATCAGGGCCACATTGCGCTAGGTGCTGTACAAAAAAATAAGCCGACTCCCTGCCCCAAAGCTCTTACATGTTAAAAAGCAGAAAAAGGCAGACAGTTCAATTCAGTTCATTTCATAGTATGTTATTGGAATGCTAAGTTATACAAGATCCTAATCCAATTCCCACAGAAGTCAATGGAAAAACTGCCATTGCTTTCAGTATGTTGGATCAGCTCCAAAATGTTGCCAAAGAATAATAATAATAATTAATAATAAAACCTCAGATACATGTCAGAGGTAGGTACAATGTGCACCAGAATGAAGCTTGGCACTGACTTGGTGGTTTTATCTCCATGTCCGTTATTCATCAATGTCTACTCCTGATCTGCTGATTGCTAAGAGGCTCACTGCTAAGTAGCATGATGTTATCTCTGCCGTATGTAATTAGGGTGAAGATTAGCACAAGTTATGTTCATTATTATGAACTTTTTCCTTCAATGAGCTTGTTATAAATGATGACATAAAACGAGGAGAGGACAGAGGGAAGGAAGGGACAGTGTTGTTAGAATGAAAAAGGGGAAAGGGAGAGAAAAAGAGGTGGTGGGTGACAGTAGTGAGAAGGAGGAGAACGCAGATAGTGGGATGGTCAGTCATGTGGCTGAAGCATAGTCCAAATTGTTCAAGTGTAGATATTTATTGCAAAGCTGAGGGGCCTGAAAGATCAGTCTGTGGTTCTGTGACTACTAGTTATACTGGGAAGGGAGGTTCTGGGCAGCAGAGGTCTTTCACTAGCCACCTGGAAATCTCCCTCTCATTGGTCCTAGCCAAGTTGAGGAGAGGCGGACCCTGCTGGAACTCATAGCCCTGGAATATCTTCAGGCTGTGAGCTATAAAGTTCTCCAGGAAATGTAGAGATGCCACACTTCCTGTACTCTCAAGATGAAGTCTAGTTTCTTGGGATACACTTCCTACTGGGGCAGAAACTAGGAAGCCCAGAATATGGCACCATAGGACTACACAGAGTAGTCGGAAGTTTGTTACCTCATTCCTGTACAGAGTACTGTTTGTAATAAAGGGTTTATATTGACACTGGTCTGCTGGTGAGTAAGTAACTACAAATTTCCAGGAGTGGAAGGCTTAGCATGCTGGCAGCCCCAGAGAGAAAGATCACATTGTATTGGCTGCAACAGATCCTGTGCAACTGCAAAGAACTCTCCGAACAGCCCTGACAATCAGGGGAAATACTGAATATGCCTGGAAAAGTTCTAACAGCAGTCTGAGCTGTATATGAAAGCCACAGGGGCAAATAAACAGGAGGATGAGCAAAAGATTATTTTGCTCTTAACAGTGGCAGTTGCAGAAGCCCTAGATATATGCAGTGTGTTCCATACAGGTGATGAAGAGGAAAGCTTGGCAGAAATAATGAAAATGATAATCATTGTGGTCCCCAGGAAAAAAGTTACTTATAAGAGATATATGTTCAGAGTGAAAACACAGAATGAAGGTGAAACAATGGAGAAGTTAGTCAGACTTAAAACTAAAAAGTCAGTTGTGTGAATATGGAATATTAAAAGGCTTTCCGATGAAATACAGTAATTCCTCGCTTAAAGTCATCCTGGTTTAAGTTGTTTCATTGTTACATTGCTGATCAATTAGAGAACATGCTCATTTAAAGTTGTGCAATGCTCCTTTGTAAAGTCGTTTGGAAGCCGCCTGCTTTTTTCCACTGCTTGCTGGAAGAGCAGTCCATTGCAGCTAACTGGTGGGGGCTTGTAACCAGGGTGAACCAGCAGCCCCCCCATAAGCTCCTCCTATCAGCTCCCTGCTCCCCTAAGTTCCTTGTGCTGCAGCCACCCAGCAGACTATCAAGGCAGTTCAGCTGTCCCTCCCCCCACTGCCATGTGCTGTTCCTGCCCTCTGCCTTGGAGCTGCTTCCAGAGACTCCTGCTTGCTGTGCAGAGGAGAGGGGGAAGAGGAGGGGCTAATGTCATGATGTCCCCTTTCCCCCTGCTCCTGAACCCCGCTTACGCTTTCTCCATATAGAGCAGGGAGAGGACACAGACGGAGAGAGCTTGGGGCAGCAGCTGCTGTCTCAACTTCCTGGTCCACTTAAAAAGACATTGCACTTAAGAGTGGGTCAGCTTACTTAAAGGAACAGTGTGTATCTAACTGTCTCTCCCACATACAAGGTGTGTGTCTGTCTCTGTCTGCTATGCTTTCTCTCTTCTCTCGTGTTTGTGCTGCCTTGTGTAAGAGCCTACATAAACAACAATGTGTAAATCCTTGAGGCCTCAGCCAAGTGCTAGTTCATCATTTAGCAGCAAGGCATTCCTGGGAAATATCCCTCTGTAGTGAGGCTGAGTGGTCTCCCTCTGACCAGGAGAGCGAGGGAGCACTACACACCCCTTGGAGGGCAGATCCTAGATTGCCCTGCCCCCTTTGCCGGAAGTACTAGGGCGGGGTCTGAAGTATAAAAGGCCAACCCCACAGCACAGTTGGGGGAGAGCCTGCAGAGGAGAAGGACGCTTTGCCTGTTCTCCCGTGTCCCTGGGAGGAACCTACACCTGGCTGTTCCCGATGTCCAGATGCTGACAAGGACTGACCCGGAATACCTGCTGCCATATATCTTGGGGTGCCGCAAGAGGCCTGGAGGCCGCAGGCTCTGAACCCTAGGGTGGCAGGAAGTGGTCCAGGGGCATTCCTGGAGCAGCTGGCTGCAGAGTCAGAGGAGGCCCAGTTGGCATGCTGCGGCTGGATCCCCGCCGATGTGGGGGCATCCGATTCTGCCCCTGCCAGGGCCCTGGTCTGGGACGCAATGGAATAGGTTGGGCCCACCTCCCCCTGCCACCTCACTCCAGGGTGGCTGAACCCCTACACAGGGAAAGGAGGCTCTAGCTCTGAAGAGAAGATTCCTGGGCCACTCACTTGTAGACTGTTTTGTTTGCTGGATGTCTGATCTCCGCCCAGGCCAAAGCCAGCCTTGAGAGACTGTTTTGCTTTCTGGCTGCCTGAGTTCATCCCAGGCTAAAGCCAGCCCTGAAAGACTGTTTGCTTACTGGCACCCTGAGCCTACTCAAGCCCAGGCCCAGCTCACCTGGAGACTGTTTTGTTTGCTGACTGCCTGATCTCCACCCAGGCCCCAGCCAGCTCTGATAGGCTGTGGTTAAGAGCTGACTACTTGAGCTACCCCAGCCCAGGCTAAAGCCTGGTAGTGACTATTAACCACGCAGCCCTACTGGGGCTCTTGCCTGTCTTACACACTCTGGTCCTGACCCCACAGGACTAGCCTAAGTGGCATCCCTCAGACCGAGAGAGCGAGGGAGCACTACACTTCCCTCTTCCACCATCTAACTTCACCACCTCAATCAAGCTTCACAATCATCATAGATGTGAACAGTATTAAATTGTTTGTTTAAAATGTATACTGTGTATATATCTATATAATATATAGTATTTTGTCTAATGAAAAAAATTTCCCTGGAACCTAACCCCCCACTCCCCATTTACATTAATTCTTATGGGAAAATTGGATTCACTTAACATCATTTCGCTTAAAGTTGCATTTTTCAGGAACATAACTTCAACGTTAAGCGAGGAGTTACTGTACCAGATTGTCCTGGGGTATAACAATAAGAAAGTTCATGAATGATTACCAAAGAAGATGGATCTAAGAATAAAAAGGGCAATACGATGACCTAAGAGTTCATGCTTCAGGGTTTCAGATGGCCACTTGTAGGGGTCATCAAGGGATTCCCCCTCCCATGTGTTTTTGTATTTTGTTGGTTGGCGGTGGGTCGTAGTGGTGGGTTTTTTTAAGTTGTTGTTGTTTTAGTTTGTTTGTTTGTTTTGTTTTTTAAAATCTCCTTCCTCCGATGATCTATAATACTTTGGTCTAATTTTGGATGTTGAGTTTAGTGTGTGGGTTCTGAGTGGCCGGTGTTATACAGTAGGTCAGACTAGATGATCTGGCAGTCCTTTCTGGCCTTAACCTCTGTGAATATGAATAAGCCAAGCAGCAGAACAAACAAAACACAAATAAAAAGCTTAGCAAAAGGTACAGAACAGAGCATATAACTGTGTGTACTATAGTTAATTCCACAGAGGGAAAAAGTTCATAGAAATTAAATGTCCAAGAAGAGAAACATGGAAAGCAGGAAACAATGCCAGAGATCTGGCAACCAGCACAAGTAGAGGGAATACCCAACATTCAGATAAATATGTAGAAACTGTAATCCCAACCAGAATGCTAAAATGTGCAGAATCAGGAAAATGCATGAATAAGTGAAGAAAGGGATTACTCAAGTAAAGAGGAGGAGCTCTTCTGAGGAACAAGGGAGGATGCTGAAAATTCAAAAGATTTGCTAAATAAAATGTGCACAAATGACATTTACCTGACATACAATATAGACATTGGGACACAAGTTAAACTAAACCAGAAAATGAAATAGAGAGAGGTAAGAAGCACATAAAAGTGAAAGAGTCAAACCTGTCTGTGAAAGACTATAATGGAGGAACAATTCAAGTGTTGGAAATGATTACTTACACTTAAATACAAAGGGGAAAAGAGTTTGCAGTGATACACAGAGGCAAGTAACCAATCTACACATGTAAAATGCTTGGTCTCATTAAGAGGATGTTTACCATACAGATACAGAAAAAGAATATAAAACCAGATATAAAGATATTAGTAGCCTTATATGAATATTGTGATACAGCATGGCCAGAAGGCAGCATAAGAGTGTTAGCAGGGGGCCTTATTCCCTGCCAAGGGAGGAAGGTTTGCTTTAGATTAACTAGAACAGCTGTGGCCAATTAGAGCACCTGACTTCAGTTAGAGCACCTGACTCCAGTTAGAGCACCTGACTCCAGTCATGGGATATAAACCCCTGCTTCAGTCAGACAGGGGGTGGTAGTTGAAGGAGAAAGGTTGGATTGGAGCAGAGTGCAGATTGCAGAAGAGAAGAGTTTGTCCAGAGAGAAATAGAAGGTTTGGAGGAGTGCTGCGGTGGATTGGGAAGCCCAACAGAAACCCTAGGTAAGGGGCACCAGGCTTGTATAGAAGAGAGGCGAGAAGCCCTTCACAAGCTGACGGGTATGAGAGGGAAGTAACCCAGGGGAAGAAACCGCTAGTCAAGTGGTTCACCACAACCCCAGGGCCCCTGGGTTGGGACCGGGAGTAGAGGGCGGGCCCAGGTCCCTCCCTCTCCACTCCCCTCCTCCAAGGACACTAGGGGAGTGATTAAGAACTGGTTCAGAGGCAAGCAATATCGCCCTGAACCTACCCCAGAGAAGAGAAAGCGCGAGACCCAGCAGAACAGTACCGGCAATTTGCCACAATATATATTCACAGGAAATGGGTGCCTCCCAGTAGCCTACAAGAGAAGTTGAGAGAGGAGAAAAACCTGTGATACAACATGAAAAGTTCCACAAGTCTTAGGAAAGAAGCTAAAGGAAGAGCTGCAAAACATGACAGCAAATGGTATCATTTGAAGAATAGAACCAATGGATTGGTTTCACTTCCAAGTAACTGTAGAGAAAAAAAGGAGAGGGATTATGGCAGTGTATGGACCCTAAAGAGCTGAATAAAAACATAAAAAGAGAACACTTCGACTTGCCTGCAAGAAGTGCATTGTTTTCTGAGATGTCAGGAAGCAAACACATCAGCAAATTAGATGCATCCACTGGGTTTTGGCAGATTCCCTTGGAAACCGAGAGCTTCAAGATCTGCACTTTTAACACACCTTTGAGAGATTCTTCTCCCAAACACGGCCTTTCAGAATACGTTTGGCTCAAGCAGTATTTCACTGTACAATAAGCCATGTGTGAGAGGATCTAACAGGCATGAAAGTGTACACTGATGACCTAATTTGGGGCAGCACTATCACTGAACGTGGGCAATGACTGAGGAGATTATTGGAAATTGGAAGAGCTAATAATCTTAAACTGAATAAGGCCGAATGCCAATTTCAGACAATGGAAATAAAAAAGTTGGGGGACAGTCTGACCTCCAAGTCATGCCCTGCACTCATTCCTGCTGCTGCCGCTACTTGTGCTGCTGCTACGGAGCAACAAAAGATAACAATTCTGTGCCAGACAATACATTTGTAGAAATTTGTCTTGGCAAAACTTATCAAGAAACATATTACATTTTTACTATCAAAACAGGTTTTTACAAAGAAAACACAATCTCATGAATTTCCTGAACAATTCCAGGTGGAAATTTTCCCTTTCTTATGGATCCTCAGAAATTTGATTTGTTCTCCCCAACGGTGAGAAGTATTATTATCTACCGTGAACTACAGAGATAAGGTTAAGATCTTTAAAAGTAACCAATACCCACTAGATGTAAATCCTGGAAAACTTAACATTTTTTTCCTATAGTTTATAGCTTTAATTGAATGTATGCTCAAGAGAGACTTACTGTATAATTTTAATTATACACATTGAGGGCCACATTTTTTAAAAAAATGGGCACTTCTTTATTGTTCCTAGAGATTCAAAACTGTCATTTTTGAACAGGTCTTGAATTATGCATTTCCATGGCTTGCACACAGTTTTGCACATGCACGCACACACACACAGACACAGTGCTTGTGCATTTTTTGTGGGCTCAGCTGAGGTACTCATTTGTAGCAAAAGACAGGTGATGCTGTATAAAAGTTTGTAGTGGAGAATGTATCGGCAAAGTTGAAAGGGAACAAAATGCTATAGCATACATACATTGGCTATTGGCTGGCATACTTAAAAGGGCAAAGGAATATAAGCACTTTCTATCACTTAATGATGTTAGCATTGTACAACACATTTACGTGAAAGAACTATAAAGACTTCATGAGGAAACAGGTTCCTGCTCAATCACAAAAAAATTGGTTCCCTCATCTTAAATAGGGCACATGAAGAAGAAAGACAGACTGAATTGTTTACTATGTTTAGGATTTGTGTTGTATTGAGAGTGTCATAGATTTATTGATTGGAAAATACTGGAAGAGCACAGTGAAGGGAATAAATATTTTCACACATCCAACAGAGTGTCTGCTCATGTGGGAGGTTATTTGACTTACACAAAACAAATGGACCATATGGCTCACATTACAGTTAATTAATTACAATTTCAACTAAATCTTGCTTTAATTTTTGAATATAATACAAAGTAAGAGAGCAAAATATTGACTGGGTATCTCCTTTGTTAAAAGCTTAACTAAAATATTTCACCCAAGTGTTAAATAGTTTTAATTCAGTTCCAAAAGAAATTAATGCTGTAAATTTTGTTCAGAAAATGTAGGCAATTGTTCAGCTGAACATTTTGGGGCCAGGTTCTGCCACTCTTAATCATGCTGCATAATACCTTGTGGAATGAGTATTATCATTGATCTTAACAGAACTACCCACCCAGTAAAGTACAGCTGACTGTAAGTGAGGTTGGCAGAACTGGCAGAACAAGAGTAGACAAAGCACTGATAGGTGAAGTTATCTAGTTTCCACTTCTTCTGCAGCAAAAGAGCTGTTTATTACATATTTAATTCTAGAAAATCCATTAGTAATATCTGTAAATGGTGTTACAATAAAAATAATCAGAACTGTCAGAAGCTCATGAAATCTGATAAACTGAGAGTTACTGTTAGAGTATTTTATCATTTTCTATGAGACTATAGATTTGATATCTACAAATCTTCTTTAAGACATCCCAGCTTGTGTTGAGATGTTCACTTACAGCAGAACTGTTTCATGACTAGTTTAGTTTCTGGTTTTGGCATATGGGGGCTTGCGAGGACAGAAGGAGCAGGATTGTTGGGAAAGCATTGGGTTAAAGTGGCATTTGGGATAGGGGACAGGGAGTAAGAGAAACAGAGATGGTGAGAACTAGGAATAATTATTGAAGTCAGTGATGGGTTGTGTTCGTTGGTGTATACCAGTATAAGTGAGAGAAAAATCAAGCCCATAATATTTTTCTGACATCTTTCCTATGTGAAACAAATGTTAATATGAGTGACCAAACATTGAAATTTCTGGTTCAAAATCTAGATCCTTCAGAACTAATTCTGTTCTTTATTTTCCCCTAATATGTACTGAATCCATATTGCCAGAAACAGTTCATGTCCACAAATAGTACTTGACTGGAAGAGGGCATTGGATTAAGCATTGACATGAGGAGTCCTTCATGAGATGGTGAGATGAAAAGCTAGCCAGTACAATATTTTAAAAGAAATGAAAATGAAATAATCTGGCCAACAGAAAAAAGGGGTGGATGCAAGTACACAAGGTCAGATCCTCAGCTGTTGATTTCAAGAGAACTATGCTGATTTTCACCAGCTAAGGTTCTGACCCAGAGAGTGGAGATTCTTAGGTTCCAATTCAGTGGGAACTACTCATATGCTTAATTTTAGGTAGATGCTTAAGTATCTTGCTGAATCGGGGCTTTAACCATTAGAACTAATAGTGAAATTCTCAGCCTATCAAATCTGAGTTGATATCTCCTGCGCCATGGGTGAAATCTTGACCCTATTAAAATCAATGGGAGTTTTGCCATTAACTTCAACAGAGCCAAGATTTTACTGTATATGTTCTTGTAAAACTGCTTTTTTTTCCTCTTTATGAATTATGTTTCTAATTTATCTCTGTGGAGAAATGTGATCCCACCATATGCCAATTTTATACTTAAAATATTAAATGACAAGAAGTAAGTAAAAGCTTATATCAACAAGTTATAATTTAAAGTTTGAATCCCATATTAATTATACATAGATACACGTAGATTAAAATATATGAACCAAAAGTGATGCTCTACCACTGTGGGCTACATGATGAAAAAATAACCTGGTAGAATGAAATGAGTCTCATGAAGGTATGTAGAAATAAGGTTTAGGATTTTTTCCCCAAACAGAAAGCTGTGCTAAATATTTCATAATATTTTCCGAAGTAGCAGGAGAATGCAATATGTCATTATGTCCTCAAACAAAAAGGACAGTGTTTTACAAAAAGAAAAAGAAAGGTTGGTGACTTAATCCAATTCCCCTCAGTACATATCAAATATTCAGAGAATAGTCTGCAAATAATCATTAACAGTAACTTACTTTCTAAATCCCTGTTTCATTTCAAAGAAAGCTAGGCTGACCTCTTACTCTTCACGTGTCAGTCATGAACAGTGGGAAGAATTTGCTGATCACATGAACATTTGATTCACTTCATGCTTCAGACTTTGTAGCTCAGATTAAAAATATTGCTATATAAATGTAATAGCAAGTTTGCATAGTAAGAGTGTGATCCAACTCTGATTGAAATCAAAAGAGATCCTTTCTTTGGCTACAACCATAACTGAATTGATATCCAAAAGAGAGGCTTATCTATTCTTCTGTTAGATAGAAATCTAGAATTTTTTTTTCATTTAGACCCATCAGATTTAAGGATATATGAACTGATAGGGGTTTAAAACAGACTTAAATTGTATTAGCCAACTTAACCTTTTATGCTGCAGAATTTATAAGACACTACAGTGTCTTCAACAATAAAAACATATCTTACAAGCCATAACATAACAACATTAGTCATTTTCAAATTCTCATTACCCAAATTACTTAATATTTTATGGATGTTACTTAATTGCAGTTAATACATGTGATTAACTCAAAACAACTGAAAGTGTTTTTTTAATGAACACACAGGCCTGGTCTACACTACGCATTTATACCGATTTTAGCAGCGTTAAACCGATTTAACGCTGCACCCGTCCACACAACGAGGCCCTTTATATTGACATATAGGTCTCTTTAAACCGGTTCTGTACTTCTCCCCTACGAGATGAGTAGCGCTGAAATCGGTATTAC
>NC_133774.1:67760565-67854314 GCF_003597395.2 Chelonoidis abingdonii | reverse complement strand
TGCCATGCTATGGCATCTGCCAGTGCAATCCAGGGAAAAAGAGTGCGAAATGATTGTCTGTCGTTGCTTTCATGGAGGAAGGAATGAGTGACGTCATTTACCCAGAATCACCCGCAACAATGTTTTTGCACCATTATGCATTGGGATCTCAACCCAGAATTCCAATGGGTGGAGGTGACTGTGGGAACTATGGGATAGGTACAGGATAGCTACCCATAGTGCAACGCTCCAGAAACCGACGCTAGCCTCAGTACATGGACGCACACCACCGAATTACTGTGCTTTGTGTGGCCACGTGCACTCAACTTTATACAATCTGTTTTACAAAACCGGTTTATGTAACATTGGAATAATCCTGTAGTGTAGACATTCCCACACACATTCTTTACCCCCCCACCCAGCACACAAACACTTTCTCACACAAAACCAAAATCTGAAATGGTGCCCCTGGTGAGCCAGGAGTGGCCAAAGGGCTGCAGGATGGTCATGGGCTCTGGTAAGATGCAACCCTGGTGCGACACCACAGAACTCACCTTGAGTTGCAAGACAAGTGCCAGGCACCATGAACCAGAGCAGAAGCAAAGAAGGAAGGAAGGAACACCAAAAATACTTAAATAAATGATTTCTATTAACAGTGAGATTAAAACTGCAATTAATCGCAACTATTTTTTAAATCTTGTGATTAACTGTGATTAATTACTTTAATGGTTTGACATGCTCATATATTTATTTTCTTCTTTCTCCTATTCCAGCAGGAGCAGCTGCACCACTATTTGGACACATTGGTGAGCTCCTGCTGTCAAAATGGCTGTGGAAGCCTAATATTGTGGAATACGCAATTTCCACAATATCGCATATTAAGTAGGGCTTTAAACATGTTCTAATTTCGATGAGGGCTGTCATTGTGAACCCAACAGCTGTTGTGCACATATATATTTAAAAACAAATAAATAAAGTCTGCATTTAAAGGCTGGACCTGTAATGTATATATTACTTTTTTCATACCGTATTGCATGAGGTTAAGACTTCCTCTTTGTCTGCATTTTGCCAAGCTCTCTGATGGCCTTTAATAACTGATAAGCACCAAAGCTATGACAGATGCATTATAAATAATTTTAAAATTAGATAGTAATTGAATAACTTTTGAGAAACTTATCTTCTATGATGTAACTACACTCAGAAACTTGGTCATAAAATGGATAATATACAGTGGAAGGCTTCTGGTTAAAAAAAGGGGTTACAAAATTAAAAATTGGACTAATGGTGGAGAAAAAAGGAGAAATTCTCCACTTTCTTTCAGTGGTGAATAAGACTTAAAATTTGTGATACCTCATAACCCCATGGCACCTTGCCACTTATGTGTGTATGAAGAAAACTAACTGTAAAAATATAGAAATAGATCCATGAATTCTGTGAATCGTAGGATCCTTGAAGGAAAGTATTATTGACTCAAAACTTCTTGTCATTTTTTGTCTGCAATGCACCTAGCTGAAGCATAACAGAAATCAACGGCAGCTCCAGGCACCAGAGCTCCAAGCGTGTGTCTGGGGCGGCAAGCTGTGGGGGGGCACCCTGCCAGTCCCTGTGAGGGTGGCAGTCAAGCAGGCTTCGGCAGCTTGCCTGCGGGAGGTCCCTGGTCCCACGGATTTGGTGGGAATTTGGCGGCGGGTATGCTGAAGCCGTGGGACCGACGGACCTCCTGCAGACAAGCCGCCAAAGGCAGCCTGCCTGCCATGCTTAGGGTGACAAAAAAGCTAGAGCCACCCCCAACAGAAATTCACTAAACAAGTTCAGCCACCTCAGTTTTAAATTAATTTTTTCTCAACATAGGGAACTTTGTAACAAGAAATTATTGTTAATTTAGGTCCTTGTGTACAATAATCCAACTCCCCTACAAAACATGACTGAGAGTTACAGTTATGATACTAGTCTGCAGCTCTTTTGCTATCAGTACTTTCTATCAGCAAAACATCAACTAAAAAAACTGAAGAGAAAAAAGGATCCAGTGCTATTTTCCCTCCGTATGGTTTATGGTTTGTATTTATGTACAGCAGTGCAATGATAATGGCATGTTGTTATTTGCTGCAAACTGTCTCCCAGGTTTCTCAGGTGAGAATTCCTAACTGTTTGAGGCCTTTGTTGAAGGCATCCACTTTAGCCTAAGAATGATTGACCCTCCCACATCCTTTTTTCACTTTAGTTCTTCGCACTTCTCAAGTGTTTCTTGGCAATCACTGAACTTCATCGTGATATTTGCAAATTTCATTTTCTGCTCCTTCTTTATTCTGATCCAATTGGTTTAACAGTTTCATCTAACTATTTGATGTAAGCATAAGATTGTCTTATTTTTGAATACATCTGGTCAATTAGCTGCTGTATGGATAGCTAATCCTTTATTATGTCACTGAGTCTGCTTTATTTGATTTTGGATCTCTATCTGGTCCTGTAATTGCTTGTCAGAGGCCTCAATTGACTCCTTGAAACTATGCCTGAACTTGGTGTATTTGTTTTTAAGCTCCTACCTAGCCTTCCTTGATATCTACAGTAATTGAACTATGATTGAAACTTATCAGAGCTTATGTTTTCCCTTCAGATGGATAAGCTTTTGAAAGTATGGCCACGATTTGTTTGATTTTCAGATCACTTACTACTGTACATAAAATTATTCCTAGAGTTCACCTATCTCGTCTAAAATACTAACTTGAATTGAATGGGTCTGTTGCACTTAAAAGAATCATGATGGAACCTATGACATGCAGCATTATTTACTGTGTCCACACTACATGTGTTATGCTGATTCAGACATTTAAAAAAAAGGCGAGGACTTGGGATCTGACAAGGTACGTTGTTTCTAAAACAATGCAAAACTTTGGATTTTCATTTTACTCTGTATGTGTATGTGTGTGCGCATGCGCACATATGCTCAAAAGAACATTTTCACTGAATTTTGTGTAAAAATTTGTAAGGTAGCAAAGATTTGGAACATCACTCAAGAGGGATGAAATCAATGGAGTCTAATTTTTGAGCATCACAGCTGCTTCAAAATCCTTTGCAAACTTGTAAAATGTGTCCACATTTTGTGATTTATTTGTATGGCTAAAATCATCAAATAAATAATTATTTCATGTGAAGTATTCTTATGACTTTGGTATCACGTCAGAATTTGCCCTAAAATTGTAATGTTTTCAAAGTTTTCAAAGACAGGCACCTAAAAGTGTCTGAATGCAACTATTATCCTGCCACAGTAAAGATCAGTGGAGGCTCAAGCTTGATCTGCCACATCAGTGGTTCTCAACCCACAGCCACTGTGGCCCAATTAGCACATAGCTGCAGCCCAGCTCTGTGGAAAAGGCCACCGGGCCCATACAGCGGGTTTTGGCTTCCTGGCTTCCTGTCTGCCTGGCATGGCAGGGTCCAGGCTACTTAGCTTATCTTGGTCGTGGTCACCAGCCAGCCCCACGTGGCGAGGATCCAGGGTCGGGGCTGCCAACCAGCCCCACGAGGTCCCATGGGATCCAGGGCTGCCAGCTGGCCCTGCGGGATCGGAGGTCGGGGGTTCAGGTTCCAGAGCTGCTGCCAACAGTGGGGGTCTGCAGCTTTAGGCCAGCCCCATGGGGTCAGGGTCTGGGGTCAGGGCCCGGCTGTCCTGCAAAATTCTCTCAGCAATATGTGCATGCATAAATGTTATGGGTGTGAGATGGGCATGTGCCTGTGAAAATCTGATCCACTTAAACTACAGTCGAGGACATTCTCAAAAACAGATTATTTTATGATATTTCCATCATTAGGGGCTGAAATCCCACGAGAACAGCCCTCAGCATTATTAAAGAACCCACAACTCAATCCTAGCCATGGTTTGACTTTGAACCCCAAGTCCTTGCCTTTATCCCAAACCAGATCTGAACATTGCCTCTCTGATATGCTGTATAACCCTTCAATTACATAGGACTGACACTTGGATTTGAAAACTTTAGTTTTCCTGAAGCATAGCTCTGTTACTCAAGGATAATGCTATCAGTGTCTTTGTACTTCAGTAAATAGCCAGTAAAATTAAGGTAGTTAGCAGGTTTGGAACAAGTGTTTGAATGGATAACTATTAGAGTGCCTTCTGGGAATTACAAAAACACACCAATTGTATTTTTGAATAAGAATAATAATTAATAATAATAAAAAATAATAATGAAACCACTGCCTGGTAACTCTTATGTTAATAGTTTATATGTATTCCATATACTTCCGGATGTATTCCAGCCTTACAAGCAAGGTTGCAATGTGATACCAAGAATATGCTCAGATTCCGTGGGAGACTTTTGTATCACATATAGGACATACAGAACATTCAAATTATTCTTAAGATAACACAAAGATATTTCTCATGATAGTGAATCAGCTTTACATGCACAGATGGTATCACAGCTTTTCACTATGTTTTTCACTGGAAGGTTGTGTTGTACAATTTTCAATTTCCTTCTTAGGAAACACAGTATGCAGCATGTCTTAGGCAATCAAAGGTTTAATGTATACCCCAATGCCTCACCAATTTTTGTACTATTTGGCAAGGCAGCACATCTGGTATTCGACAAAAGGAGAAGATGCTGCCCAGTCAAATAAATGGGTTGACATTTTTGCACTTAAGGCTGAGTCAGAGGTGAATGTGAGTGATTATTTTAATTATACTCATATCTGTATGACATAGTTAAAGAACCTGAATAACCTATTGAAGTAGAAAATATGTTTAAAGGGCCATTCCCACCACTGACATATGCATCTTGATGATCTTGGAGACAGGAAGAAAAATAAACAACACTAAGCATTTCACTGAACTAAAAGACTATTATATTTGATTGCTAAGCTTCTTTTGTAAATTACGTTTACAATAACATTCAAAACGTATTTCTCTATATGAATAAATGATCTGTAATTTGTGGTTTGGTTCCAATCCATACTATATTCAAGCCTATTATGTGCATCCTCTTTTTTCTGGCACACCACTTAGAATATACTTGACCTCCTAAAGTGTTCATCTATGAGTGTTGCCATTTATTTTCTAAGCAGTTATGGATATTTTACCATGAGAATTTATTTGTAACTGTCTTGTTACAATGCATACAAAGATTAACTTACAATATAGTAAATGAATCCTGTTAACAGCTTATAAAAATACCTTGCACTAAAAGTATATATTTATTGCAATGTATTTTATCAGATATGTAAAAAATAAATTATGTCTTAGGTATAATAGGTTAGGTTTCTAATATTTTAAGTAAATAAATTGAGGCAAAGTTTCAGAGGAATAAAATATAATGTAGAGGCAGTGAAATACTGCATTTTGTATAAGTAAGGTAAATAATTTACTTTATAATAATTATATCGACACAGAAAGTATGCACCTGTATTGAATTTTCTTATTTTTCAAATGTGATGCAAGCAGGGACAGTAAATAACAATCTGACTTCCGTTTCTAGAGGATGAACACCAACACGTTATGCAGATCTACAGTAGAGATATCTTCAAATAGTTACATGGTTAAATATAAATGTCCGAAAATGTTAAACCCTGTAGCTTTTCTTGAGTTTTCAATTGTCAGTCTGTTAACAGCACTACATCAATCTAAGGAGAAGCTGTAATCTTCTCCATGCTTATAAAATATTCTGTCAACTGTTGGGATTGATAAATTAATGTCAAATGAAAAATAAATTACTGGATATGATTTTTTTTTAAAGTAGGAAATAAAACTAAATGCAGGCTACTAGTTGGCTATAAGCTGTACCTGCGATGGGAGAGATGAAAAGAAACTAAGTCAAATAATGTTCTTAAACTAACTTCTATTCCCTAATGATCTAGCAGACAATTGATGCTCGCTCTGTGATGTTTTTGAAGTCACGGAAACAAAAAGCAAGTAGTTTGGGCATGCACAGTACATCTCTCACTCTGAGTTCACTAGGAGATCGAGGTCAGTATATGGTCCTATATATGATATAGTCAATCGGTCTGGGAGATTTAAAATATTTGTTATGATGTTGAATATAAGCAAGGTAAATAAATATTGAAAAGCAACCATTCTGAATTGTGAAATACTTATGGGGTGACTACAGTATCTTTTTTTTAAAAAAAAAAATAGCAGAATTAATTAAAGCAATGTGGAAAGAGAGAGGGAGAGAGAAAGGGCAAGCATACATATGTTACCCAATATGTAATTCACTATCATGTAGGGAAGATTGCAATGTGAAAAATATATTAGTCAGGAGCAGTACTTCAAGCTTGTGTTAAGCAGCGTAAATACCAAATGAGCACATAGAGTTTTAGACTTTTATTATTCAACTGAAATAGATAGAAAATGCTCTGCATTTTATTATCATCATGGCAATGCAGGAACAATCTATTTTCCGCATTTTTATCCATATCTTTAGAGCAAAAACAAAAGGGTATTTTTGGCGTGCAGAATGTTTTCTTGTAAAGTAATAATATTATTCTATCAGCACTCAGTGTGCCGACGTATTTTTCAGCATTCCTCTTTTAATTAACTTGTCTTACAAACACAAGCGACCAGATGAACACAATTTATCCACAGCATGTATTTTCAGTTAGGAGGCAGATAATTATTGCTCACTGCAGAAATAATGTTCTTCTACTTGCTCGTGTAAAACAAACTTTAAATGTCATTTTACAGCAATAAAGATTACACAGCATAGGGCAATCTTAAGATATGGCAATTATGAAGAGGAACTTCTCATTAACCTGGAGATCAGAGGTCAGGGACGAGCGCCAATTGCTAATACAAACCTAAATTGGTTTGTGCTAAATGTAATGATCTAATAATCATGGAAATGGGGACAGTAAAAACTAACAGCTATTGTGGTACATTTCCAAACAGATTCATACAATCTGTAAACATAATCTGGATAATGTCACTTACTGCCACTGCTTTCTCTTGCTCTTGGGTAAATCTAGTTGTGTATTCCAGGAAGAATCATGGTGCACACAGTAGTTGCTACATGTTACAGGGAGAAATTACCTTTCTTAATAAACTAGAGGCAGCTTTGTAACATTAAAATGTATTGTTTCGATTAAAGGAAACAACCACCACATAATCTTTAAACATTAAGAGAAAATTGCATTTTCAAACACAAGTGCTACAATAGCTCTAAACATATTTACTTTATAACATTTTAACATTTTATAGAATGTGGTAGAAAAAGTAGAGAAACATAGCAGACTAGTTATTTTAAACTATAAATTAAATTATACTGTTTTCAAAGTTCTCAAGGACTCAGTTTAGTGCTATGCAGATAATTAGATTTATTTGTTTTTAAAGCCAATGGGCTGAATTGTGACTTTTTCCTTAAATACATGAGTTTTACTCATAGGGCAACCACTTACTTTCTGTCATGATATTATTTAAATGTGAAATGTACTGTAAAATAAATATTGACCTACAGCAAAGACAAAAATAATTATGCTATATTGGACAAATGGTCTTTTCATTTCACAAACACCAGGACATCAAATAAAACAGTTAGTAAGTTTATATTCATTTGTGGTCTCTAGGAGCTCATCAGCCAAACTGAGGGAGGGAAGTTTCAATGACTTGAGGGAAAATGTCTGTTAATATAACCATTAAGGGTGAAATTGAAGAGAAAGTAGCTATATCATGCCTTGTAACTCCAAAAGCTAATCTCTTCTATCTAACTTAACCAGTATAATAGGGCCTTAGTATTCAGAAAGAAGAATAAGGCCATGTCTATACTGCAGGGACTATAATGGCACAGCTATGGTGCTGTAGTGCAGAAGGGAGGTGGGTTTCTATCACTGCAAGGACACCACCTTTCCAAGCAATGGTAGGTTGACAGAAGCATTCTTGACCTCACTGCATCTACACCAGGGGTTGGGTCATCATAACTTCAGCACTCAGTAGTGTGGATTTTTCACTGCTCATTGAACCATAGCTATTTCAACCTAAATTTTAAATGTAGGCCAGGCTTAATTTTCTGTAACAGCGTATACCAGCTCTCTAAAGTTTATGAGGAAACCCTCTTCCTGGCCAGTGTTACCCCATTCCAAGAACAATCCCTGTGGGACAAGGAGCACAGTCACTGAGGGAGAAGAGGTCCACTTCCCTCATTAGTGAGGGACAAGGCTGATGAAAAGCAGTTCTAAGCAGCATCTCCCTGAGACCCAAGAAAGCAGGGACTGTTGACAAATGTAGCCCACTGGGTAGCCATGGTCCATGACAGTAGTCCTAACCTGCGGAAAAGAATGCTGAAACTTAAGGGGATTTTAAAATCAGAAATCCAGGGAGAAAGCTGTATGAAGCCAATTGTGCTTGGTGGTGTCCTTGGGAATTATAGATAAGTAGCTAAAATTATTTAAATTCCACATATCATTTGCTCCTTTTCCATCTGTGGTTCATCATACTAGACTATCTCTCAATATGAGGATGATGTCTGCCAGGGGGAAAAGTCATTGATGAGACTTAAGATAGCTGAGGACTCCAGTTCATGATTTACAGGTTTTTCCATATATGTGACAGGCGGTTGTTTGGAAAGAGCAAACTTCTGGCCAGGATGGTATATCCTTTTCTTCCTCTTCTGCCATTTCTCAGACTTTTGAGCAAGGCAAGTCTCTTAAAAGGCTGAGGCTTGATATGTGATGCAATGCCACTGCAGTCTATTTTTAGCCAGCTCTTCTCAATTTGTGGGGTCAATGCCTCCATGGGTCCTCTTACCATGATTAAGTTGAGAAAAGAAGACTTTCTTTGAAAGATGAGTATCAGTCATCCTCATACAATGACCATCCCTGTGAATTTGATGTTTCAGAATCTTTGCCACAACACTGGTGATGTTAGTTGCAGAGAATGCCGTCATTGGTGTGAAAGTCTTCCCATCTGATACAGAGAATCTTCATAAGGCAGCATTACTGGTACCACTCCAAATGCTTAAGATGGCTTTGGTATGTCACCCATGTCTCACACCATAAAGAACAGTGGGGATGACTACAAGATCTTAGCTTCCATCTGCAGACCTCTTTTAGTAAAGACAAGATGGAGCAACTTCCCAAAGAATACCCTGGCACAATGGATCCTATGTTCAAGATTGGCTGTCTGGGAGAGGTGGCTACCAAGGTAAGGGAAATGCTCAATGTTTTCCAGGGGTTCACAACCGATGATAATTTGTGGAAGAACAGGGGCAACTTATGCTGAGGAAGGCTGATGGAGCACCTTAGTCTTCTGAATGTTGAGGAAAAGTCCCAGGCTATTATAGCTGCCTGAGAAGTGATCTAGGGTGGATTTCAATTCAGTCTCAGTGTGTGCGAGGATAGCACAGTTGTCAACATACTGAAGGATGGTAATAATAGTCCTGGTTACTTTAGTTTTAGAATGAAGACATTGCAGATTGAAGAGCTGGCCATCCATGTGATACTCAATCCCAGTTCCAGAAGAAAGGTGATCACGAATAAGAATCAAGTTGTTTGTTTTCTAACAGAAAGATAAGGTATAGTGGGGAAATGTCTGTATAAAACTGCAGCAGGAAGTCTAGACTTTTCATCCAGCTTTCTATTCTTTCTTAAAAGTATGTGTAAATATGGTAAAGGGACTCGACTATGTATGGGTATATATGATATAGGGTGTATTCAGAGTTCTTGGGAGAGGAGGTAGCCCCTTCCTCTGAGAAAGTGGGAAGTAGTGGCCCCTCCCCTTAGGGGGAGGGGAAGTGAATGTTTGGAGGAGAAGAGGAGGATGGTGGAAAGACAGGGTCAGGCAGATGAGAGCATGAGAAAGAGACAGAGAGAAATAGAGAATCTGAGAGTAAATGGAGAGAAACAAGGTGAGGGGAGAAGGCAGCCAAAGGAATGGAGGGAAACCAGGATTAAGAGAAACTGAGAGTAAGTGGGGAGGCTAAGATGAGCAGGAAAGACAGATGTGCAGAAAGGTTCCCTTCAGTTTAAGTCTGGTTGGTCAGGTCAGTTCATATTTGATGGCGTGTTCCTGAGCATTTGTTCCTGTTTAATCCTGATAATCTGATCTGGTCATCTCTTATTCTTGATCCATTTGGTCCTGGAGAGCTGGAATAAGAGAACCAAAGTTCTGTCACATCCCATGATCTGGTCTGATGTGCACTCCCACAAGCAAGCACCATTGTAGTCGAGTCCAGCTCTTCAGGAAGTTATAAGAGGTGCTTGAGGCTCATAGACTGACTTGGACATTAGACAGACCCTAGTAAGATATTTGAGGAAAGGGAAACCTTGACCTTAATAGTAATAATTATTAACCTATAAGATAATAGCCTGTTCAGATAGATAGATAGATTATTTAGAAGGTTATATTTGGTTAAGTACACTTAGTAGTAAGTTAGTGTGTGTGTGTCTGTGTATTCAAATTATATACAGTATATTTAATTATATATATATATATATAATTTGAATACACACACACACACACACACACATATATATATGTATAATGTTATTATAAGAAGGTGGAATTCAGTCCCATTTATTCCAGTTTAAATAAAATCCCTGTTATGATTTGGCAACTGGTTGTATTATTTTATCTACCATTAAATAACTTTTATCATTGTATAACGCCCTGTCAAGGTTCCTTCCCCACTCTGAACTTTAGGTACAGATGTGAGGACCTGCATGGACACTTCTAAACTTAATTACTAGCTTAGATCTGGTATCACCGCCACCATCCAGAATTTTCAGTGTCTGGATCACTCCCTGTCCCCCCAAAACTTTCCCCTGCCTGGGTAGCCTTGAGGGACTTCACCAATTCCCCGGTGAACACAGATTCAAACCCCTTGGATCTTAAAACAAGGAGAAATTAATCATCCTCCCTCCTTTTCCCTCACCAATCCCTGGTGAGTCCAGATCCAATCCCCTTGGATCTAAAAACAAGGAAAAATCAATCCGGTATTAAGAAAAAAAAGGCTTTTAATTAAAGAAAGAAAGGTAAAAATCATCTCTGTAAAATCAGGATGGAAAATACTTTACAGGGTACTCAGATACATATAGCCCAGAGGAACCCTCTCTAGCCTTAGGTTCAAAGTTACAGCAAACAGAGGTAAAATCCTCTCAGCAAAAAGGAACATTTACAAGTTGAGAAAACAAAAATAAAAACACGCCTTGCCTGGCTGTTACTTACAAGTTTGAAATATGAGAGACTGGTTCAGAAAGATTTGGAGAGCCTGGATTGATGTCTGGTCCCTCTTAGTCCCAAGAGCGAACAAACCCCAAAACAAAGAGCACAAACAAAAGACTTCCCCCCACCAAGATTTGAAAGTATCTTGTCCCCTTATTGGTCCTTTGGGTCAGGTGTCAGCCAGGTTTCCTGAGCTTCTTAGCCCTTTACAGGTAAAATGATTTTGGTGTCTCTGGCCATGAGGGATTTTATTGTATTGTATACAGGAGGGCTGTTCCCTTCCCTTTATAGTTATGACATGCCCACTGACCCACTTTCACCTGCTGAATAAATTATATCACCACTATGATGGACAATTACTAAATCTTGGTCAGTGGTTTTGGGGATGTATTTCAAATTATAACACAATAGCCCTATTTTGAGAGGTCAATTTACACACATTCACCACATTTTTTCTTTCTTTTTTCTTTTTAAGTAATTAGTACTACACGGGGTCAATTGTGGTTTTGTGGCAAGCTCATATAAAGAGCAGCACTTTGTTGCACTCCTCCAGGAGCAGATAAGGAAACAGATTGTGACCAGTGCAGGTGGGTAAAATGTGCCTTATGCCCTCTTATTTCTCTGGCAGGGATAACTCACACGTTACACAAGTGCACACTATGGATCCCAAACTAGACTTGGGAGCCCTGGTTTCAGTTCTTTGCTCTGCCATCGACTTCCTGTGTCTCTTCCTTACTAAGTCTCTCTGTGCCTCAATTCCCCACTTTAAAATGAGAATAATAGTACTTCCTTACCTCACTGGGATGTTGTGAGGATAAATACTTTAAATGAAACATTTTAGCTACTGATGACAGATACTATATTAGAGTGATGCACTTGTAGTACCTAGTTTTATTTTTAAAGTATCATGCCAACACCTTCCCCCCTGTACTCCAAAGTGCAACAGAGTAAAAATGAAAGTAGGTCATAATGTAACCTAGTTTTAATTAACTCTGTTTATAGTTAAGTGGATTGGAAGTCCCAGTTTGATTCAGTGGACTATCACAACACTTATAGTGAAATGTCATTTCTCTTGTACTACAGTGAAGCTTCATTTCAATGCAAATAGGTTCAGTTTTACTAATCCTCTTAAAATTCAGGAGTGAGTTGGGGTAAAGAGGACTCCCTACTCCATATCTGACTGCTTGATCTGGCTGGTCTTGCTCTGAGGGTTGGTGAAGATATGTCTTTTCAGATTCTCCACTCATCATATTAAAGCTGGAATGGGAAATGGGAAATCCTTTGTTTTCATAGTGAAACTTCACTTATCGTGAATTTGTTTATATGAAAATAAGTATTTAATTATTAGATTGTGTTAATCTATAGTAAATATGATACAACAGATGCACTCTTAAAATTCACACAAATCAATCCAATTAAGGGGAAAGGATCCTTTATAAAAAGTAAAAGAAAAGAGCTGGGATGGAGATTGGTGATATATTTCAGGCCGACAGTAGATACAGAAAATCTAAACCTTTCAAACAGAAAAGACTTCAGGAGGATTTTATAAAATTAGGTAGAGGTGAACTGACATGGATGCTAAACTGGAGCACATTCTACACTTTAGAATGCCCAGAAAAGGCATAATTTCTTAATACAAGTTCAGATCCCTAGAAGGTGGGTGGTATCTGACCATGGATACTCACCATAATGAGACTCAAGAGAAAGGCCTCAAGTAATTAGAGCTTAAAAACAATATTAATTTAAATAGCTCCTCAAGTTTTAAAATAGCCATGTAAAAAACAAGGTAATGCTACTCTGATAGTATCTTATATTAAAGAGTCTATATGCTGCTTCCTTCTTAACAAGTCACAAACAATCCTGGTGTCCTGATCTACACCCTGGTTAAAAAAAAAAAGAAAATTGTAAGATTCAGGCCTTATGCTGATGAGGACGTGTTGTTGCAAAGTAAGCTTGGATAACTAAAACTACACTCTCTGTAAAGTGAATGAATACAAATTATAATCATGCTTTGTTTGACTTGTGGCTTTCCATGGAAAGGCTGATTCTAAGATTTTAAACTTTTTAAAAGATTCCTTCTTGATTAAACGCCAACTCTCAGATCCTGTGCTATTGGTGTTAGGCAATTGGTAACGTCGTTAGATCTCAAATGTTTTTGATATCCATAGGTATGTTTTCTACATAAATCAACTGCCCTTTCATTACTCTCTAGAACAGCCCTTTCCTTTTCCTTTCTGACCACGGTCAGTATTCTTGGTGGAATTATGGCATTGCAGCTGGCTCTGGGTCTCTGCAGTCTTGTGGATTTTAGCTTCATTTAGAATAGCACTCTGTCCATTTTAGTTGTATATCTGACTTCCAGTAGGTTCCACGGTGCTCAGCAATTTGCTTTGTGGCCAAGGCATTCATGTGAAGTCAATGACACTATTTGTATAAAAGGGATGGAGCTCAGAGGAACAGGGATTACAAACTCTATCCTTCTATGGTTTTAATGGCTATCCAGACTCATCATCCTTATAGTTTATACATATATGTCAATAGATAAATGCAAAAATATGCTCTGTCCTGCAGCATTCACATTTATGCATATTCAAAGCCTCAATATTTATTGCCTGCCAGGACTAATTGCATTTTACAAGCCCAGGAGCACAGGGCAACATGAGGCTCAGTTCCTTGTAGCTCTTGTTATTTGAAGGAACAGAAACATTGTACTGGAAGGTTCTTCAACACAAAAATCTGCAGTTAGCCCCTATAACATGTGGAACTTTTCCTTTCAGTGCTAAAATATTTGAAAAAGGAAGCATTGTACAGTTATACATTCTGTCCTTGAGACCTGAATGTGTAGAGTAAGGTTAAGAGGCAATTATAAGAAAATATGAACTATGTCTCTACAAAAATACAATGAGTAGTATTCAGATTAGCACTTGAGCCCCAGTTAAGTAGCACCTCCAGGACAATTAATGTGGAAAAGCATGGTTGTCAATCTGGATGTACCTTAGAACTCAGGGTACTTATTTGGGAAATAAGAAGAGAAGGTCACCTGGAAGACAACTGGTGTGTGTATACACCTTCAATAGAACATTTTAAGTCAGAAAAGTGTTTGAAATTAGATTGGAACAAAAACTATTTTTTCAAATAATAAATACAATTCTGGGAAACATACAATGGACATTTCATAAGAGATAGTCCATATCCTCTGCAGATTGCCTTTATAAAGAAGTGGTCAGCAACGAGGAGAGCAGATCAAAGTAACAAATTTATAACTGAGGTACCCAAAGGAGACAGAGGGAGCAATTGGAAATGATACGTGACACATGGTTGGATGGCTGATGCTGAGAAATGCTGTCATGCTGAAAAAGAGAAGGAAACAATTTGGAGCAGAAAGAATGCTTTCTCTTGAAATGTAAAACTTTACTTATTCATGGTAACTACGGATATGTCTACACTGCAATAACATAACCATGGTTTGCCTGTGTCAGCTCCCTTAGGCTTATGGGGCTACAAAATTACAATGTAGATGTTCTAACTTGGGCTGGAACCTTGGTTCTCACCATTGCAGGATCTCAAATTCTGTAATCCAACCTGAGCCCAAATATCTACACTAGTCCTGCAGCCTGAGCCTTGTAAGTCCTATGAGTTAACCGACATAAACTAGCTGTGGGTACTTTATTGTAGTGTAGACATATCTACAAAGGCATACTTATCAGGGTTAGCTTTTGCAGAGTTTGCATAGTTATGCTATGCATAGAGCTAATGTGATATTTTTTCTTGCTCTTCTTCATACATCTTCTTTTACTACAACACAGATTGTTTCAGTCTATTTCTGAATGTTATGCAAGCTGTCCTGAAACAATGAAACAATTTTCAACCTGTAAGAAGAGGCAATAAAGGAAAGGTGCCTGGAGCTGACTCTACCCAGGACTGTCAGTCCAGAAGACATGGACTATGGAAGGAGTCCTCTTCCATAAGTATGTCATTTAAAAAGTATGATCCATCAGATCCACAGAAAGCACTTGGACCTGAGCCAGAGCCTCCTCAAATCAATGGACGGATTTCCACTGATTTCAATGAGATCAAACTCGTAATGTCACAGAAGGCCTGAATTCAAGTGTCAGAGGGTGACAGGTTGCCAATGAATTTTTCTTCTTTGATATTTGATTAATTGATGTTTTATTCAAAATTAATAACTCAATATTGGGATCTAGCCTCATTCTTAATTCAAGTTAATTTTATTATAGATATAGCCTAAATCTTTCTTTAAGATAGTCTCATTTATTTTGACTTTTTATTTCAATAAAGAACAGAAATAAACTCTGTTCTTTGTTTTGACCATGGCATAGTGGTATATATCAAAAGCAGCTATCATGAATTAAAGGATTTATATTTAGAATAATAATCCCAGCAGACAAGAAGATTTAATTTAATGGAAGGGTTCAGTCTCAGCTGAGAACTTGATATGAACTGATCATCTGTTAGAATATAGCTTTCATTAACTCTGAATGGAAGCAAATCATGGGTAACAGTTATTGTTTTATTCTGGGTTACTGTAACTTTTGTAATATAAAATATAGATGAATGTTCCCCAGAACAAGCTGGGCATGTAACTCCTGTTGACATTAATGCATCAAGAGGGAACAGACAATAGGGAATGATTAGATATTTTTTTCCATTTGGAAGAAGGATAAATATAAACCATACCCATGCTGAATGTGAATAACAAGATGGATTTATTTAATAATTAGAGGAAGTGAAATTCTGCCCTCAGATATGTGCATATAACTCCCATTGAAACTCTGCTTATAGTTATGATATATTTTCCACACACTAAGTGCAAATCATGTTCTTTAATCTATATGGTTTTTATTTTAGATGAGAGAAAACAAACCAAAAAGGAACAATTATAAGTTTATATGATTAAAAAGAGACTGTTACTCATTCTGAATTGGCTCACAGTAGCATAGCACACAAAATTATAGGTAAATTCCAGTAATAACACCTCGCTCCTATATAGCTCTTTTCAGAGTATGTCTCAAAGGGCTTTACAAAGAAGGTAAGTGTGATTATTGCCATTTTACAGGTCGGGAAACAGAAGCACAAGGAGGTGAAGTGGCTTGCCCAAAGTCATCCAACAGGCCAATGAAAGAGCTGGGAATAACATTAGATCTCTTGAATCTTAAGGGTACAGTATGAAGTAAATAATCATAACACAGTCCCTAAATTTACCTAGTTGCAGAGGGTATACCACTGTGGCCTGGGTGCAATCTTGCTGAAAATACTAGATTTTAACCTATTCTCCATAGCAATAGAATTTGGCCTAATGGGAATAATGTATATGCATCTGAATACAGCATTTGGTATTCAAAGTAGTAGAAAAGACGTAACATTTATCAGTAAATTAGTTGTCATAGTATACTACTATTTTTTATTGAAATCTTTGCAGTAACTTTTACTATTTGAAAGCCTGTTTATGTAGAGATTGGCAAATTTCAAAAATTGTTAATGAAAAAGTATGATTTGTAATGATTTCTAATCAAATTCTAATGATAAAGACTAGAAGGGATTAAGGGAGAAGATGCTTTTGATGAAAGTAAATAATTTAACTGAGAGAACAGAGCTGTTGAAGACAAGTATAAAATATGACTAGGTAACACCATCCAGTGGTCATCCCCTGCAGCTCATACACAGTGCTTCCCTATGGAATATTGTACATCACAGTTCCTTTCTGCTGATACATTTGTCATATATGGTTAAAAAGAATTGATTGGTGAAAGTTAGAGACAAAAAATGCTCATTTGGACCTTATTTTGCAAAAAGACACCATTATATCTAAACCAAGAAAGAAAATAGGTAGACAGACAAATTCGAGAGATGCTTGTAATTAACACACTGAGCTATATATCTATACATTATGTACATTATGCTTCGTTAAATATTTCTGTCTTCTCAGAATAAGTGAAGCCATCTTGTTCAAAAAGAATAGCATTCTGCAGTAAACTACTATTTGAATGAAAGCTCTCAATTTGATCATTCTTTCTCATGGGAGAACTACGGGGAGTAAGAAGATGTTTTTTATGCTTTTCTTCCCAGCTATTTAGAAAACAGAATTTATCAAACAGCAGGCTTTTATCAAGAATTTAAGTAGAGGCTTCCGTACCATTTTTTTTGTGATTGTGCTTCCCTTAATTCTGTTGGCATAGAATTTATATATTATCTATCCAGATTACCTTGTATCACAAAAGCCCAGCATGGTGTATATATTAATGACTCAGCAATTGGTTTGGTATTAATATGGGGATCTTTGGACATACATAAGTCGGTTGGCTATTCTAAAGCCCAGACCCATATTGTCTAAGCACATTGGGAATGGATTTTATATCATTACATCACAAGTTACTGGAGCAACCTTGTCTTTTCAATTGGTCTCACACTTTATTCACATCCATTCAGAACTATGTTGTTTGAGATTTAAAAAAAAAGTCCGTGATAAGCTTTTGAAAAGTTTTTTTCCTTATAATAATATGAAAACCTCCTTCAGTGCATTGAAAGTATTTTAATCAGTGTTTAGATTTTTCTGGGTATAAAGTGTGTAAAAAAGAGTCGTGTTCTTAAACTTTAGGCTTAAGGTTTTCTAACAAATATGATTTAAACTTCTTTAAAATATACTGAGTGCTCTCTGGGATTTTCTTTCCAGGGACTCAAAGGGATATATTCATAATATAACATCCTTAAATCCCAGACCTGCATTGTCTAGGCACAAGTGGGAATGGATTTCATTTCACTATATCACAAGCTACCAACACAAACCTTGTCATTTTGATTTGTCACACAGTTTCTTTTTTTTCTTTTTCTTTTTTTTGTATCTAGTGTATCTGATATTCACATCTCCTTAACCCAATGCCACAGACTACTAGTCTGGAACAAAACTTAATCTCAGTCTTGAATATAATGGAAAAGTTAAAATCACAAAAGAATATGATAATGGTCACGTCTGCTACTATGAGTTCCAAGCTCTTATGCTTAGTAAGTCCTTCTAGTTCATTAGCCAAAGTTGAATTTCAACCTGCTGCCTCTGCCACTGCTATCACTGTTCTGCTCAGTGGCACAGAGATTGTGATAACAAAAGAGAACATTCCTCCAAAATCCTTTTTAGCTTCCACGGGAAAAGAAGAAATCATAAAGATGATACCGTGACTTACTTTTTGGCTGTACTTTCTCAGTAGTTAATTGTCTGTCCCTTGTAGCATAGCAAAAGCCAATTTAAAAGTTTTCTATTGGTCCTTTCCTTTTGGTAGCCACTATAATTTTATCATATTTGATAGCACTCCCAAAATACAGAATGTCAGAGGGTGTTAAAAAGTAATAATCCGGAGCAAAACCAGTCTGTTGCAAATGAAAAAGACCAAATTCTGACCCACAGACTACTTAAACATGTTTATTCTACAAAAGCATTGAGTCTTCTTTTGTAATCCACTCCACTCTTATTCAAAAGCAGGAATTACAGCTCTGCTTTCGCATACTCAACCTGTGCCTACAGATCCCACTCAGGGAGAGTTGTTTGCTTACAAAATAAATTTTGCCTGAATGAGAGTTTCAGGTTTATGTCCAATTAAAGTAAAGATAGCAAAGTTTGCTGCATATAGTTCCATCAGTCATTTACCTATCCTGACAGGCTTGTAATCTAGTCAGTTTTCTCTGCATTTAGTACCTTCGTAATACATTATTTATCCACCTGCTTTGGGATTACCCAACAGTATGGATACCTATAAGTCTTTTAAGTCAGTGGTTCCCAAATGCTTGAAAGTTGAGCCCCCATTCTGGAAAATGAAACCATTCACAACACCAATTGCAACCCCTCAATAAGTTATGAATAGCCTGACCATCATAATTTATACTTGTGCGTGCACACCATCCAGTCCCTCTCCGCTCAGTGGCATGCCCCGCACTTTTGGAAACGCTGTTCTAAATAAAAAAGTATGAGGACTAATCTCAATTTATTGTTGCGTGTGTAATCAGTGTATTCATTTCCTTTTCCCAGAGCCATAATTGTTTTTAATACTATCCTCAGTGGGAACATTGTCATATCTGCATTTTACTTTTTGGTGAATACTCAGGCCTGGTCTACACTGCAGACTTAGGTTCATGGAAGCTGCCTTAAGTTGACCTAATAATGTGTCCCTTCTGCCAGCCTAACTCACCTGTAATGTCAGCTTCATTACTCCACCTCCACGAGAAGCATAACGCTTAATTCGATGTTGGTGGGTTGTCAGAGAGGCAGTGTAGACACAGTTTCATGTAATTCAATTGTAACGGCCCCCAGGAGGTGTCACACAATGCTCTGCTGTGACCATTCTGGAGATCGTTTTCAACTCTGCAACAGTCAGGTACATAGGAAAGAGCCCTTCCCCTGTTAAAGCACTCAGAGTTTTGAATTCCTATTTCCTGTTTGATCAGTGCAGAGAGCTCGCCAGCTGATTATGGAGATTCAATATCCCAAACATGCTCCAGCCTGGAGTACATAGGAGGTGGTGGATCTTATTGGTCTGTGAGGAAAAGAATCTGTGCAGGCACAGCTCCGATCCATCTGAAGAAATATAGACATCTGTGAAAAGATCTCATGAAGAATGTGGGAGAAGGGCTGCACCAGGGGCATGCAGCAGTGCCATGTGAAAATAAAAAAACTTTGGCAAGCATACCAGAAGACAAGGGAGACAAATATTCATTCTGGTTCTCCCCAATAGACATGCCACTTTTACAATGAGCTGCATGTGATTCTCAGTGGTGATCCCATCAGTACCCCCAAATGCAGCAGAACACATCTCAGGAGTCTGAGTCCCAGGCCACTTCAGGCAACAATGAGGAGGATATTCAGGACAAGGAAGAGGAGGAGGAGAAAGGGAGACAGGCAAGCAATGGATCCATTCTCCCTGACAGACAGGAACTTTTTTTAACTCCTAAGCCCAGCCGGTTGCAGGACAGCATAGTGGCCAAGAGTGATCCTGAGGAAGGCACCTCTGGTGAGTACACATCTCCAATCAAACTGTTGGGGTTACATGTTCTTATATTTGATGTTTAATCTGAACAAAAAATGAGGTTAAGTGTGTATCTGCTTCCCGGTGGCCACTTCAGGTACATAGTGGGTGCATCCCCAGAAAGACAGTTTATGTGCACTGGTTGGCTCAGGAATCCTCCATGGAGATCTCAGGAAACATTCATGGAGGTACTTTGCAATCCTTTGCAGAAGGTTTCTGGGGAGTTCTGCTTTATTTTTTTCACCACAGTAGGCCACTTTCCCATGCTATTCTAATATTAACTCTGCTGGCATTATTGCAGTACACAGCATAAGGACCAGGTCTGTACAAATGGACTTGCTTTCTCTGCTCACAATTTTATCAGACTTAACAGGTTATCTTAAGTTATCAGGTTAACTTATTATTTTGTTCTTTCTGTTTCTTTGTGTGTGTACAATAAAAGCAAACACTTTGTGAATAAAGGCTTTTTATTTATTCAAATCATGTCAGTATGAGAGGGTACAGGGAAACTGATGCAATGCGGGGGTATGGGATATGGTATGGGAAGGTACAATTCAGAGATCCAGCTCACATTACTGTGACTTATTACTGAAATGGGTTTTCAGAGCCTCCCAGAGACGCAGAGCTCCTTGGTGAGATCTTATTGTGCTGGTATCTGGCTGCTCAAAATTAGCTGCCAACATATCTGCCTCCATGCCCTACCTGTGGAAACTTCTCTCCCTTTGCCTCACAGATATTATGAAGCAGACAGCATGCAGCAATACCCGTGGGGATATTGCTTTCACTGAGGTCTCATCTAGCAAGCAAACTGTACCAGCAACCCTTTAATTGTCCAAAGGCACATTCCACCATCATTCTCCCACTTGCTCAGCCTATCGTTGAACCATTCGTTACTGCTGTCCATGTGGCCAGTGTACAACTTCATGAGCCATGGGAGCAAAAGGTAGGCTGGGTCTCCCAGGATCACAATTGGCACTTCAACATCATCAACGGTTATTTTGCAGTCTGGAAAGAAAGTTCCTGGGTTGCAGCTTTCTGAACAGACCTGTGTTCCTAAAGATGCTCCTGTTATGCACCTTTCTTGACAATCCCATATTGATGTAGGTGAAACTCCTCATGTGAGCCCAGCACTTGCAACACCATTGAAAATATCTCTTATGGTTTACATATGCTTTGGCAAGTGTAGTCTGGTGCCAAGATAGGGATATGCATGCCATCTATCACCCCACCACAGTTAGGGAACCCCATCATATGAAAACCATCCACTATATCCTGCATCTTGCCCAGAGTCACTACCCTTCTTAGCAGAAGTTGATTAATGGCTCTGCACACTTGGATCACAACAGATCCCACTGAGTAGTAACAGTCTGGCATTGCAAACTTCCACAAAGCAATCACCACTCACTTCTCCACTGTCAGAGAAGGTCTCATTTTAGTGTTATTGTGCTTTAGGACAGGAAAAGCTCTGAACAAAGTTCTTGGAAAGTGGCCTTCCACATTTGAAGGTTCTGCAGCCACTGCTCGTCATCCAATAACTGCATAACAATGCAGTCCTACCAGTTGGTGCTTATTTCCCAGGGCCAGCTGCTGTGTGACTGCCAGCAGCAACCAGGAATTGTTTCATTCTATGCCTTGCAGCAGGGCTGCTTGTATGACATTGCAATGTTCAATGGGTTGGCTCCTGTATTGGCACTGGAAATACTGCAGGATAAGGCACAAAGTGTTTATAATGCTCAGAACAAGAGTGCACAGCTGAGCAGGATCCATGGGTGTACGCATGGCTAAGACAGGCTTTTGCAAAAAGGCACAAAAATATGGGTTGTATGCCATTGATAGGGTAGGGAGGAAACTACATCATGGGAGGCTGAAGCCATGTTCCCATTCCCCCCTGCAAAAATATTTTGGTCACATGAGGCACTGCAAGACCTTGCCAAACCCCGCTGCAGCTAGTTGCACTGTGAGATAGCTACCCATGGTTCACTGCTCTGTGCATCAGTGCAAGCGCTGCTGGTGAGGACATACTCCACCCACACAATAAGCATGGTGTGGACATGCATGCCCACTCAATTACTGTGGAGGCTGGATATTGACTTACATTAAGTCAACTTACCTTTGTAGTGTAGACATGCCCTCTGAAGAAGAGCTCAGTTTTCCAGTTATGTCTTCTTGCTGGTTAAAAAAATGCACTAATTTCTCTACTTTTATGTATTTAAATAACATTTTATTGTTTTTACATCAGTGTAATTCTTCTCTAATTGTCAGTTTTGGCTTCTCTTATCAGTTTTTTACACATTTTTCAAGCTTTGCTTCATGCAGTGATGCCATTTCACCCATTTAAAGTCTGAATGAGCTCTCTCCTGACGTCTAGTTATGAGCTGTGGAAGAGTATTTCAGGAGCTGAGCTTGTTTGCATGGGCACACCCATCCTGCCTAGTTGCTCTGCATAATGGAACTGCTTGTCCAAATGATCACTTTTGGCTAGTGGTCAATACCCATTCTCCTTGTTATTGGGGCAGGAGTAATAAAGTGTTGTTATCCTTGTTCAGTGAATCAAGTTCAGCAGAACTATGCTTGGCATACCCTGATTGAGGGACTCACCCTCAACTAAACGGCACCCGCTAGGCAGGGGACATGGGTTCCAAAGCCCAGTGAGCTGAGATTGGGTAGGGACAGGTACTTGTATCTGGTGGTATGGACTCTGCCTAGAGGCCCCATTCACTATTTAGTTCTCTCTCCTGTGTAATAAAAGAGCTAATTTAGACTCAATTGAGAGCCTTGTTACACACTGCAGAGCTGAAATCACTGATACCTGGGTCTAAGCATTAAACCTGCTTTAGAACAGTGTCTCTGATACAAGAGATTGCCCAGTGTGCACCAGCAATGAGGCTCCCTACTAAGAGCTGAAATCACTGAGAGCTGTGTTAAGTGGTGGGACCTGATGACATCCCAGCAGGGCAGCCAGCAGAGAGGCATGGTGATTGCTCATCAAGGCAGCTGACAAGGAGCAGCAATCGAATACCTGGGTAGCGGAGAGAGTAAGGTGCTGTCATATCCCGCCTTCCACCTAGGGTGGGAGATGAACTCTGCTGATGGACTTCTGAACTTTGAGTCTGCACTGATCAAGGACAGCAACTTTAAGTGGGGTGCACAGAAGGGACAGGCATGTTAAAGGGACTTTTGGTGGCTGGACTTAAGAACCGGAGGGAAAAGAATACTGCCCAACTTACTTGGGGGCGGGTCTTTTGCTCATGGTTTATTTTTATGAACCCTGTTTGGGGTGTTTTCTCAAATTAATATTGTGTTACCCCCTCCTTTTTTTGAAGTTTCTTTGCTATACTCAGACTGTGTGCTTGTGAGAGGGGAAGTACTGCCTCTTAGAGGCACCCAGGGAGTGGAGTGCAATTGCTGCAGGTCATTGAGTGGGGTCTCGAGCCGGTTTTGTGTTGAATTGTTAAAAAGGAACCCCTAGATACTGGACCTAGCCCTTGTTGCTACCAACACTGATTAGCAGAATGATTACACTCTACATGTCACATGGCACTTTCCCTTGATATCTTTTATGATATCTTTCGTTATCTATGTCTGCCTTTTTCCCTTTCTAGTATTATTCCCAAGTGCTACACTCATTTCATGAGGTTTGTGTTTAGTTTATTTTATAACCCTTCATTTCCCTTCCCTTTCTATGTCCCTGATTTCACTATCCCATATGGAACATAAGGACAGCTATACTGGGTCAGACCAACTGTTCATCTAGCCCAGTATTCTGTCTTCTGATTAATGCCAGGTGCCCCAGCAGGAATGAACAGAACAGTAATCATCAAGTGATCCACCCTCTGTATCCCATTCCCAGCTTCTGGCAAACAGGGACACTTTGGAACATGATTTTGCATCCCAGCTCATCCTGGCCCACATGACTCTTTTTCAATAATCCCTTCAATTTCTGGAATTTTGACTTTTTAAATATCAGTAGTCTGATCTTATCCTTTTTTAACAGTAATAAGGCCAGCATTAACCTTCAAATTTACTAGATTATGTTTGTTTGAGTTTTCTCATTCTTATTTATATAGACAAGTGCTGTCAACAGTATTATGCAGTCCTAGGTGACTTCAAGGGTTAGGGGAGTTTCTCCCCAAATAATGTTTGGTCCGTTCTATTCCTCGTGAGTGTTATGTTGGTAGCCAAAGATCATGTGTGGTATTTTTCTAAAAAAAGTAGAGAACAATCTCAATTTTTTGGCCTTCATCTTCTCTCTTAGTAAAAAATATTCTAAATAACTAAAGCTATCACATTGAACTACACTATCACTGCAATAGGAGCAGCTAACATTTCTTTGTAACATGCTCTGGGGAATCAAATTATATTCTATTTTTTTTTCTTTGCTAGCTATTTTTCCTGTAAACTGTAAATTCACCATTATGAGTATGGACTAGTTGTTAGAATAAAAGACGGTTCATAAGCTTCTTATAAAGCTTAATTATCTCCTTTATAAACATTTGAAGGCTGGAAACACCAAGTAGGGAGAGGAGTTAATTAGTGTAGTGCATAGGGTAGGGACAAGAGTAATGAGATGAAATTAGGAAAGACATATTTAAGGTAAATAACAAGAAAAATCTTCTAGACACAGAATCACTAGCCCATGAAACTGTGTCAAAAGGAAAAAGGTGGAAAGATTATTGCTTGGGACAATTAAAACTAATTGGGCTCAGAACTGCTCTAATAAATATACAATAATGCATTGCTGGAAGAAGATTAACCAGATAATGAAATCCATCTGTTCCATCTCAAATGCTTTTGGTTCTATAATTCTATGAAGCGCAATCCAAGCTTCTCATCCTCATGATGCTTTGCAAAGAGAACTGATATAGGAAAAGCTTTTTTGGGCTATAATGACATAAATGACCCATTTGGCAGCTTCTAGTCATCAGATACTGCCAGTTGAAGCATTTAGCCTTCTAAGGCACTTCTTGGGCTCTTAACTTTTCTAACCAGTCATTATATGACTGATAGAGACCTCCATACACATAATTATACTTAAATATTTATCAATACTTGAAATTTCATACTGCGGAATCCAAAATGTCATTCATCCATAATTCAAGAGAAGTTTAAAACAACAATTACTGGCTTGCGATAGCCCTTTAATCCATGTGTTGCAGTCCCACATAAGGACTTAAGGTCAGTGCAATTCAAATGAGCTTTATGGGTAATGTAACAATTTAAGAAAATGGAAAGAGCAAAAGGCTTTAAGCTTAATTCTGAGGAAACCAATTATTGACATAGCTATGTAATTATTTGTATTGGTGGCTATGGATCACAGTTAGTATGCTATTGGGATGATGTTTGTCCTTAAGGACAGAATATAGATTTCCATTCAAGATACGTTCAGTGGATTGTTGAGAGGCTGATACATAATTCTACTTAATTCACCATTTCACAAAACAAATTCTTAGACTCAAAGAAAAATGGTTTCTGACCCAAAGCCTAACCTCAATACAAAACCATTTCGGTAATTAAAACAATTATCTCAGAGTGGTCACTGGGCTACACTACAGACTAAAAAAAATCACTCAGAAAAGAAAAATATATCTAAGCTTGAAATTTGGTTTTCTGCACTTCTGTAGTACCCAGGAAACCTTGCTATGCTCTTTGATGCATAACTTTAAATAGGAAAAAGAAGTAGCCTGTGGACTTATGTGATGGTAACTATTAATAATAATTATCAAATCTTATGCATAGGATAAGAGAAAAGTAGTATTATTTGTGACTTGCAAGACATTAGTTACCTGCACCATAATTTTGAAATACAGTGAAATACTACAAAGAAAATTGGGATTCCTTAGGAATTATGTACTTTATTCCATATGAATGCCAAATACATTCAGTCCTGATTAATATTACCACCGTGGATACCAAATTAATAAATAATTACTCACCACTTATTTTAAAATACTACCTGTGATATATAGTTCATATAGAAAGCCATGTTCAATTAACAAAAAATGTTAAAATATTAGCTTAAAATGGCAAAAGGCAGGAAACAGGACTTAAAAGTAAAATATTTTGATGTATCCAATGGCTTGTTTGCATTACTGAATATAGTGTAGAAGCAATCTATGGCACAATTAATATATAGTAAGTTTTTGATATATGAATATCATTTCTTTGTGGGGAGGGGGGCAGATATTCCTGTAAGAGGAAAAGGGTTTTTCAATGTATGTTTAATAAATCCACTTAGTACATTGACTAAGTAGAGATAATATGAATAATGGATTTGTTTGTTTTCTGGCAATTCTGAAAAAATGAGGATGGGAAATTATTCCAGCTCAAACTGATGACAATATTTTTGGCAAATGAAAAAATTAAAAAAAAGGTTGCTTTGGGTCAATCAAAATGTTTTGTTTTGTTTTGACAAAACTGAAATGTTTTGTTTTCATTTCGACCATTTTTAAACATGGTTGCTTGTTTTATATAATAAAATTAAAGGAAATTTTGAAACAAAAAGCCATTTCAAACTTAAAATTCAAAACGTGATTACAAAAATATGAGAATGTATTTTTTTATTATTATTTTTGAAGGTTTTTTGATTGAAATAATTTGACAAAACTGACATGAATTTTCAAAATGCTTTGGTGTTACTGCATGTCCATTTCTCACAGAAAAAAGTTTCAGTATACATTTTTTCCCCTGCTCTATCTGTGAGGCCACATTCTGCATTCAGTTACACCTTTATCAATTCAGAATAACTACAGAAGTCAATATAATTGAATTGGAATAAAACTGGTATAAGAGAGAGCACAATCAGTCCCTTAACATCTTTATTCGAAGGGATGGGGCTGATTTGACAATCACTTTGAATGCAGGACTCCTATACACAGATTGTGGCACCCAATAAACATTGATGGTACCATCCAGTGGATCACATTATCAATGAGACTGTAACAATGTTTTTTTCTAAGCACATATCATATGGACATTTGCAAGTGTATAATATTTGAGATATGTCTTATTTTTAAAAATATTTTTCACAGCCTTATAAAGGAAGCACATTATTTACTGAGTAGACTCTTTAAAATTTTATATGTAAATCCATAAAAAATTATAAGTACTTTATTGTGGAGTCAGAAAGAGGAATAGTGTCAGTCCAAAGACATTTCTAAATGGATCGTTAGCATGATATGCTATAAAACTTAGATTCTTTCCATCTGAAGCTATGTTGATTTTAATATGGGTATTTTTGTTAAAACATATTAAGGTCCCTACACTAGGGATTAATGTATAAATTAAGCAGTATTTACTGCAACTCTCTGATCACAAAGCCACAAAATGACTTTAGCTAATCCTCTGGCAATCCCTTCAGCATTTGCAATATTTGCTATACATTCTTCTAAACTGTAACATAACATCATTCTGGAAGCGTTATGAATAAGCTTGGAAAGGAACTTCCATTTTAATCTTTTATTTCTCCTTGTCTATATCTCTTTAAAATAAGAGCGACACATGTGGAAGGAATTCTGAGATCATTCTAAAATATAATGACAGACACTACAAGAAAAATAATTTCCTGTATGCAGAGAATTTTTATAAAATATTAATAAATGTCTACATCTTATCTACATATATACACACACACGCACATAAACTAAATTTTAGGTAACTCATAATGGTGCGAGTAACACGATAGGAATTTTTGAATAATATCATAAGTGTGTCACAGCCCCGGTGGATATCACAGATGGGGCACTATAAATGACCTTTACAACTGGATTTCTTTTCAAAATGCAGATGACCAGAATGTTGAAATATCTAATGTAACAATCCCTGACAGGAAAATGGAAAAGGTATTGATATGCACTAAGTTGCATACTCTGCCCTGGTGCCCATTCACATTGGGAAATAAAATTAGTGTGTTGTGTTTCCTTCTCTCCAGCTAAGCCCCCTGAAATCAGGAATATCTGTTGGAACATTCAGATGGGTTTCTTCAAGGTTTGTGAGGGATAGATGGGGACAGATCTCCTTGACACACTTTTTTTTTGTGTATGTCATCAAATTCACAATTGTCCTTGCCCTGGTGATCAAGTCATTGCCCTTGTTACAATATCTAATGCCTCAAAGGTATTTTTGAAGCACATTTCCATAATGTTTGAAGAAGGGAGATGAATACTGAGTAATAAGTCATAATAAGTTTTAATACACTGTGGCATTTATGTATTTTTCAAATATCTCTAAACTTTTGCTGGAAGGAGGGGAAGTTTCTCCTGCAGTAAGCAAACTACCAACTGTATCCTTGTTATCTGTCTTGATTGATGGCAACCCATTTGTCCCTTTCCTGATTGCTAGGAATCTTCATTTTGTATTTGACTTGCGATTGTCCTCTGAGAGTCACTTCTGCAATATTCTGAAAGTTTCATTTTTTATCTCTAGACTGTTGTGCTGTTGAGGCTAATGCTGTCTGTGGCAGACCTTGAAATGTTAATTCAAGCTTTGGTTACATCAACATATTCTTGCTTGCTGAAACTTCTTGTTTCCTGAGCTGGCAGAAGGCTGTTTGCATAAAACACAGCTCACTGAAAATTCAGCAGCCAGAAAGTTACTCCATACTAAATCTATTCATTATATGTTCCCCCACTTTGAAAGTCATGGCTTTATGGTTTATGGTTTTAGCTCTACAATTCCTGAATCACCCTTTAAAAATCTGGAAGATAAGAAACACCAAATGCTGTGTCCCCATTTACTAGAAAACTGGTAGTATGATGTATGAAGCTAAGTACTCATGAAGGTAAGGGAATAAAGTATGAATTTTATCCAATGAGGCACAAGGTACATGAACTGAGGTTTCAATGAGATAATTTAATAATTAATATCTTACTGCTCTGATACTACAGTGTGACCAATGACATGGAATATTTTTGTGTTTTAAACTGATTTCATCTGTTTGCCATTAAATCCAGGAAATAAATAAACATAGGGGAATATTTATATGGAATTTTATGTCACTGCTTGTGAAGATCCCAAACTTAGGAAACTCATTGGTGTACATTGGAAAAACAGAATCAACTCCTATTCATTTTGCTGTAGAAAAGGCAGATAATTATTTGAACAAATGGATTAGTTGTGTCTAAATACTTTGCACTATAGCAGATCATGCCTGTTTTCACAAAGAGAGTGGCTATCATTAGCAAAGGTAGTTTTTCTTTGGCTCTTTGATGTTGTAAAATGATAGTCAAAATGATATACTGTTTTGTATACATGTATTTACTTTGCCATCTGCAGAATAACATTGCTTCTGTATATATATGATACACATCCTTCTACTGGAACAGCCTGACCAGACTTGTGTTGTGTAAGCGCTGAAGCTTGCAAGTTTCAATACTGATGCCTCTATTCTATTACATGCATGTGAGAACAACTGAAGGAACTAATAACTAGATCTGGTTGTAAATGGATTTCCTGTTCTGCAAAAGATTTCAAGATTTAAAAAAATTTCCTTTTCAAATTGGGGGAAAAAAAACCCCAAACTCTCAAAATTCATCACAAACAAAAAATCTGAGGAAAAAATCATTTTGGGTCAATAGAAACATTTCATTTTGATAAATATGAAATGTTTCATTTTTACTGTGACTTTTTTATTTTAAAAATAAATAAAAACATACATTTTGAAACAAAAAGTAATTTCAAACTAAAAAGTTATATTGAAAAATTTCCAGACAGTTCTACTAATCATCATTATCACATGGTAAATAATACATTACATATGAAAATGGAGAAGGAAGTGTAACAGGGCAGGGGGGAGGCAATTCACCTGCCATCGTTCTGCATCAGTGTCATTTTCATATCTTCTTTTAAAATTCCAGACACATTTGAGTGCTCTACGTCCTGTTTGGTGAGGACTCAGCAGCATTGACACGATACTTGCAATGATATACCTCAGCTGCCGACAATATCTAAACTGTTTTTTTTTTAAAAAAACATATAAGTGGATTAATGTGAATTGATTTACCAGCTGAGGGACATTTGTGTCTAATTCCTTAAGAACTGTGTGAATTTTTTTTTGACAAGGCAGATGATATATACAGTTCTGTTTTTTTACGGGTGCATAACGTTGAAAAAAGCACTGCAGGTTCCGTGCCTGACTATTACAATCCTTGTCTCTCTGTGCCCCCTGTCAATACCTCTCCACGTCACAGAGAGCAACTCCGTTCCTTGCCCACAGAGTAGAACTTACCATCACAAGGGCAATTACGTTCCTGGTTCAGTATGATGTTCAATGGTCCAATATGATGTTGGAAATTGATGTTTTCTGATGTGGCCTTGCATTTTTATTTGACATGTATCATTTGCTCTGGTTACCCCTTAAATGGTATATATTCCTTTTGTGCAATATTTCTCCATCAGCCAGATTGATGAGGTTGATGGGATAGTTTGTCTATACTCATCCAAGCAGTATTTGCATTACTAATGTCTTGCGGGTTTCTTGGCTCTGTGCTGATTCTTCATATTACTCAGTAATCAGCACATAGACCCTGCATTAGGTCCTGTTTCATGCCAGGGTCAAATGGCAGCAGAAGAATGCCTTTGCATTTTTCAGAAGGTGGGCACAATAGTATCTAAGTACCATAATCAAATGTAATAATTACCTTTTGAAAATTTCTAACCATAAACGATTAGTTATTTTCAAAATTCTCAGGCAGAAGAGTGGCTACATTTTAATAGCATTTGGACTGTCCCCTCCAGATTTGAAAATGGTCCCCATTTTAACAGATTCCAGTGCTCTGGATCCCCGATGTATCCCTTTAAAAATCATTCACTCTTTGTGTTTGTTTCTCTATCTAAAAATTGGGATAATACTATCTACTTACCTCCTTCACGTGATACTGTGAGGATTAGCCAGTTAATATTTGTCAAAATTACTTGAAGATATCATTTTATATAAACGCTAAGCATTGTTAATACAAATCTGCACCCTCACTCTCTTCATATAGTTCTATACAAAAGAGTAATGTGGCTTTTTTTATTTTACAGAGATGCACAGCTATTAAAGCCTCATGCCTATTATAACATATCAAAATCTACCACTGTGAAAAAATATGGAACATCTATATAATACATATTTCCTGCTTAAATAGAGCTTTTAGTCACATGCATAACATTGTGTGAATCACTTTGTTATGTGAAAGGCTTTCCAAAAGGAACTAATGCCTATTTCTAAGGTGACTTTTAAAATGCAAGCTATGAAATCTGAAATTTCTGGCCAAAGCTCTGTGAACAAACATCTGTTAACTGGGAAATCTGTGCACGTAAGAAGCTAAAACATTTAGCAGAGATTAGAAGATAAGTGTCAACCCCAGCTAACTACAATATCCTGCCTCACTGTGTAATGCATAGCCAGTGAATTCTTAAAGTATAATTTTTAAAAAGTACAAGAAATTTAAGAACATTCTGAACAGTCTGTCTAACATATACAAGTACTTTTCATCTCTTCTTCCAGTTTTGAATAACTGATTTACAAATATTATGAACAACAAATTTGCCTACATTTATAACCAATAGTACATGAATATTACTGGGTATCACATTTTCAAGTAATACATTTCCCGACTGTTTTCTATAAAAACAAAGATGCATCCTAAACTAAGCTCATAAAACACTGAAGTGGTTGGATATCAGCTAATTATAAAACCTTTAATCTTGTAAACACATTTATCCTGTGCTTTCAAACCAACAAAGACTTAGAAAGTAGTTTTGGTCAGCTGATGGGTCTTCATAAAGGCAGCTTTGCACATAGCTTATTAATATTCAGGGACAGACACTTGAGCAAGTTCTCCCAAATCACAATTTGCAAATCACAGTTTGGAGCTAACATTTCCAGGGTGCACAGAAAATTTTATGAGACCCCATTTAGTGCTGGGTCACTAAATCTTTATAAATGAACTCAGATGCATTTTTATAAACTTTCAAAGAATGTACAAAATCTCACAATTTGAATAAGAATTTAACTTAGGAGCTTATTATGTTATTTAAGAGGCTCAGTTTTTAAATTATTCAAATGTAATAAGTAAATCTCATGCTAGAAATGTCTTTCCTGATCATGTTCTGAACCTTATTCCCACTAAGCATTGTGCCTTCCTAATCCCCTTTTTAAAATTCTACTTATTTTGCTAGGAATTTAGGAGCTTACCACATCAAAATAAATAGGCCATAGAAACAAATGTTTGGGCAAAAGTTTTAGCTAGTTTAAGGGCATGCAATGCTACAGGGTGAGGCACGAGCTAGTCCAATTCCCACATGAAGAGGAGTAATTTCTGTATTAGGAAATAGTGCTTGAAACGTAGCTTTGGAACATCACTGACAGAAAATAGATCCCTTTTCATGTTGCTTGTTATTCATCTCTTCATGCAATATTTTTTAGATAAACAATCTGGGAGACCTTTTCTCCCAGAATACTTCTACTTATCCTTGATGTGAAAATACAGGAATGGAAACTCAGCTGGTAGAAAGTCTCATATCTCTTTACATAAACTGAGGCTCACTGATTCTGGGCTCTCTTTATATACTGACCTTGTGAAATTCTTTATATATAAAGAAATGTATTTCAATTAGCTTGTACTGTAAAGGTACTGCATATAAATCTTATAAGTAGGTAGTTTGTGTCGCAGCCCTAAAGCCTATACTCAAACATGGTGTCTGTTTGGCCATTTGTCGGTCAAAAGGTCACACTGGTACCATGTGCAACACCGTAGTGCGGTGTGCTACATTATAGTGCCATGTGCACTTTCCCGCTCTTTTTACCTGGTCACCTAGGGGTCAGGCCAGTGCCTTGTGCAAAAATACCAGCGTGCTGTGTGCATAAGGGTAGTGTGCTGTGTGCAGATCCTGTTTACATGGAGGGCTCCAGCTCGGAACCTGGAAGATGAAGGAGCTAGGGACCAATCAGATGCTGACACGAATAAGAGCCTTCGAATAAAACCATGTCTCACGCCAAAATCTGCAGGAGTATCCGCATGTTAGCTGGAAGGCCTGATCACTCTTTCAGCCAGAAGGGTATCCTGCGGATTTAGCAGGCTCAGGTCGTATCGTTACGGATTATTTCCCACCAATTCGTCATGCCCTTGGTGTCTGTACTGCTGGTCAGCTGCACCTGGAGTGTGGTATATGCATTCTAATGGCTGTAAATACTCTGTCTGCTTAGCTTCTTCCTTTTTCCCTCTTTTACTTGGTACCAAGTTATGTATGTAGTATATGCAAGTTAAATTGTTGTATTGATTGCTACTGTGGTTAATTGTTGTACTTTACAATATTTGGTTAATGTATATAGTTTACTCAGTTTGGAGTATCTGCTCTAATTTCTGGTGAGCAGTTAATCACAGATCATTTGGTTTCCCGTTGTTGGTTGTAAATAGATTGTTTCAAGTTGTGTAAATATTCTTATTCTAATAGTATTGTTAGTTGGTAAAAACACTCCTCCCCAGCCCAAGTTGCAACTTATCCCCCATCAATAAACGGCCACGTGGTTTTGAACTTTCAGTCTGTCATGTTCTGATTTTCCTCACTCGATCAAAAACTTACTCGAACCTGTATTGGTCTCAGACAGTTTGTAATTGGATTCAAAATGCCTTTTAATTCAGATTAAGACCGTGGCAGCAATGGCTATGTTTCCACGGTGTGACATATCTTCAAGGACTCACAAGACTGGATGGCAAAAAAAATTCTGAAAGGCAATTAAAATTCCCTAGTTTTGTTAACTCTCTTTGTATAATCAACATAATCAAAAGTTTCTATTTCAACTTTACATGCAGCGTTGATCACAGTGAGCTCAGTTTTGAAGTCAAAACAGGAGCATGTCAGCGATGTGTCATGTCTGCAATCCTCTTCAACATTTCCATCAACTGGGTAGTGCAGAGTACAACAGAAGACATGCCAAGAGGCATCAAATGGACACTCTTCTCATCCCTTGAAGACCTGGACTTTGCAGATGATCCTGTCACTCTCCTATCACATACTCAATACCATATACAAGAAAAAAACAACTCGATTCAATGCATTCAGCGAGCAAATGGGACTAAAAATCAACAGCAATAAGACAGATATCATGACCTTTAATATTGCCTCACCATCACCAGTCTGGAAATCATCGAAATACAAAACCAAAACCAAACTCAAGATGTATCAGAGTTGAGTACTTTGATAGTGCAGAATGCCGGGGAATGAATAAGTATGATATGGCCAAACTGTCTTCATTCCATACAACCGACCACAAAAAAATTCTCCATATCTTTTGGCCCAGAACAATCTCAAACCAAGATCTACTGACACAGTGCAGCCAAGAAGATATGAGCACTATCGTTGCCAGGAGGCAACCTGAAAATGAGGCCACCTGAAAACAACATGGCAAATAGTGGTGGAAGCCAAACTGAAAAACCTGGGGCGTAGCTGATGAACTTTTGAAAGACTTGCCAGAAACAGACAGTAGTGGAGGAGTTTCATCGCTGCCCTAAACATAAGAGGCTTAATGGGAACATGATGATGATGATGAGTTTGGCTAAACCAATTGTGATTTCTAGAGTTTGCAGATAGTGTCATGGTCTCACCACTGTTGGTTCTCACACTTGGATATAGAACCACTTGGGTAGAGGAAGACACGAGGAAGACAGGCAAGGTCCAACTGCAGCCACCAAGATAAAACAAAAGTGATTTACCAGACCATCCTTTTTGAAGAAGAATATTTTACTTTTTGTTTTTATTTAAACAAGAGCAGCTATTGTAATTTACAGCCAAATGTGTCAATCTTTTTTTTCCACACTGCTGTTGTCAAAAGTGGCTGTAATTTCATGCAGATGAGATATTGATCTGTTATCGATGTTCACTGAGCAGCCAAAGGGGAACCACATTACCAGCTACAAATTCCATCAGTCATAGTCTCCTTAATAACAGCACTTAAACAATCTCTCTTGGTATTAACTTATATTGTATCTCTGGCTAGAATCCAAGCTTCAATAGAAAAGGGTCTTTGCGAAGGGATAGTTTTGTGGCCACTGTTGATCATTTAAATAAAAAGACTCCTGCTTTCTTGAGTGCTTTGTCTACAGTATTTAGTCTGTATTAAACGCATTAGCTTGATTTAATCTAATTAGTTCAACTAGAGCAGAGAAAAAAGAATGCCTTCATTTCTTATAAATATCAAAGACACATAGTTTAATAGAAAAATTAAAATATGCCTTAATGTAAGAATGTAAAATCTAGGTTGTGAAAAATCTTTATTATATATCTACTTAGAACTCAATACTGGAGAAAATGTATAAGTTATTTATTACCTTAGTGATTGCATCATAATCATTTCTTTTTACAAATAAAGGAAGACATTTTTAATACAGGGGCCAAATTCTGCCTTCAGAAGCACATGGAGAAGTTCACTGAAGGCAGCAGGTGTTGTGTATACGTATCTGAGAGCTGAATTTAGTCCATATCTTTTAAAGCATATTTTTAAAACCATATCTACTGTCACTTTTGTTCATTAGAAATTTTTGGCATGATTTTAACAGGAGACCAACATTAACTGATATAAAATAATTTTTCTGACGTCTCCAAAAGAACATGTGTCCTAAGGACATTTCCAATTATGCCATGATACAGACATGTACAGACAGATAATTCCAGTAACCGATATTTTAGACTATCATTGCAGATTTTTTAATTTTATTGTAACAAATATCTAGGATACATTTTATACTCCATTATAATTGTATTATACGGGTTTCTTTCACATGTTCACAGAAGGCTTTGAAAGGCAATAAACATCAAATGAATAATATTGTCAGTGTCTAGACAATGTATTATGAAACATTGGATGAAAGATACTGAACTAACAATATTAGAATTTTTATTGAGAACAAATTCTCTATCCTATTAGATAGAATATTCTCTAGCATTATAGTCAATCAGAAATTATGAAGAAGATATGATCATCTTATTTGGTTTTAAATTAGGAAGTATATATTTATTACTGTGTCTTTGGAGCAAAAAAAAGATATGTTTTTTACGTGATGGTTATCTCAATCTAAAATTCTGGTGGAAGCAAGTCACTGTAGCTTTTCCCTCAGTGTAGCGATTTGAGGTTAACCTTAGCTGGGTGTGATAGAGTTGACCTCAACTAGCTACACCAAGGGGAAAAAACTACCTGTTCCTTGTCTTCACTATGTTGAAATAACTACTTTGGTGTAAAAAGCTATACCTCTTTTGCTGTGAAGACAAAGTGTGTGTCTTCAGCATACAAAGTGATTTTTCTTCAGCATTCTGTGTCTTGAAATTTCAAAGAAGTCTGCTTGTCTTCAGGCCATTTTGTGAGGCAGAATTATTGTAACATATTACAGAAGAGATACACACTATGCTTTCTTGTGAGCGCCTTTATTTTTTTTCTGGTTTGTTCTTTTTCTTATTCCAAAATAAATCATTCATAGACTGAATAGAGAGTCAGCCACCCTAAATACCCAACTAAAGTTATTCTTAGTGAATAAAAAATGTAACATAATAGTGTAAAAAAAAATCCTAGTTCTATTTAATGGGCCTTTTGACTTCAATGGAACTATGCCGTTTGTACCTGAAGAGCTTTCTCAATTTTTATTTTTATTATTTATTTATTTATTATAGCACTTTCTTTTGACAACATCTCAACTTTTAAACAGTAAAATATCATGATAAGTGGGGTTTTATTTTCCTGTTCATTTTGTTGACTTTGCCTTTTCTTGACGTATTTGTCAATATACACGTGTGTTTGAATAATTTAAAATATATTTTTTTAAATTCAGTTTTAAAAATTTGTATGAAGGCCAGAGAAAGTTATGGAATTGCCCAGAAAATCCATGTAAGTCAAATAAATCGCAATACAATGAACACAAAATAATTGACCTATAAGCTCTTTTTGGACTTAATCCAAATCATATTGAAGTCAAAGCATGATCTTATAAAGATAAGTATGTGCTTATGTGTTTCACTGAATTGGGGCCATAATAAACAAGAATACCTCCGGCAAAGCACTGAGTAGAAAATTGGTAGGAACTTGAGGATTTGGCCACCTAATAATACCAAGTTATTTTTCCACAATAAAGTCATTGTTATATTCAATGCAATGGGAAATTACACCCTGTTCTTTAGACAAACTCTTGTACTCTGGTCCTGGAAGATACCAAGCACCTCCTACAAAGTTCTGAGTGCTCTCAACTCCCACCAAAGTCAAAGAGATTTTAGCACTAACACTTCACAGCATGTTCTCCTCAGCACATCAGTTTCATGCTTTGCTTACTTGCATACAGTCATACACGCTGCCAAAATTGTGCTCTTATATAATCTGAAGCAATTTGAACCCCATAAAATTGGAAAGGCAATTTTTTTTAGCTTCACTGCAATAAAAAAAATCCAGTAATGGAATAATTTGACAAAATATATCAATTTAGAAAGTTGAAGTGGTGTCCAGTAATCATTATTTACATTTTTCATCTTAAAACATCTTCAAGGGTATGCATCAGTAATAGTCAGGCCCAGAATTGTTTGAATTCATTTTATCCTTCTACCTTTGCTGCTGAACATTTTAAATAATGTCTTATACAGCAGTTCTACAGCAGGAAGCTTAATAGGGATGCTGTTTCCATAACAACAAATAGAATTTGAGCAAAAACACAGTGCTCAGTTGTTACTGTTCTTCACAGCAGATAAAAGCAGTTATTCAAAATTACAAGCAGCATGACCTTGAAAAAATAAATTAAAGCAAGGAGTGCTAACAGTTCTGTTCCACATTTAGTAAAAGTTTAACTCTTAAATGCTTGAAGGGTACCTGTAGGGTCCCAGAGGTTTACTGTAATCTATACAACTAGTAAAATCCTGACCTGAAAAAAAAAAATTGTCTCGGACATTTATGTTTAGGGTACAATTAAGAGAAAAAGCAGTAACAATCAGGTGAGTCACAGAAACAGTCAGACTAAAGGATCCAATCTATATTTTAAAAATTTGGGACAGAAATGGTCAAATTCTGCTTTCAGTGACCCTCCTGTTTGTAATGAGGTTGCAAGTATGGAAAAGAGAGCTTTATTTTCTATATTCATGATTTTGATCACTTTATTATATATTTTGAACACTTGGTGTTATTCTGAAAATTATATAATTTTCCCATATGATTTTTTCTCCTAAAGCTAGCAATTTTTCTTACCTTTTATTAAAGTTTAAAAAATTTGTTCCTGTTGTTTATAAAACAGTAGCACTGTGTGTTGAGCAATACATATGGGAAATGAAAATTAGTGTTTCACACCACAGGCAGTGTTCATGTTTCTTTTTTCCATAGAAGTTACATTTCATTTTAATGGAGAAATAAAATAGTATAGCGAAAAGCTATATGGTATAGCCTTATTTTCCTGTTTTACATATTGTAAAATATACAGGTCAGATGGGAGCTAAATTTAGTAGGAGAACAAGATATGGCTCATCAGACTCTTCCTTATCTGGACTGTGGCAGTGATGTGGCACCTTCTGGTGTGATGTTATCTGCAGTGATACTGATAAATCAGAACATATGTAGCAATATTCTGTGCAACATTTGAGAAAATAAATCTTGATATGAAAGTTAGAGACAAAGAGAAAGGTTATAATCAGGGCTGGCTCCAGACCCCAGCATGCCAAGCGCGTGCTTAGGGTGGCATGCCTCGGGGGGCGCTTGCCAGTTGCCGGGAGGGTGGCAGGTGGCTCCGGTGGACCTCCCGCAGTGCTTGGGGAGGCGAAATGGCTAGAGCCCTGGTTATAATCAGTCCCTTTTCACATAGAAGTGTCTGCTGCTAATGTAACCCATGAATTTCAAGCCTGTATTTTGGCTATATTTTCAACTGGTCATTAGGGATAAGGCAAACACAAGCACGTTTTACATGGCTGGCTTATTCACATAACACTAAAATAGACACACTGGCTAGCTCAGTTATTAGCTCATGTGACTTTTAATCTCAGAATTGTGGGTTCAAGCCCCATATTAGGCATTTGATTTTATTCTGTGATTCTATTTAGCTGAGAATTGGTCCTCCTTTGAGCAAGGGGTTGGACTAGATGACCTCCTGAGGTCCCTTCCAACCCTGATATTCTATGATTCTATGAGCTGCAGCAACATGTTCAAAGAAACAAAATAGAAATGGAAGTTCTCAAAATAGCAATTTCAAGAAAAATTATTATCCTTTCACACTGTGCTTGCACCTTCTCAACTATAAAAGCAGCAGAGAATCCTGTGGTACCTTATAGACTAACAGACGTTTTGGAGCATGAGCTTTCGTGGGTGAATACCCACTTCATCAGATGCATGTAGTGGAAGTTTCCAGGGGCAGGTATATATATGCTAGCAAGCAAGCTAGAACGTGCAGGTGAATGAACCGGTGATGGTGTGGCTGATCTGGTTAGGTCCTGTGATGGTGTCGCTGGTGTAGATATGTGGGCAGAGTTGGCATCGAGGTTTGTTGCATGGATTGGTTCCTGAGCTAGAGTTACTATGGTGCGGTGTGCAGTTGCTGGTGAGAATATGTTTCAGGTTGGCAGGTTGTCTGTGGGCGAGGATTGGCCTGCCACCCAAGGCCTGTGAAAGTGTGGGATCATTGTCCAGGATGGGTTGTAGATCCCTGATGATGCGTTGGAGGGGTTTTAGCTGGGGACTGTATGTGATGGCCAGTGGAGTCCTGTTGGTTTCTTTCTTGGGTTTGTCTTGCAGTAGGAGGCTTCTGGGTACACGTCTGGCTCTGTTGATCTGTTTCCTTATTTCCTCGTGCGGGTATTGTAGTTTTGAGAATGCTTGGTGGAGATTTTGTAGGTGTTGGTCTCTGTCTGAGGGGTTAGAGCAGATGGTTGTACCTCAGTGCTTGGCTGTAGACAATGGATCGTGTGATGTGCCCGGGATGGAAGCTGGAGGCATGAAGGTAGGCATAGCGGTCGGTAGGTTTTCGATATAGGGTGGTGTTAATGTGACCATCACTTATTTGCACCGTGGTGTCTAGAAAGTGGACCTCCCGTGTAGATTGGTCCAGGCTGAGGTTGATGGTGGGGTGGAAGCTGTTGAAATCGTGGTGGAATTTTTCAGAGTCTCCTTCCCATGGGTCCAGATGATGAAGATGTCATCAATGTAGCGTAGGTAGAGAAGGGGCGTGAGTGGACGAGAGCTGAGGAAGCGTTGTTCCAGGTCAGCCATAAAAATATTGGCATATTGTGGGGCCATGCGGGTGCCCATAGCAGTGCCACTGATCTGGAGATATATATTGTCATCAAATTTGAAATAGTTGTGTGTGAGGATAAAGGCACAGAGCTCAGCAGCCAGTTGTGCTGTGGCATCATCAGGGATACTGTTCCTGACAGCTTGTATTCCATCTGTGTGTGGGATGTTTGTGTAGAGAGCCTCTACATCCATGGTGGCTAGGATGGTGTTTTCTGGAAGGTGACCAATGCATTGTAGTTTCCTCAGGAAATCAGTGGTGTCACGGAGATAGCTGGGAGTGCTGGTGGCATAGGGTCTGAGAGTAGAGAGTCCACATATCCAGACAGTCCTTCAGTGAGAGTGCCAATGCCCGAGAGATGATGGGGCGTCCAGGATTTCCGGGTTTGTGGATCTTGGGTAGTAGATAGAATAACCCTGGTCGGGGCTCTAAGGGTATGTTGATTTGTTCCGGTGTTAGTGTAGGGAGTGTGTCCTGAGTAGATGGTGCAGTTTCTTAGTGTATTCCTCAGTGGGATCTGAGGGAAGTGGCCTGTAGAATTTGGTATTGGAGAGTTGTCTGGCAGCCTCCTTTTGGTAGTCAGACCTGTTCATGATGACAACAGCACCTCCTTTATCAGCCTCTTTGATGATAATGTCAGGGTGGTTTCTGAGGCTGTGGATGGCATTGCGTTCTGCACGACTTAGGTTATGAGGCAAGCGATGTTGTTTTTTTTCCACAATTTCTGCCTGTGCACGTCGGCGGAAGCATTCAATGTATAGGTCCAGACTGTCACTGTCGACCCTCAGGAGGAGTCCATGTGGAGTTCTTCTTCTTGTGCTGTTGGTGGGAGGGTACCTGTGTATCAGTGCACTGTTCAGTGTTGTCCTGGAAGTATTCTTTGAGTCGGAGACGGCGAAAGTAGGCTTCCAGATCGCCACAGAACTGTATCATGTTGGTGGGGGTGGCAGGGCAGAAAGAGAGTCCCCGAGATAGGACAGACTTTTCTCTGGGCTGAGTGTGTAGTTGGATAGATTGACGATATTGCTGGGTGGGTTAGGGGTACCACGGTTGTGGCCCCATGTGGCAGGTAGGAGTTTAGACAGCTTACAGTCCTTTTTCCTTTGTAGAGAGGTGAAGTGAGTAATGTAGATCTCCTGTCTTATTTTAGTGAAGTCCGTTTTATGGAAGTTTGGTTATTAATGAGAGTCTCCAGGTTGGAGAGCTCTTTTTTGATGTTTTCCTGTTTGCTGTATAGGATGCTGATCAGGTGGTTCCTCAGTTTCTTTGATAGTAGTATGCATAATCTCTCACTGTGGTCTGTGTAGTATGTAGATAGCAGTGGATTTTTTACCTTTAGTCCATTTGGTATGATGTCCATCCGTTTGCATTTGGAAAGGAAGATGATATCTGTCTGTATTTGTGCAAGTTTCTTCATGAGGTTGATGGATTTCCACTCCATACGGCTAAATGCAGTGCCTTGCATGGTGTCAAGTATCAGAGGGGTAGCCGTGTTAGTCTGGATCTGTAAAAGCAGCAGAGAATCCTGTGGTACCTTATAGACTAACAGACATTTTGGAGAATGAGCTTTCGTGGGTGAATACCCAATTTGTCAGATGCATGTAGTGGAAATTTCCAGGGGCAGGTATATGTATGCTAGCAAGCAAGCTAGAGATAATGAGGTTAGTAATGAGGCTACCCCTCTGATACTTCTCAACTATGTCTTGCAATGAAAAACAGGAACCATTATTGACTTCTGCTTTGTTTTCTTCCTTCACAATACTACATGGTTCATATATGAGAACCACGCAATATAGTAGTTATAGTTGTCTGGCTATGCCAAAAGGAGGACAGGACACATTTGACATGGCTTTAAGCAGGTGGCCACTTTATTATTAGATGTTTGGGACTACTCGGCAGATTAAAGTGTACAGTGCAGGTAACCCCATGTTTATTCCATAATTACCTAGGGGGATTTTACCAACTCCTCCTCTTTTTCCATGCACGCCCCTCCAGCAAATCCATTGCCATGACCTTACCCTACCCAGAAGGGTAGAAAGGGGACTTCCGTCAGCTCCCCCTCTTTTTCCCTCCAGGTTTCTCCAGCAAATCCATTGCCAGGATTTTACCATTCACCCCACTTGTAGGAGGGTTAAGGTGGACTATAAGAATGGGGGCGTTGGCTCCCTACCATATCAATCATAGGAGTCCCCAACCGCCCCCCATTTGTTCCTTTAATAAACACTTATTTTTAAGTCCTTTTCCAAGCCATATATCTGGTCCCTGTATACCTTTCCTATGGAGTACCTACACTGGACATCTGCCCTACACTTAAATATTGAGTTGTGACATATGGCCTACTGCCCATCATGCCTTGCATGAACAGAGCCCTTCTTGTACCTGCTGTGGGGAAGGCAAAAAAAATCCTAACTGCACCCATGCCCCTAAAAAGGGGGGCTAGCGTAATGTCCACAGCAGGTGTTGACCAAACCTGGTATTTTGCCACCTAAAAGGTGGGAAGGGTGGGTCTTGCTTCAGCCGCGGCCCGTGTAAAAGGCACCGAGCTGCACCTTTGAAACTCTTCATACCCAGGGGATGAGTCAGTGACCATGGTGACTATTTTTGCAGCAGTTTTCATCTTCCCTCTCCCCTCCCCAGTCATTAAGTACTGTCTCCTCCCCCTGCCCCTGTTTAAAGGTGCAGGGTGGTCCCTGTCCCTGACCAGAGTAAATAATCAGGCAATTAGAATTATGAGAAGTTGGCACAATATCAAGCCCAGATAAATTACATTCCCAGATCTTTAAGGAACTAGTAAGGAGAAATAAAGCAGCACCTGGTAAAGAATTTCAATATCTTACAGAGGATGAGCAAATGTGTCTGTAGGATATGAGTGATGTGACTGGAGCTACATTAGCTCCTACATTCAAGGAAAGAATCAAGGAACAGTTTACTAGATATATGTAAGCCACATTTCAGTTATGTGAATGATAGTAAGCATATTAATAAAAGGGAATTAACATTTTGTAATACATAATTTAATAGTGATGGGATGAGAAGCAGATAAAAAGCATTATTCTATAATTTCAAGAAAGCAGTTTATACAGTATGTAGTATATGACATAATGATCCAGCAAGGATAAAGTCTGGCATAAAAAAGTATTAGCGTTGATTAATTTAAATTCAGAGATAAAAATCTAAGTTGCTAACAGATCAGGGTAGAAGGCAAGTGTGCAATAAGGTACAGGCAATGCCCGTTTCTGTCACCGTAATTTCAAAGATGACTGATTTTTTTCTAATGGCTCATAAGTGAATTAAAAACAATTGCAACAATGAATTTGATCTTGGGAGATGTTAATGGGTTCATGCAGGAACATAATGCAGTTAAACTAGAGAAATGCAAAAAGGTAATCAGATTGGAGCCCCAAAAATGATATCGGAAATTAGACCACAAATAAAGCGTAATGTAAGAAGATGAAAGAAGAACACAGGCCAGAAAAAACGGTCTCGTATTTATGTTAGTAGGCAGGAAAAAAGGGAAACAATATCTTGAGGCACGGGAATGGAGTTAAATCAACAGAAGTTAATTTTAAGCATTAGTGAAATCACATTTGAAATACTGTATGCTATTCTACCAATATTATTATCAGAGAATGAAAATGTACCATTGACAACTTCCAAAATAAGATATGAGATTAACCAAATTTGGCACACAGTGCATATCTTAAGCAAAAGGAGACAGATTCCATACAAATATATACGTTCAGGCTTGTTTAGGAACAGGAAGAAATGCAAATAGTCAAGTCAAGTCAAGACACAAGCGATAGGAAAAATGTAATATTGCTAGAAATAATATTGCATAATTAACTGCTCCAAAACAAAACAAAATTAGATATATAGCTCGAAGCAAAAACAATGCAAGTAGACTGTGCATATGCAGTTAGACACTAGTACTGTACGATCCCGATCAAAATGAGAATGACTTCAAATAGAGGTTGGAAAATTAAACCTTTACTGATCAAAAAAAATGCATTTAATTCATAGAATAATGAATGAGGGGAAAAATCCATTTCAGATAGATACAGAAAAGATTCCCCTAAAGTTCTGAACGCGTAATTGTAACAATGAAAGCTTGAATACTGAAGTGGTACAAGAAATTGTCCTATTAACTATGCTAACACTAAATAATCTAAAAGTATCAGAGGTATCCGTGTTAGTGTAGATCTGTAAAAGCAGCAAAGAGTCCTGGGCACCTTATAAACTAACAGACATATTGGAGCGTGAGCTTTCGTGGGTCAATACCCACTTCATCGGCATGCATCTGACGAAGTGGGTATTCACCCTCAAAAGCTCATGCTACAATACGTCTGTTAGTCTATAAGGTGCCACAAGATTTTTTGCTGCTTAATTTAAAAGTGTTATAGCTGTAACAGAATTATGAGTGTATAAAGGCAGGGAAGGATTTGGTCTATTTTCTGAATATGTGATATGAGGGAAAATCTCAAATGTTTTAGAAGGTAGTTGAAGTGAGTGTCAGCTTTGAAGGAAAAAAGGCATCAAAAACATTTTACTCCATCCATAGTAAGATGGTGTGTTTTCAACCTGTTAAAAATTGTAATGGAAACACTGTCATATCCAATGAAGAAATCATGGAGGATTGGAAAACACACATTCCTTGGGGAATGTATTAATCCTGGGATGGCAAAATAATACAAAATGATGGCCAGAAAGCATTTAGGAGATAGAAAATGGGAACCCTAACTAAGATTTTTTTTTCTACAGAACAATGAAAAAATGAGAAAGCATCTCTGGAAATGAAGAACAATAAAGCACCCAATGTTAGACATACAGTTCCAATGATTTACTAATGAACTAAGTGGCTAAAATACATTTTGACAGTCTCCAACATTTTACAAGATAGAGATCTTATGGAAAGTGTATCTAAAGTTCTGGAAGTGTATTGCCATTCCATCGCACAGAAGTTCCAAAAGAAAGCTATGCAACTATAGTATACAGGCTAAATTCTAATGAAGGGATAAAAAATGAAGGAAAATATCAGCCATGATTCAAGCAGTTTCAAGGATTGTAATGAAAGAGCTGTATGAAACTACCAGTGTTGGCTTCATTTACCTAGGAAACCTGAGACTTTCAAGTATTTGCAAACGGGGTGAGTGAATCAAAACATAAAATAACAGTCACCATGGATATCATAGTAGTTTAGTGTGCGATCTGAATATCTCCTGGCTATAATTCAGTTAGAATTTAGCTCACGGATATTATTCATCTGCCCATAGCTGAGATGGGCTCTAGTCAAACAGCAGACACCAAGTTGATTGTTGATTCTATGTCTAGTAGCCTTGTGGCTCTCCTAAGTAAATACAGTAGCTGCACCTAAGAACTTGAGGACATTTGTATCCCCTTTTCATTGGAGCTGGCATAGTAGCGTGGCAGTAGCCTGTCCTATTTTCGCTCCTGCACAATGGAGTGGCAGATTGCTGCACTGAGGGAAGCCACCCAGGCCTCCTGAAATATACAGAGGAGATGGAGCAGCCACCTCATGTGGAAAGGAGACAGGCATGGGAGCAGCAAGCTATTGGTCAACTCTCTCCAAAAAAAATCAAAGGTAAGGGGCATGGTCAGATTTCCAAGGAATATGGGGATCCTGGGGTATATAATCTTAGTGAGGGAAGGGGTTTGAGAGATGGAATATACCACATTATATCTCAATTCTGATTAAGATATCTGAATATTACCTCAGTACTAGAATACCCAAATAATATATATACCATCCAAATATTATATGCTGATATTCAACCATCCTTAACTACTGGTGGCTTAGGAAAGAATGAGACATGGCAGCATGCTCCAGCTATGATACTAAATTTTTGAATGTACCTGAAAACAACATTAAAAGCACAACAAATCAAATAGTTCCAAAATTGGCTCCAAGACTCAATGTCCAGATCTGGATCTGAATTTAAATCTGTCAATGTCTGAAAGGGGCTAGGAGCCGGTATTCAAGATTGGATCCTTCTTGTAGGGATGATTGCATGATGCAATGTTTGGATACAGGTCAAAATTCAAACTTCATTAAAAAGAATTCAGATCCAGTTGTCTGATTTGGGCTTATCTCCTTTGGATCTTTTCTACCACCCACTGGTAACTAAATAAACTTAACAATTTGTTAGTACTGTAAATGCTGTTCAGGTAACAGCTATGAAGCTTTGCCCAATTGCTCATTGTTGTTTAAATAGTAGTTATTATTAGATGTGATCCAAAAAAAATCTTCAGCATTTTTGCAACAAAAATAGCTTTTTTCAATTTATATGTAAATTTGGGGGGGTGGGATTTTTGTATAAAATGAAAATTTTTAGTATCATTTATGTATTTTAATGGAAAAGAACTCCTATTTTTCAGCCAGTCTTAGCTGTTAGAAAACAACGTAACTGCAGCCTTTGTGGGTATTGTTTTATCTTGTTTTGCTTCATTATATCTACAAATTTAAGAGAACCAAAGAAATCTCCTACAAATAAAAAGACTCATGGGGAAGAGTTATTCATCATGGTAGAAAGACAAATAGGCAGCTTCCTTCAGGATCTCTATTATAGGACAAGCTGAAGTGAATACTAGATATATGACTGAAACCATCAATTAATGTTGTTGTCATTTACTAAATATGCCACACTCCTGACATTTTCTAGAAATAATCTGTGATCTACACATACTATAGTGAGTCATACACAATTAACACTACTAGATCTGCTAGTAGCTATTGAGAACTGGAGCTTGACTCCAAACACTACAGACACAAATCTTCAGTACTTAGCAGCATGTGGTTTCTTCAAGAGCCTCCTTGCTTATGTCCCAGAGGATGATTCCTTCCTGTAAACAAAGCCCAGATGAAATAACTGACCTTTCATCCCTAAGGGTCAAATGTTATAAATTGCTTACAGGAGGCAGGGGACACATTTTCAAAATATTTAGGTACCTAAAGATGTAGAGAGGAGCCTAGTAGAATTTTCAAGAGCTCTTAGGCAGGGCAGGAACCTAATTCCTATCTCTCACAATTATAGGGCGAGTTGCGCATTAGACCCCTTTTTGTCCTTTTTGAGTACAGCAGGCCTGGCTTCCTGAACACCTTTCAAGTGTGAAGCAATGCAGTTAAATGCACAAATAACTAAGTATCCAGAAAAAGAGGGATTTGCACATACGTCTCCTACTTTATAGCAAAGTGCCCTAATTGTCAATCTGCCACATCCACTCCTATTTGCTTGCTGCTCTAATGATTAGTCAAGTATTTTATACAAAGTAGAATAGCCTCTTAAATCAGCCTATCCTAGAACTCTGTATAGGATGCTCTTTCAGGAGATAGAGGTTCAAATCTCTGCTCTATATCAGGCAGAGAGGGGAATTGAACTGGGATCTTGCAAGTGAGTAGTGTAATGGAAGCAGCAGCTTCCTTCATTGATAAAGCTATAAAGGGTGCCTAAGTGCTACTCTACTCCACTCCTTCAGGAGCTACAAGTTATGGACTCCAGTATAAACATGAGTCTGAACATGGACTCATCATGATATCTGGTTTTGGATTAAGTCTGGCTACAATTGATCTTCAGTGCATGCCCCATATGGGAGTACTGACTTGAGCGCATGGTATTCAGCATGAGAAGGGTTACAGAATCAGGGTATTAATATAGATGTGACGAGGGGTAAGGTGTATATGACATTGACTTTTAAGGGTCCTGTTTGATTTTCCTCTTTCTCTTCTATAGTTTTCTAAAGAGGAAAGTCCTTGTTTATCCCTTGATCTTTTCTATATTTTGGAGATTACATTGTCTCTAAGAGAAAATTAAAATTTAAAAAGTTCTCTGCTCCAAATTCATTGATGTGTTAAAGGGTATCAGGAAAAATTCTTTTGTAAAATTCTGCCACCAAGTCAAAGGTAAAGATTTAAATGATTTCCCAGCCTCTGTTCCCCAGCTACAGTTCACTAGCTTTATGGAGAGTTGTGGTCTGCTATCAAGGATGACTTTCCCCTGGGAATCATCACATACTTCAGAAGAGAAGAGTTTTTTTTATTTGTCTCTGTTTTATCTTTTGGAATCTTGGTTTCTTAAGCAAACCTAGAAAACATTTTTGGGAACCCATCTGATACATTGGCAGCACAACATTGCATAAATGTATGCTATTTAGATGATTTAGAGGTATGATCCATTAAATGGATCCCAGAGTGGATCTATCAGCAATGGTCAATACTAATCATTGCCATAAACAGGCAAGCATGCCTGCAATATGACACAATTCTTTTCTGCTTTGGTTCTACATTAAGCCAAGAAGCTACAAGGAAATGCTGGTCAAACTTCTCGGAAGGTGGGCTCTGCTCAAGCCACTTTGAAAGAAGAAGCATTTGTGATAAGATAAATGAGCTCCATAGAAGATTTGGTGATAATAGGTTTAAAAACTTGCCTAAACAGCATGATGCTACTGGAAGAGCTTGCCAGGTGTTCAGTGGAGTGGAGACACCTGTCAATTTGACTGCAATCAACCTACTAATGAAAGTTAATGGCTCACCAGGATCTCTATGGAGAAACTCAGGTCAGATATGCCTCCTCAAAAAAGTTATATAAACCAGAGGGGAGGTGGCAGGAAAGTCAGATAGTTTGATTGTGAGTGACTGGGTGTTTCTGTTGTTCTATAGGTACTATGGATGAAGGAAGTCTTTTAATTTTTATTTCAAGTTTGAACTGTCTTGAGCAAGGCTTTTTGTTTAATCTGGCTTAACCTAAAGGAAAAGACTTTTTTTGGTTTTCCCTAAACAAATTTGAATAAGATTGAAGTTACAGATGTTTCTGGTTGAAAGCTAGACCCTAATGGATTACGTTGTTGACATAAATTACAACAGTTTAATGTTTCTGATGAAGAGATAACTGCAAAATGTCAGAGTTGTTTTAGATAAGGATTGAGGTCCACTGATACTTTTTGATAAAGAAATATATATCCAATCTAGCCTTATTCTAATTATACATAATTAGAATAAGGCTAGATTGGATATATATTGAATAGTGCTTTCAATCTTTCACTTTCATGAGCACAAAAATTCAAGTCCTTGCATGCCCTATAGTGCATATTTCTGTTAGTAATACTCGTATAGTAGCATCTAAAGTATTGGGGTAATAGTAAAATAAGTATAAATTCTAGTAGAACAAGATGTAGGAAGGAGTATTAGCAGCTCATCAATATCTATTTCTATAATCCTGCTGAAATTTATGAATGAAGAAAGAGGGTGGGAGCATATTTAATTGAAGACACTCAAAGACGTATCAATATGAACACCTATTAAGTTAGTTTCAATTCAAATCCACTTGGTTCCAGTTGGCTACTATATCAAGCAGCTTCTTGTCATCAATCCATTTCTTCCCTATCCAGATCTTATATGTCTCACTCACAGCTGACCTTTGCCTAAATTACATAGACCAAGTCTGGCTGAACTTTCATCATAACACAAACCTGAGAAACTCAGTTATTGTTGATATAATTTCTCTTGTCATGGCCATTCCTTCTGGAATTTTGTTACACGAATGATGACATATCCACAGAGAGGACTTGCCTATTGCCATACTACATGACAAGCCAAAATGGCAAATAGATGGATGTATTTCATAGTCGTGCAAGAACTTCTGTATCAGAGGGGTAGCCGTGTTTGTTTGGATCTCTAAAAAGTGACAGAGTCCTGTGGTACCTTATAGACTAACATACATATTGGAGTAATCACTCACGAAAGCTTATTCTCCAATACGTCTGTTAGTCTATAAGGTGCCCCAGGACTCTTTGTCACTTTTTAAAGAACTTGTGTCATTTTGAAAAATTTGTATCCAAACACTGTGCAGATGGTAGTAATATTTGATTAATAAGCACCTTAACTTTTCTGGCTTATGTTCTGTTTTCTGTTTTACTAAAAAAAAAAAAATTACACATATACTGTCCTTCTTGAAAACTTGTTGAATATAGGAAGAGTATTTACAAAGATTTTCTACTCCTTTTTGTTTTAACAAATTGGTTATTGTTCTATGAATCCTTTTGATTTCTACACCTAACAATTCTCCTTTAAAAGAATTCAAAGCACTCCGTATGTTCTTTTTTATCTGGTTTGCTATGCCACAACCACAGCTGTTAAGCTAAATACACAGTAGAATCTAAACCAGTGATAATGAGTGTTGTCACTGACCGCTGCAACAACCCAATAGTAGCTTGTCAATTTGTTGTCTTTAAGCTTGGAAAATAAGTTAGTTTAGATAATGTAAGAGCTAACTTGTTAGGTCTGAAAATTGAATTGAATTGATTTCTGACTCTTTATACGGTTTGGAAAAGTTCAGATTTTTTTAAGTACCTCATTTCTCTGCCCAAGGAATTTGAAAACCATTCAGATAAGCGTTTGAATTCTTTTTAATGCTTTTATACGAACCAAACCTTCTGGGATTCACCTATCATTACTATGAAAAATTTTAATCTATTTCCAGGTGCTCTCCCTTTCCATTATTTCTGAAAGGTCCCTTTTCAGATTGGTGTGCTGGACGCTAACAGGCCTGGCTTTTTAAACTCCTTCTCTCTTGTAGAGGATTTTTTGATCTGTAAGATATATTCTAGTGAATAACACTGAGAGTTTGTTTAAAAATAAAATAAACAAACAAACAAAAACCATCTTCCTGCAGGAATCTTAAATGGCCAGGACTGTATGTAAGTGCCACAGCTTTGCCTAATCAGTAGTTGGACTGGAAATTACCAAGGAAAGATCAAGGTTGTCAAAGGAGTACTGGTGATTTAGTCGATGTTATCCTTCCTCCCTTCCTTACCAATGTCCCAGTATAGCCTAAGGAAATGAAACACTGTGCTGCCACAAAGTAACTATTCAATAGTCACACTTTATTTATCATTATAAGTTATTGGTAAGAAGTAATCTGTTGGGCTCTGACAATCAATAGCTATTAATTAACCTTTATTAAAATGTTTATTAATATTTATACTTTCTTTATAAATGAAATCTTAATATAAAGTGAAATTGATGAAGGACAAGTGGATAAGTGAATTCTATGTACACAAGACAAAGTTATAATTGTACCAACATGGATACACTGGGGAGCAGGAAAGGAGAATGCAGGGATCCATTTTCCATACCCCCAATAGTCCTGCCTGAAAAAGTACCCATAATATGGCTTTCACTTCCTGAATATATTCAGGGATAGAATGAGGGTGGAACCCCTTGTGCTGTTTGCAATGCTTAACACATTAAAGCAGATGTGTAAGTGTGCTTGCATACCTCTTCCCTTGTGCACTGGCCCACATCTGCACTGAGAGACGCACAAGCTGCTCTTCCCAAAGGTAGCAAAGGTGGATGGTGTTGGTATTTCCCGCCCCCATGCACCTGGCAGTGTTAAACATCTGGCCTCCACAGGCACATTGCCTCCTGCTGCTATTGCTTGCATGATGCAAAACGCATTTCCTTCCCTAGTACAACTTTGATTGTGAGCCTATGTCGCCCCAAGATTGTCAAGTTCCTTGGGACTCCTTAAGTGAGCAAGTGCTTTATCAATGTCAGATATTCATTATTATTATTTTTGGAAATATGATAATAAATACCTTAGGCATTGATAGAGAGTAGACTCTTCACTTTATAGGAAAGTCTTTTGCAATGTACAATTACTGTTTCTCCTTTGACTGCCATTTCAGTGAAGCACTCTCAAAATGCAAGTGAATTCTGACATGACCTCCTTCTCTCAAAATTCATGCTAACTGTCCTTTATCAAATTAACATTAAATTCCAAGAGCTGAAGAGATTTGGTGATCAATTGCAGCCACTTATTCTTAAGGTTGAGTTAATTATTTTGGGGAGTTGATAGTAATTGGATTCATTGTACTTTGGTTTTAAGAAAGGAATTATAAGAAATTTGGGTATAGCAACTTGTAAATGATCCTGTTAAATTTCATTGTTAAAAGATCCACTACTTCCTAATTGACTAGCTATTAGTAAAACAACCTAAGAGAATTAGGTTAGTTAAAGTACTCCCAGATGTTTTCACTGGTCACTGCCCTGGTTTTAACAGAAAATCAGCATTTAAAATTGCTTGAGAATGAGAAACAAATGAAAATAAAGAATTCCAATAGTCTATTCAGGCATATTCCTGGGACATATAATTGGAAATTATTGGAATCACTTTTAATAAATTATATTGATTGTGCACAGGAATATTTACACAAAGAGTATGTGACAATTTGAGATAGGCATTTGTAGGGTCCAAAGGCTGGATTGATTACAAGCAACACATGTGACTGAGGCTCCAGAGATGTCACATGGAATTTTCCCCCCTTCCTTTACATTGAAAAAGAGTCCAAAGAAAAACTAGCACTTCCTGAGTATAATGAGGGGAAAAAAATCTTAGCCCTTGAGAAAAACCCATACACAGCCATCATGTGGGTTTTGTGAATGTCTTAATGATTTATTTCATGATTCACTTAAAAGGACTAGTTAAATAAAAGCCATGCATGATAGAACCATAGGTCCTATTAAAATGGCAAATGGGTTTATTTGCTTTAGAAAATATGTGGCTCTTTTGATGGCTGTAATGGATAATCTCATGTCTCAGGTTGCTGATTTGTACTATCAAGTTGAATGAGCAGACTCTTCAAATGGATTTGCAGAATGATCGTGGATACCTTGCAACTTGTCTCCATGATTTTTGTTTATATATTGTTAACACATAAAGTAGGATATAGGAGCTGAATCTGACAGATTTTAATTAAACTACTAACACACTTTGTTAATTTTAAATTTGCCACTATATACTTATGCCAAAGAAAGAACAGTAACCTGAACATTAAAAGTATCAAAGTGATCAGCTAAGGGAATGACTAAGGAGCTAAATATTCAAATATATATTCACTGTTCATACAGTCTTTTAAATGAAAACACATTAGTTTGGCTACTCTACTACTTGTTTTATTTCATAAAGTAGTCGACTCTTAAAAATCTGAGTTTGGGCCATAATCTCCTTCATTCTGGGATCATATCTCTACTTAATAATCATTGCTAGTAACCAACAGTCTTCCTACAAAGAAAAACGACATCCTATCATTTCCTGTAGGCCATGAGGGAAGGAGCTGGGGAACTCAGATTGTATGCATTACAGTAGAGGTGGATCAATTCAGATAATATAAGAAGTGACATAAATATTTGTCTGAAACTAATTTTTAACTGAATTGAGTCTTCAACACTTCAGAAAATGTTTGGATTCCCCTGCCCTCTCATTTTTGTCTACTTTTGCACTTAACTGTTTTTGTCTAAGCCTAGAAATGGAAGTGCTCAAATGGCACAAGTAAGGTTAATCTTGTTGTTAATCTTACATATTGTTTGGCCTAATTTAAATCTGAGAGCCTTCACCTTCCCTGAAGAAAAAAAAATCAACCAAATTTTGCAGACAAAAGAGGTCTGAATATTTCAAATAAGGCTTGGGTAGACATAATTTTGGGTGGCCTCTCCAAACTGAACCTCTGATTTATTTTTCAACTTCGTTCACCAATAAATATATCTATCACTGTATAAGGCTTTTCTGTAGTCCATCATTCTGTATCTAAGTGCTAATTAGATCTAGTATCTAGTGAGAAATGTTACTCCTGTACTGCCAGATATGCATCTCACTTATAAATTTTTATAATTTGGTTTGGATGTCATTCCTGATCACTACTGAAAAAAAAACCAAAGTAAACTTGGCAGACTTCCATAACTCTGATACCATATCTCGTGGTGGTCTGATAGGATAGTGTGTGTATGTGTGTATATATATAATATAAACTAATTATGTGACTAATAGAAGATAGCGACTGAAAAGAACTGGAAAAGGGAAGATTTTGGTATTCGTGGGGAGTGGTAAGAGTTATCATAATCATGGTAGGGTTCTGTGGCCTGCTTTGTGCAGGAGGTCAGACTAGATGATCATATTGGTCCCTTCTGACCTACGAGTCTATGAGTCTATGATCACTACAATATGTGGGCAGAGGGCCAAAAGGGTTTATCTTCTAAGTTAGCTCCCGAGGATCATCTTCTAATACCAATATGATAAACAGTCATTACTAGCTAGAGAACACACAAAAACAATTATAATACATTATTTTTCCAATAATCAGTCAAAGGCAGTGGACAAGCACATCTTCTTGCCATGACTGGGCTTCCGTCTACAGTTGTAACAAAGCTGGTGTCTTATTTTTGTTGTTGTTATGGTTTTAATGGTCCAGCTGCAGAGTTTTCCTTACAATGGAGAATACTCCATCCATACCCTTTGATGCCCCCAAACCTCTCAGATTCTCCAGTGAGTAGGTACCTCCATATTACTTATTTATATTTCCACCACCAACATCAATACTGTCTTGGGCTGCTGAGTATTTACAATGGTTTCTCTTTCCCACAGGACCAGAGAAGAACAGAGATCTCCCTGCCTTGGGACATCTTAGTGTAACCCAATACTCTCCCCTTCACCTCCTTCCTTTTTCTTTTAGATGCCTCAATTGATGGCTAATTGGTTCATTCACCTCCAGACTGATCAGCTAATTGGCCACTTATTCCCCAATCGCCTGTCCCAGGGGAACTAACTGGTACCTAAGCAATCAGAGGGCTGGCTCATTTGTTAGCCTCTAGCACTCTGTCACACTCCTTTTGAAAGGCAGTTGGTTTGGGTATAGAGGAATATTTACTACAAAAATGTAGTGGGCATATTATAGTTTGGGCCTAGTTATCTATGTTGGTAGTATTCCTAAGATTTAAAGTATTTTAGAGGTACAGTAGGACCTCCCAAAAGCAATAATAATTCATACCATATGAAGCTGAAATAAAAGGCTTTCAGAAGGCCTATTTTTGGCCCAGTCCTTTTTTAAAGGAATGATCTATGTTCAGCTAGTGTATTTGCATTCAGATAAAATAGTTTTGCATTTGAGATCAACTACTATAGATGAGTAGTTGAGTGATGCATTGCAGTTAGGATTTGATTCAGTGCCAAAATGGTTTGTTCAAAACACATTTGTGTTCAATAACAAAATAGCTAATATAATATTTTTTTTTAGTCCAGTATTAGATCTCCAAAAACACCTGTGACAACTGTATGATGAACAGTACTGATGAATTACCCCTGACTTTAATGATTGAATTACATTATCCTGAGGTCTGATGGGAATCAGGACTGTTTTAAATTAATATTGTATAGATGTCAAGGCCAGGAGGGGACCTTTATGATCATCTACTCTAACCACCTGGTCACATTACATTTTGAGTAGTCTTTCTGAAGTTAAGAACAATCTCTTCTCAGTGTGAGTACAAGTGGCAAATCTGGCCTGTTGATGCTAGAAAATCCGTGTAAAGACTGAAAGAAATTCAATATATTTAAAATGTGTTAATTAAGGGAATTAAATGGGCTAGTTCTAAAATAAGGATATTGCCAGAGTAGGAGGGGTGAAGGGCTTCTTGGCAAATATTTAAACATAAAGAAGTCACATCAATTGCACATATATTTAAAAAATCCAAATCTTTCATTATACCTAAAACAACTTAAAATGTACAAGAAATATTGGCAATTTTTATTATTTTTAAAAAATTTCCATGAGGAAAAGAACACTAACAAACTATGTACATTATTTATAGCTCAACTGAGCTTAATAAAAAATACTTATTTCGGCCAGACTTGTCTTTTCTTAAATCTTGCCCCATTTCCCCGTGATTTTTTTCTATTCCTTCATTTCTCTGAGAACTTCCTATTCCATTCTTCACTTCCTGGGAGTGGGAATGAGCATTTGTGTTCCTCTAGCTGCTGGGAAAAGGGATGTGCCCCATGAGCCCCATTTACCTTGCATGGGAAAGAAGTGAAGTTGATTTACTGAGGCCCAAGTCAAGCTTCCAAGGAGCAGACAAGGGAAGAAGGCCATCAGACAGCACAAAATCTCATGAGGTTTAATGCCAGAAGGCCAAACAAATCTGTGAGGGAGGGTGTAAAGGGTGTGGTATCAATCTGTAATAATTTATTAATATTATATATGACCCCATTATTGAAATAGTTATTGTATGTCTATATTAGGTTATAGGAATGTTCACTGTAGGCATATGGATGCTAAATTTAATAGCACAGTTGTTAGGAAACTATCTTGATGGCAATACAATGGATTCAACATGACACATCCTGAAAAACAGGTCAAGAGGTTAAGGAACAATACCTGAGCTAATAGCTGTAAGGGTAATAATTCCAGTCTTCAGCCAAAGTTACACAGCTGTTTTGCCAAGGCTGGGAGCCTAAAGATCAAAAGGACATTAACAGATAGAAAGTGACTTTCTAGAAAAAGGGGAACGGTTGTTGGGGGCTGTTCATGAGGAATGTGCTAAGTTTCCCAAGGTACAATGGATATGCCTATAGACTGTTTATGGCGTTGAACCCCTTTTTCTCTTATACTTTGCTGTTCCTACTGTTAAGATTTAACAATACTTTGTTTTAAGAAAGCAGTCTGATGCCTGTATTCTTAAACAAAAGAAGAAGACGACTTAGAGGGGATCTGATAACATGTTCAAATATGTTCAGGGCTAGTTATAAAGAGGACAGTGGTCAATTGTTCTCCATGTCTGCTAAAGTAATCAGATTAATCTCCAGCAAGGGAGATTTAGTTTAGATATTAGGGAAAAAATCTAACTATAAGGATAATTAAGCACTAGAATGGGCTACCAAGAGAGGTTTTGGAATCACTATCATTTGCAGGTTTTTAAGAATAGGTTAGACAGACATCCATCCTGGATGTTAAATTTACTTGGTCCTGCTTCAACTCAGGGGACTGGACTATGTGAGCTGTCAAGGTCATTTCCAGCCCTGAACAACCTTTGGTCACAGCTCCCAAAAGGAAGATTATCAGGTGCCTCTGCCAGTTAGACCTGCTGAGTAATCACAGTTGGTAGCATGGGCACCTAGTCTAAGGGTTTGTTTTCAGTGCCCTGGTTATCTTGAGTTAATACTCTGGAGATACCTTGAGCAAAAAAGACCACAATGCAAAACAGCAGTCTCTGGAGTTGAGTTACACAGGGTGATTTCGTTGGCAACACAGTGTGATTGGATTAGTTGTTGATAAGGTGTGTAACTGGAGCTGTCACATCCCCACTGGATTATTAGCTGGGGCATCACCATCATTCTATGTTCAATCTTGGGACCTTGCGCGCCCCTCCCCACCCTGCAATGGGCTACCTCGCTTGATTTTAAAGCACCACTTAACTTGAACTAGAGATTTTTGTGTATAGAGGGGAGTTGAGTTAGGGGTAACACTTGAGTTGTAACTCAAACTAACAGTATTCTGAAGACATACCCTAAGAGTGGGAAAATCACAGGATTCCATGCTCGGAGGTAAAGGCAGCTAAGTAGGTGCATTCAAAGAAACCTGAACTGGGTCATAGGGGCAGCAAGCTCTATAGCTCTGGCAGAGGGACCAAAACTGCACTTTCCATGGATGACATACTATTACTCAGGTTTTCCTCAACATCAATTTTTTAACACACCTGGTCTAAATTTGAATTTTTTTTCAACGCTAGTTTCCAGTGACAATGATTTTAACCAATATATTTATTGGGGCAAATACAAACTGCTAGCTACAGTATCTTGTTTTAAATAAATAAATAAATACCCAGAAATGTAATGCCCCATAATTTACATTTATCCTAGTCATTGCAGGATCATTCTACCTCCTAACAGGTTACTGAGTAATTGAAATGGCTACTGATTCATCAATCTACAAAAGACTGAAAATGTGGAAATATCATATTCTCTTGTTACCTGTTTCCATGTAGGTGCAAGCTTAGTTAACCCATGTGATTTTGAAAACTTCACTTCACTTGGATTTTAAAAATTCAGTCCTTTGTGATAAAGAGTGAGTGCTGTATATATGCTATATAGCTCATTAACCTTTCTTCATTCAGTTACTAGATAGCTTGAATTTTAGTTTAGAAAAGATCTAACTAGGTTGCATGGTAAATAAGGCACTACATATTCTAATGTCTCATATTCTTGTGACAAAATCTGTAATGAAAATTAGAAACAACACAGCGTGAATCCATTCCTGCAACAATTGCAAAGACAGTAGGCAATGTCAGGAACAAAATTACAAAATTGGTTTGTAATTGTGAATGATGGATGTCAGATGCCACAATTAGATCTGGTATTACTAATACAGAGATGTATTTCAAAACAAATTCAAGATCCTCAGCCCCGAGAAGAAGAAAGCTGAATAATTTTCAGAAGTAATGTGGCTGCCCTTCAGAGGAAAAGGCTGCAGGCAACGCAGTTTATATAGCAACCCTTGCTTCGTAAAGAAGAACTGGCATCAAATCCAGACATGACTACTTGTCTATCCTTCTAAGTAGAGGTGAAGGCCAACAGTAGGATAAAGAGAAGAAAATAAAGTAGATAAAAAAGCCATGGACTGAAATAAATTTTCTGGATTAAATATTGAGCTTCTTTACTTTATGTAATCTGTTCAATATCATGTACTGTTTGCTAACTCTCCTGCATAATGCTCAATAAGTGAATTTGTCAGACAATTATAATGAAGTTGGTTTAATTTCCTGCTTTCCCAAAAACATTTATCATTATTTTTACCATTGAATTTAAATTTCTGAGGCCAGTGTTTTCCTGGTTCTTTTTCCTGTTAATATCTGAATAGTTTTTAAATTGCAATAAAACATTCCCCCACCCTGACAGTTAAAGTAGATGTTAAATCGGAAATAAGAATGGGTATTAAATGATTTGTCATTATTTTGTTTCCTTTTATCCCTCAGTAAACTTACGAATGTAAAGGTCACATAAAATGCTAATTCTTTTTATTCACTCTGAATTCGTCAAAAGACATATCCATTTTTGTACTCAGTCTATTCCAAAGTAATAGGAAATATAGTGGTATCAGTCTTGAAGCATCAGCTCTGGTCCAGAGATCCTCTACAAGATGTAGAGCGGGACATCAGCAAGGAAAGAGAAAACACAGTAAAAGGAGAGACAAATGCTGAGGAGAAGTCTAGGGCTATAGATTTCTTGAATATCTTTGCAAAACTCTTATTGAATAATTCTACCAGGATGTCAGTTTGAATGCAGTAGATAAGAGGTTCTGATGTCTTTGTTTTTAACAACTCATGCACATCTTTGATGAGCCTAGACATAACATGAGTCTCCTGATTCTTGTAGGATATTCTGGGACATTTCTACTTAGGCAAACACCTTAAATATTTCACAAGTGAGTGTTTTGGCCATTATACCTCAATGTGGAACTGTCTCCTGGTAATGGGTGACTTAATCCATTTGTCTGGCTGTGTTTTTATTTTATACATCAAATCCATTCCTATCAAAGAGAACTTCTCTTAGTGGAACGGGTAATAATTGGGCGTTAGGCACCCTACTGTGCACCACACTGACTGGCACACAGGGAAGAAAGCATAGAAGTCAGCTATTCCTTTGGCTTATCAGACAGAAGAAGTGAATGAGGAGCTTTGAGCCATATATTTTTTTCTTCACCAAATGTTCTGCAAAGAGAACAGCATGAACCAAGTGTAGGAGGCCAGGGAACTAGCAGGTGATTATTAACTCCATTCAGTAAAACTGGTTTCAGAGTAGCAGCTGTGTTAGTCTGTATCTGCAAAAAGAACAGGAGTACTTGTGGCACCTTGGAGACTAACAAATTTATTTGAGCATAAGCTTTTGTGGGCTACAGCCCACTTCATCAGATGCACAGAATGGAACATATAGTGAGGAGATAGTCCTATGCATCTGATGAAGTCGGCTGTAGCCATGAAAGCTTATGCTCAAATAAATTTGTTAGTCTTCAAGGTGCCACAAGTACTTCTGTTCTTTTTTCAATAAAACGGGTTAGCTTTCAGCTCATAGCAAAGATATTGGCTCACTCTTAGGGATTCCACAGCACTTGGTCAAAAGAATGGCTCAATATGTTATTCTTTCACTCTTCATCCTAAAGTTGGAAAATCCAGTTAATATCTCAGGCTCTAGTTTAAAGAGTATTCTCAGTCTCACCCATATGACAGATAGGCTAATGTGATGATGATGGACTCAACTGATCCATGGTTCTATGATAGGGCTTAATGTCCCAAGAGATCAACATTCTTCAGGGCTGAACATTTCTTCCTGGGCTAAATTGGACCACAGCCAGAGTGGAGTAGACCTTGAACCTCAGCCATTTTGACCTGGACCAGAATAACGAGCTTAGCGCATCCATTCCTTTGTTCTTGACTTGCAAGCATTCATGTCTTGCAATAACAGTAGTCTAAGCCAGACTGACCAATTCAGAGTCTCCCCTGTCTCGTATACACAGCACATGAGTTGGTGCATTAGGAGTCGAATTCTCAGTAGGTTCCCCTGTGCTCTGTCATTCAGGAACAGATGCCCCCTGTAATGGGTTGCAAAACCATTGACCGATATTTGGACAGAGTGGAATTTGAGTGATTCCAGTTACTGAAATTTTGTCCAGCCATCCCTCCCTATGAATGGAGGGGGAGCAAAGTCAAATTTCCATAATGTTGTGATCACATAGTTGGAGAGATGCTTTGGACCACTCTGGCAGCAGCTGTACTAATTTGGTATGGGACCTCTGCTTATAAGTGATCAGGCCATGCACCCCTTCCCCCACCCCAAGCTCCACAGCCTATGAAGCTTTGAACAAGTGCAAAAACCTGAGAGGGATCCACTGGTCTGGGTATAGGTAGACCCTGCTTGTACGTTCCAGTTGCTCACAAAGTGGGTCTAGGTTCATGCCATAAGCTTGGTGATATGCTTGCCTTCTCATAATGGATTGGTTGCTCACCTTCCTTCCTTGGTGCTGTCAGTGGGGGAGGATCTTTGCTCTAAACCATTTGTTATCAGATATTCCTGTCAGGGACTCCAGCCTCCATCGTGAAGATATAGTGATACTCTGGGTTGCTCTGCTAGTCTATCCTCCTGACTCAACTGACCCTGAGTGCCTTGTGGGACTTCACCCTGGACTCCACAAACAGTATCCACTACAATGTAGTACCACACCAACTGATGACCCCTGTCAGGATCTCTTCCCAGTGTCAACAAACACATTCCCTGTTTCCTCCAGGCAGATTTCACATGAACTTCTCCACCATAATCTCTTTGGCAGTCCATGGCCTGTAGTAGACATCAGGTTTCAACTATCACTAACAGACATCTCACAACTTCTGAAATATCATGCTGGACGGGCCTCTAACAAAATATATGTTTTCCCCAAAATAACAGTGATACATTTTCTCACTGACTTTCAAGAACCCTGGTCTGACTGCTTTAAACTGAACCGCCTAATTTTCTAATGATCTCTAGTGACTGGCTCTTTTCTAAAAGGAGTACTGCTCACTAAGAGATGCTTCTCCTCCATGGTCTCTTCTTGTCCATGTCATGACTAGAGATGTGCAAAATGTTAGGGCCAAAACTTTTTGTAGTGGAAAATGCAGATTCAGTAACACCAAAACATTTCACAAATATGTGTCTGTTTGACTGAATTATATGTGGAGGAAAAAAGATTCTGAAAAAGTCAAAAAGCTTTCAAATTTCAAAACCATCTTTCAATTTTTCAAGGAGCAATGATTTTTAAATTCAAAATTTCCTTCAGAGGTTTTTTTTTGTTTGCTTTTTTTTTAGTTAAAAATGATCAAAACCCAAAATGAAACAAAATCAGAAATAATTTTTATTTGATTTTTTTGGAGTTGCTGTTGAACTGAAAAAATCAGTTATTCATACAGCTCTAGTCATGACTTATTTGCTTTCACTTTTAATTTTTAAACAAGCTTCTCTGCTTGGTTGTTTTCCTGTGACTGTCAGAATACTATTTAGAGGCAGTAAAATGAATGTGGCTTGATTGTTAAAATGAATGGCCTTGCTTGATTAAAGCCTGAGTGGCCACAAAGTATTGGGAATGCTGTTTGTTTGTTTGCTTATATAGTTTAGGATTCTGTTTTCTGTCACCCATTTCCTACATTTGCAAAACATCTGTGTTTTTAAGAATTTTTTTTCTATTTATTACATGGCATATCAAAGTTTTCGAATTATAAAACATAGTCTAGAATATTTTGAAAGACTTTCCCTTATATCTTATTTTTAAGTAGCTAAAACATATGTTTTTATCCCTCTGGTTCAGTCTTACATCATACTTTGTTCAACTCTGTTACACTGGGCTTCTTTAATCTGCATGTACGAGATCCCGTGGTTGCATTGTGCCAGAAAAAATACTTGTTATAGTCTCTGTATTAAATTCTTGAATTACTCAGTCATCAAGCTCAAGAGAGTTTGGCTAGCATGGGTTTGAACCTTCCAACACTGTGAGAGGTCTTGTTGCTTTTATTCTATTAGAAGTGGGCTGCCAGATGCCACAATTATTCCTGAAGGTAGAAAAACGGGTAGTAGAAAGGATTAGATGAGCTGGTAAAAAAGTTCTGAATTTTTACTGGATTTTTACAAAACTCCCCTAAATTTTGGACATTTTTGTAACTTATTTATTTATTTGTCATCTGGTGAACAGGTTATAACTTTTCAATAAATTCCAATAAAATTTTGAAATAAAAAAAGAAAATCAACAATTTTTTAAATCACATTTTAAACAGTTTTTTTTTCTTCCAACCAGCTGTAGTGACTAGATATGGTAGAAGGCTGGAAGGTCAGTGAAAATTGCATGGCTTTTCAAACTGTGAAAAACTATTCAGACTTTGAATAGCTTTGTCTTACTATGTTGGGATATAGTCTAATATATTACATGCACACAAGTGAGTAATTATTCTGAGTTTTAGAATATTTTTCTCTTTTATATCAATATAAATCCAGAGTTACTACATAGACTCCAGTGGAGTTACTTCAGATGTATACCAGCATGGTTTAGAGTAAAACATAGTGCTAAATGTTTATTTCAGCTCATTCTTTTTCTTTCAAATTCTTTCCTTTCTAGTAATACAAATATAATTGCAAATAACATTCTTTAACCACTTCTCTATGAACACCAAACCCAGACTTGTCAAAACTCATATAAACACAAGTTTATTGGAGTTACTGTTACATCAGCTCTGAATTCATCATAATAGGTACTATTTATGCCTTAATTTAAATTACTGGAGAGCCCTTCTCTTGTAGCTTACCTGTGCTGGTGGTAAATGCAACAATCTAATTAAAATGTGTTTCTAAATAAATTTCATAGAAGATTGTTAGATTTTTATTTATTTATTTATTTATTGGTCACCCTTTTCCAGATCTCTTCACCAGAACAGCAGATGCAAAACTTGCAGACATATCTCCACTGCTACAATGGTCACCCCCACCCCAACACATCTTTGCAGATTTGTGGGTCTTACACATGCCTATCACAACATGTGGTGCAGTTCATCCAATGAACTAAATGTCCCAACAACAATTATGTGGGGGAAATGAGACAATCACTAAGTTCTCAAATGAACCCACACAGAAAAATAATAAAAGACGAAAACACAGCATCACACATGGGTGAACACTTTTTCACAAAAGTGGTGGGTTTTTTTCCCCACTTTTCACTCCATATCTGACTTCTCAGTCCTCATCCTTAAATAAACCTATACAACATCTTCAAAGGACAAGCCCAAGTACTTAAATTCATAACTTTGCTGGCCACTAAAAACTATGGACCTAATAGAGAAGCTAGTTTTATGGACCATTCCAACAATGTGTAAAATACCTTGCTGCCTACTATCTTCCTCCACTGTCCTACAACGCCAGAAGTGTTAATTGCCTACTTCATTTTAAGTGGTCTCCTACAACATGTATGAACTCCTTATGCTTAACAATCTGTCCCACTTTGTATTTAGCTTTGACACTCTAGTTTCCTTCTCCAGACCTAAAGAAGAGCTCTGTGAAAGCTCAAAAGCTTGTCCCTTCCACAAACAGAAGTTGGTCTGATAAAATATATTATGTCACCCACCTTGTGTGTCTCATATTCTGGGACCAACAAGGCTATAACAACACCGTGAACACTGAATTAATGTAAATGGATATCAGTGCTTATAAATATATGTCTACTTATACTTCCAAGAGCCAGGAATTAGAGAGCCAAATGCTGTGCAAATTTCAACATACTTTTCTATTAACGTTCTTGCATGTTCCATCATCAACTGAAAAATCCTTTACCTCTTCAGGTAGACCTTTCTTATGAATATTTTGTGAATTAACTTAAATTTTGTCAGACTATGGGATATAGTACGCCTTCCTTTTTCTCCTTTCTGTTCTCATCTTTGTCAGTGCCAATATATGTCTCGTTTCTCAAGCTTGAAAGCTCGTTGCAGCTAAATCTTGTAAGTTCTTCATACAATATGTCTAGAATTTGTCAGTTCCTTTCTGTTCCTACTGTGGAAATCTTTATCTGGGATTCTCAGTACCTTCTTGTCTTTATTATTCCAACCTGCTCTTATTTGGCCATCCAGAGATCTCCTCATCAGTCTATCCAGAATCCTGCTGTGAGTATCCTCCACTTTATTTTGAATTTTGACCACATTCATCTAGTCTTCAAACTAATCTCTTATCTTGCTTCCTGTTCTTGTCTCTGTTCGCCTCTGCCTCCATTAGTTTTGCTACACCCAGTATAGCTTCTTATGCCTGGAATTTTTCATATACTCATTTTGTAATGCCTTCAGCTGGAAGTCAATGGGAGTTGGCTGCCTAACTCTCTTCACCTCTTTTGAAAACTCCAGTTTTAATCTTCTTCTCTGTCAAGTCCCTACATGCATTTCTTTCCATAGACATAGAAATACTTGAACTAACAAATGAATGATAAAGTTATTTAGCTAATCAGACTGCTCTTTAGTAGCCATCCCATCTTCAATATTTACACTTTCTATTTAAATTATTTGTAAGTTCTTTGGGATCAAAGCCTTATTTTCATGTTTATCTGTAAAGCACCAAGCACACTTTGCCTTATGTAAATTATTATAATAACTTAAGATTTCTGTAATATTTTTGAAGCATCTGTAAGGAAGAAACTAGACAAAACAAGTAAATAAATCACAGCGAGGGACTAAGGCAAAGCAGACTTCACTGGTGACAATAGGCATTTCTCCAACACTGACCTGTTCGCTTAGAAGAAGGTAGAACCCAGCAGCTGGTTTCACTCACAACAGACTGGTGACCACTTAGAGGAGAAGCGGGTCAGATTGTGACAGTGTCATATAGTTGTTCTCTGTGTTAGTTGAATAATACTTTCAAACATTATCAGTTAAGGATGTTACATTTTTTGCACCTATCATTTCAAGTTGAGTGAACTTAGGAGCCATTACACTATAGTGTCCACGTGATTAGGTTAAATCACACTGGGAGAAAATCGACAGGGCTAGAATCTGTGGTTTGTTACAGCCCCTTCATGCTTCTCAGGCTGTAATCTGGCCATATAGTTCCACTTGTGTCAGGGAATTTTCTGCTGAGTATGACTGTGCTGTGGGCAGGTCTATCCCTCTGGCCCCTTAGCACAGCATATTTCAGGGAAGCTCCATGACTCCAATCCTTCACTAGCACAGTGGTACAACCAGATGTTGGGGCTGGCAACACCTCTGATGATCTCTTTCCTGAGCCATCTGGAGTTTTCCTACAGGAGAAACTCAATTCCACAGAGTTTTGGGAGGAGAATCCTCTTCTGTTTATTTAAGGTTCAATTCTGGTCCTTTGCTGTTTTGTATATAGATTTGTTTTCTTTACACGTTTAATCAACTATAACTTGTTCTTCTTTCTTTTGCTTGTGCCTGGTTCTGTTTGCTTTACAAGCTTGCTGCCAGCAAAAACAATATCAGTCTTATCAGTACGCTTGGAGGACAAAAATAGCAGCATGTATCAAAACTGCCAACAACTGATCAAAAGTGTCATTGGGGTCACTATAACTAACTCTCACTAACTGTTGAAACGCTCTCTGTCCACATGTGCACTAGGAGCATGCCAAACTATCAAACATCATGTAGTAATGCCAGTAAACAGTTTCCTGTCATTTCACCTTATTATTTATGGCTCTTGTCCCTTTTCTTCCCACTACAAAACGTAACAGGTGTTTATGCCCTATCTAAGAGAAAATTCATAACAAACATTGTATATTGTTGTTTAGCTGATTAATTATGTTACAAAACTGATTCTTACTCTCTGTTATGTTACACCGCTCTACAGCCAAAATGCTTCTGAAATAAATGTAGTCAAACTTTACTAATTCTGGGTCACTGAGAACGAAAATGATGCTTAAAATTGTTGATTGGCTCTAGTCTAGCTGTTGGGCTCCAGACTACAGCAGTGGAATCTCCTGGCAGATGATGTTAGGGTTTCCATGTTCCGTGACCGTCAAAAGGATCTTGTCCCATTCTTCTTCATGGAAGGTGATCTTGTAGCCTGCAACAACATCGATGGTGTGATGGCAGCCCTCAACATCGTTCACGATCCAGATGAGTGGAGACTGTTCATTGATTCATCGAAGACGAGTCTTAAAGCTGTTTTGCTGCATAATGGCAATGTTTTGCCATCAATTCCAGTTGGTCATGCAGTCCATATGAAGGAAACCTATGACAACATGAAACAACTTTTGAGGTGCATAAACTATGACCAACATCAGTGGCAGCTTTGTGGCGATTTGAAGGTTGTTGCTCTCTTGCTTGGTCTGCAGACTGGATACACAAAGTACTGCTGTTTTCTCTGCGAATGGGATAGTCGTGCAAGAGATTCCCACTACATCAAGAAAGATTGGCCACTCCGACAGTCATTGGAGCCTGGGAGGAAAAGTGTTCAGCATCCACCACTTGTTGAATCAAGGAAGATTTTGTTACCACCCTTACACATCAAGCTGGGTCTGATGAAGAACTTTGTCAAGGCCATTGACAAAACACAAGCAGCTTTCAAGTACCTCCGTGGAAAATTTCCAAGGTTAAGTGAAGCTAAGATAAAGGAAGGTGTCTTTGTTGGTCCTCAGATTCGTGAACTTCTTCGAGATGATGCATTTGACCGGGCACTGCGTGGCAAGGAAAAGATGGCATGGAAAGCCTTCCAGTTAGTGGCAATAAATTTTCTCGGAAACAACAAGGCAGACAACTACAGGTTGTTGGTGGAAAACCTCCTCAAGGCATACAAAAGCCTTGGTTGCAACATGTCACTAAAGATACATTTTTTGCACTCTCATCTAGATTTTTTTCCACCGAACTGTGGAGCAGTGAGCGACGAGCACGGCGAGCGATTTCACCAGGACATTGCAACAATGGAGAAACGCTATCAGGGCAAATGGAGCCCATCAATGCTTGCAGACTATTGCTGGACAGTGACAAGAGATGCTCCATTTAATGAATACAAGAGACAAGCCAAGAAGCGCCGAGTAGACACTGAATAGGACTAAACTATGTACATAATAGTTTTTTGCCTTTTGTTTCATAATAAATTTTATTTATATAACCCTTTTGCTGATTTTTAAAGTGTTACATAAACAGGACAGGTGAAATATTATCATGTAAAGCAACCATAAACACATGAAAAGACCTAGGTTTACAATTTATGATTAAAACTCTACTATCTAAACAATATACATAGACATAAAATGTAAAAACTTAAATATCTTAGAAACTGTAGCCAATCAGTTGTTTTAATTGTCATATTTGAATTTAGCACATCAAAATACATAATAAATACCACATTTTATCTCTGAAGCAGACAACTTCTCAAAAATTGTAGACCAGTGTTATTGAATAGGTACTCAGATACACAGTGATAAGCATGGTATGAATAGATAGATAGATAAATAGATGTTATATGCTGTCTCAGTGGAAGAATTCTAATGTCTACATTAGACAAAATATTTTAGATATTGTCATGATAATTCTCATTGACTTATTTCAAAATCATTAAATCAATATTGTTAAATACAAAATATGATTTTTTTCTCTCTCCTCACAAAATACTTCACTAATTTAACATTTTTTTATATACAAAGGCTTTACTTTTTTTCTTTAAAATCAATACTAGCAGCCCAGGCATCACTTCCTATAATAATAAGCCTACAGCCATGCAATATAGGGGGACAAAACGTTAAAAGACCAATCCTGTGAGATGCTGAGTGGCGTAAATGTTCTGAACATTACAATTCACTGCAACTGAGGGTGTTCAGCACTTTGCAGAATCAGGCCCCAGGAAAAAGATTTTACTTTCAGTGCCCCAGTCCAGCAAAGCACTTAAGCACATACCTAACTTTAAGGAGGTGAAAAGTCATGTTGACTTTAATAGGACTGCTCTTACATGTTTAAAGTTTTATGCATATGTAAAAGTGTTTTGCTTGATCAAAAGCAAGGGCTTGCTCCTGTTCCTACTGAAATCAGTGGGAGTCCATCTATTGGCTTCATTGGGAAAGGATTGGATCTAGAGCTTCCAAGGGGATTGGTATAAACAGCAGTGACAGAATAAAATAGTGAATGTAAAAGTTAAATACATACCTTAACAGTATATTGAAAACCTGCAAATATTGAAGGTCTATGTCTTAAAGTGATTAATAAGTAAAACTTATATTTCTAGAAAGAAACATGAGCAGCAATAAATTGTGAATTATAATTTGGGAAAGTATTTAAGACTCTATAAAGCCCTCAAGCTTCTTGCGACAAATAGCTTTGAATTGACTCTGGTTCTAGAATGAATTATTTAACCAAAGGGAAATTAAAGTTCATTTTAGTCAGTTTAGAAAAGCTTTAGGACATTGATTAAGATGCAACGGGAACTTAGAAGAGGGAGAGAAATAATGGAGAGCATTACTGAAGGTGAGACAGCAATGTGAATTTTGCCTTGAAGAGCTGGAAACTAAATGCATTACGGAAATATAAGTACACTTTAGCCTTTAATCTAAACCAACATGATTGGAAATGGAAGTTAAAAAAAATGCTGATTACCATTCATAAGAATTAAGAAAACTGTGCTAACTACTATTTATACCCAGAACTACCCTGGAATGGCTAATGGAATATGTCCTCTGGGAAGGACCTCCATAAAATAAATAAAAAAGTAAACCAAGAATTTGAAGACTTGATTATGTATAATGCCACATTTATGACTCAGACTCTGCCATTAACAATTGCAATCCCTTTCACTGAAATGATACAAAAATACATTTTAAAATAACTTGAATTAGAGGGAAAACAGACAAGGGAACCATTAGACTTTGCTATACCTCAGGCCAGATGGTATATAATCATTAGCGTTTCAAAAGGAACATTATTATTATCTAAATTGGACTGTCTAGTCTTTCCAGAAAAAAGTAAAAACTATAAAATACTGTAGCAGCAATGCTATAACAGAGCTCTAAAAATGAAGTATACTTGATCATTTCATACATGATTGCAACTCTCTCTACATTCAGTAGAAAGAGAAAAATAGGAGTGTGTTTTCTTCTTCCAAAGATCCTAAAGAGCATTTTGAGCTCAGAGCTTCTTAAGTTAACTCTTCCCCCTCAACATACATTTTCTTGTAAGTTGTCTCTAAGACTTGTTTTTCAGCTTTGTTCTCCAAAAGTGACTTCTCTTACTGTCTCTTTTATTTGCTGAGATTTATGCTGTAGCAGCTAGTGCTAAAATAATTGTCACCTTAGGTCTGGGTCATGTGGTGGAAAAGAATAGCTTCTTCTTGACCTTCTCCTCTTCTCTTGCTCTATGTCTCTTCCGGTGGCATCTCATCTGTAGGGGTTTGATTTGGTTTGGCTTTTTGTGTTTGTTTTCTTAGGTTGACAAGGAATGAAGCCTGCATCTTGAGTCGAAGGCTGTCTGCTAGTTGAAAAACATCCTGAAATGCCAAAAGGGTAAAATTTGCTGCTTCTCACTTCTTGAAGAAAGTGTTCAACGCCATGTTGTAGAAAATACATTTTTTTTCTCTCAGGCACTGAGTGCAGAAAAAAATCTATGTATTACCTAAAGCATAATTGTGAAATATTGCAGCATGTAACAGCAAATATATTTCTGCAAGAACTAGTGCACGGGGATGTTCCTTGAAAGCTAGCATGCAACAGACACTGTGGCTTTCTCCAATCAATCAAATTTTGGAGCCACTGAGTATGGCTTAATGGTGCATAATGAATTTGCAGACTATTATAACTCCTTCAAAGACCTGAAAGCATTTGAGTTTCCATGCCCTTATATTCCTCTTAACCTTTGAAGTCACCAATCCTTAGCTCTATCTTGCAGGCTCAGGAGTCAGACACTAAGGCTGTCTGCAGTGAGTCAGAGTGACAAGCACTTTATCAGAGTTTAATTAGATTTTCCTCTTTACAACCAAGGACTCAATATCCCTTTCATAAAACACTCCAGACATAGGATTGGTCTGCATTGGCTCAAGAGAATTGTGGAGGAGTGAGCTTCCCCTAAGCAGTCCAGTGACATTAAAGCATCAAAGACAAGCACCTGAAATATAGTAACTTAGAGGCAGATTTGACATGAATAGATTGTGTTTCATTTGTACCCAAATGTTTGAAATATAGATTTCTGCTATTATGCTTTCCTTTGTGACACCACTGACTCCACTGACTGCTAAACTTGCTTCTCCATTAGTATACCTCACAAGAATGTTGAAAGTTATCAGTCAGCAACATAGGGATAGATAAAGCAGAAAAAAATGGCCAAGGATTATCTTTTATCGCCACCACAGGGCAATATCACCAGAATCAAAGAAAATCGGTATAATCAAGTCCTTGGAAAATCTGCAAGCCAAAAGAAAATGTATAATAGTGTAGAAAGAGTCATACATGAACAATGTGTTTTTTTTCCCTAAGGGTGCATTTTTTAAATCTTTGCAAAGCTGAGATACAAGAGATTTAATAATCCTTTTAAAGATAAATATTTTTTAGAGATAGTTTAACCACATACCAAACTGTTACGAATGCCAGTGAAACTAGAGAGTCCTCACTAAGTTGTCTTAATCTTATGTGTAAAACACTTATCCACAAATTTTACTTTTTGTAACCCCAGCTGATTATTATGTATCTCAGTATGTTTAGTAAGATTAAACCTATGATATGGGGCAATGGTTCCCACTCACAAGTTCTTCAAGCTCATATGACTGGTGTCTTAGTCTTTCCTTTCCCTCTCTAATTATGAACCTATTTGCTGGGCCCTGGTGCAGCCTTACTGCCTGCCTCATTCATTTTTGTGTGCTTTCATCTGTGGCAGAGCTGCAGCTGTTCCAAATCCCAATGTGGCAATAGTCTGGGTTAGCTCACATGCAGCTACAGGCTGGATGGTGCATGGTTAAATGTGAGGTTGTGGCCACGAGCAGGGGACATGAGAGGTGAAATTCTTGCTTCATTAAACTCAGTGGTGTAACTCTCAGTGACTTCAGTGGGGCCAGCATTATACCAGACGTCTTAGTCTCTGATCCAACAAGGCACATGTTTATATTCCTGAAGAAATCAAAGAAAATGTTGATTACAATTGATTTAGGGAACATAAATACAGTTGGTAGTATATATTTCAGACTATCTTTGTTAATATTGGGGTCCTGATTGTCGCAGCCCTAAGCCTATGCTCAAATATGATGTCTGTATCGCCAATTGTTGGTCAAAAGGTCACATTGGTACCAGGTGCAACACTGTAGTGCGGTGTGCTACATTATAGTGCCATGTGAATTTTCCCACCTTTTTGCCTGGTCACCTAGGGGTCAGGCTAGTGCCTTGTGCAAAAATACCAGCGTGCCGTGTGCATAAGGGTAGTGTGCCGTGTGCAGATCCAGTATAAGTGGAGGGCTCCAGCTCGGAACCTGGAAGGCGAAGGAGCTAGGGACCAATCAGATCCTGACACGAGTAAGAGAGATTTCTAATAAAACCATGTCTCGCGCCAAGATCTGCAGGAGTATCCTCATTTTAGCTGGAAGACCTGGATCCACCTTCCAGCTAGAAGGGTCTCCTGCGTATTTTGCCGGCTCATGTCATGTCGTTACGAATTATTTCCCGCCAATTCGTCGTGCCTTTGGTGTCTGTACTGCTGGTTAGCTGCACCTGGAGTGTGGTATATGCATTCTAACTGCTGTAAATACTCTGTCTGCTTAGCTTCTTCCTTTTTCCCCTCTTTTTCTTGGTACCAAGTTATGTATATAGTATATGAAAGTTAAATTGTTGTATTAATTGTTATTGTGGTTAATTGTATTTTACAGTATTTGGTTAATGTGCGCACAGTTTATTTAGTTTTTGTGTATCTTCTCTGGATTTTAGTAAGCAGTTAATTATAGATTGTTTGATTTCTTGTTGTTGGATGTAAATAGATTGTTTCAAGTTGTGTAAATATTCTTGTTCTAATAGTATTGTTAGTTGGTAAAAGCGCTCCTCCCTAGCCCAAGTTGCAACTTATCCCCCATCAATAAACGGTCACCTGGTTTTGAACTTTCAATCTGTTACATTTTGATTTTCCTCACTCGATCAAAAACTTACTCGAACCTGCATTGGTCTTGGACACTGATTTTGAAGAACCTCAGAGTCCTAAGGCCTCACTCCTCCATTCATGACCCACCAAGATAGCTCCACTCACTGGGAACAGAGTAGTAGCTGTGTTAGTCTGTATCCGCAAAAAGAACAGGAGTACTTGTGGCACCTTAGAGACTAACAAATTTATTGTAGCATAAGCTTTCGTCGGCTACAGCTCACTTCATCTCTAAGGTGCCACAAGTACTCCTATTCTTTTCACTGGGAACAATCACTTTCTAGGGTAAAGTTTTGAGGAGGCAGAGACAGGACATTCTGCATTAGATGGAGGGTTCTTGGCAAGGAAAGTGTTTACTGGAGGACATGAAGATAAATCCAAGTCTGATTGTGACACCATAAAAATGGCATTTGCCGGAGAGCCAATAAATATAACAAGAAAGAAAGAAACAAAGACACCCCCATATTTAAGACTTAAAAGTGAAAAACAGCACGGTCAACTATGGTCAACGTAATGCATTTAGTAATTGTTATTCTTACCTAGATATTACAAAGATCAGATGGACACATTAGAAATACCTAAGATAGATGGATAAACTATGTTTAAGATTCTAGATATGGTGAGCCCCAAAATAAAATGGTTGGAACCTTTGGCCTAAAAGCTTGATGCTAGATTTCTTGGGATCACACAATAAGCCTGGACTACATGTTTTAAGGAGGATGAATTGAAGGCAAAGAAATATAATAATTGCGACTACATCATGTAATTTACAGCTGCCATAAAGTAATCAGAACTGTAAAAGCTATGCTTTAAATCAGAAAAGGAAAGAATTAAATCATCACAAACTCTGGCTCAGTGTAATATCAATGGTATCTATGAATCTGCAAGGGCAAAAAAGGGGGTTATCAGAAAAGATTTCCATTTAATAAGTTGCTGCATTGCATCAATGATTTATAACCTTATTTATAGTGTTACTGTGAGTTACTGTTTTTGTTCTGTGCAATGTGGTATTGTCATGGGGCAAGTGTGCCCCCTCCTCTCTTTGGGTAGGCGGAGTAATACTTCCCCATGCTTGCGTCCTTACGACCAGCCTTTGTCTTGGGGTGGTGAAGACTAAATTAAAAAGTTAATATGGCTGCTTTCCTCTCAACGTTGTGTGGCCCAATAGCCAGAGTCAATTCAAGGCAGCGTGGCCTGGCAGCCAGTCAATATCATAGCCTCCAGACACACAACAGTGCAGTCTAGTGGCCAGAATCAATATCACAGCTTCCAGGCACAGAGCTGGCCTAGTGGCCAGTACCCAGGGGGCTGCCTCCAGATGGGGGCAGAAAACTGGGTAGGAGAGCCTGGGCCCACCCAACTCCACCAGGTCCAGACCCAAGGCTCTAACAGTATCAGAATGGTCCGCCACTGGGACAAATTGGGGAATCCCACCGAAAAATGCTGACCTCACTTTTGTTGGAGATACCATTCGCTCACCCTTCCTGGGTCACTTCCTACCGTGTTTCTCAAAGCCACAGTCCATGGGGAATCAGGTCTCTGGGCTCCACAACGCGGATGATTCCCTTGGATTCTGCTGGCCACAGATCTCCAGTCTGACACTCAGAATCTCCGGCTCTTGCAGGCCAGGGCTGGGATGGTTCTTCAGCTGGAGCCTCTGCCCAAGGACCTTCCCCTCTGGCGGCCAGCCCTGAATGAGCTGAGCTGCTCCCTTTTCTATCTAATCTCTAGCTGGAGCAAGCCCAGCAGGACCACAGCGGCATGGCTTCCTCAGCCCAGAGAGTGGTGTTAACCCTCACAGTACCAGTGTGGGGCAAGTGCGCCCCATCACAGATATGATCCATAAAAGTGGGTACCTTCATATTTTTATACAGCAGGGTAAATCAGCAAGTATAGAGTAGCTATTGTAAAAGACTCCAAGTCAATTTACTTCAGTAGAGATACAGCGCCTACTTTTACAAGCTATATTTCTCAAAATGGCACAGCAAAATTTATAATTTGCTTCTGCAGTCTTCTGACTATAGAAAGAAACTAAAATTTCAGAGGAAGATAAAAAAAAATAACCATTAGAGTAACACAACTCTCATTCCAATTGAATGAAAAAAATGTTACATGAGAAAGAGGAAAACCAATTTGTTGTAGAGGAAGTGGAAGGATACAAATCTGTAGCTTTGTAAAATAGAGTATTATTTCTCCTAAATCTGTATCTAGTAACTCACCACTAGGCTCATCACGATAAATGTTGATCAACTTGGCTACTTAAATTGTTTAGTCAGTTCTGCCCTCAAACTTTTGTAGATATCAATTGTTCTTACAGCTGACTTTATTTTAATTAAGTTTTCTTAGGTTTTTAATTATGGAATGTTTTTGTTTGGGTACCATTTCTTTCATGGAAACATGGAATGTATGAGTCAAAGTAGCAATGAGAAAAAAGCTGTTTTAGGGATGGGCAAACCAATATGCATGGGGCAAGCACCACACCAATTTTTAATCAAAACTCAGATTTATTTATTTATTTGTTTGTTTGTTTGTTTTATGATTTTCCAATTCCCTTCTCTTTTTTTCCTCCCCTCTTGATTTCATCTGTAACTTGAAGTAGAAGGATCACAAAATACTCTAAGTAAAAACTCCTCTCACAGTATTTCGAGGCTGATATTTAGATCAAATAGCTTTGCAGAAACTTCACATAAACATCCAAATAAGAAGGAAACATCCTGTGCTTTGGAAATTCATCCATCACTACAGAAGTCTTTTAATATCAATATCTTCCAAAGGGCTTCTGGCTCTTACGGCCTGATTCTCTAAGTCCTAGCACTTTGAGTAGTCATTTACACATACACAGTCATTTACACTGAAGTCAGTGGGACTTGAGAATGCTCAGCATCTTGAAGGACCAGGCTTCTGATGTTTAATTTCACGTTTTTATGCAACAGCAATTTCACCAAGAAGCAATAAAAATAAATTGAAAATGAGTATATTCTTATTTTTTTCACTCATTTCTTTCCATTTCTAGAAGTGCAAATGACATCTATTGTAATGTTCCTGTCTCACAGGTTTTCATTTCTGAACCCAAAAAGGGGAACCCCTTAAGTGATTGTATTTTGATTCCAAAGATGGAGATCCTCTAAAAGTATACACTTGGAAGTGGTCATACTCCCTCCCAACCTTGAACTGCTATCACATTGTTTGAGCTGCTTAAGATCTTTAACCTCTTAAGTACCTGAAATGTAATGTTTCCATATTTTTGTAGGTAAATTAATTTGGAATTATTACCTTGTCATAGAAAGAACTGGCACAGTAAACATTTTTTGTTACATACACTGGGTTAGATTGCTTTTTAATTAAAATGACACTTATGGTGATATTCATTAGAAAGTGAAGTGAAACATAGTCACCTATGAGCTTATTCTATGATGTTGACAGTTTAATAACCATTTGTTGCTAAATGTTTTCTAATACTTTGACATCTCTGAGCAGCTCTATGATTTTAAGGCACTCAATCTGTCACTGTTGAGTAAAGACACAATAAAGAATTCATCCATTTGTAATTAGTGTGCCAACATGCTAATATGTGGATTATAGTAAATTAATACAGTGAAAGAAAAAAATTCTATTTACTTAGTCCCTTTATTATTTACGATTTCTGCAGCACTCACCAGGAAACTATCTGAACGCCTAAGCTGTTGTGATTGTATTGCTTATACCTGTTTGTGTATGTATTTCTCCTGGGAGAATTCTGAGCCATTACACAGGTATAGAATTCATGTCCCCTACAGATTTCTTTGCTTCCACACAGAAAAAAAAATGTCTTATGGGGAAGCAAAAGGAATCAGCAAAAGCGGTCACATGGCTCTTCCCAGCAGCGCAGGTGCGTCATTTAGGACACCCAGAGCAAGTGATGGAGAGGTAAATCACTGTGGGAGGAGTGGGGCTGGAGACACTCCTACCCTGTGCTGGGCTCAGTTCCTAGTCCCAGCTGGGCTGGGGGCAAAGGAGGACACAATTTGCTCTTCCCCAAAAGGAGTGGCCAGGGCCAAATCACATCCACCTCAGAAATTTCCCCCTGCTGCGTGAAGCTGCGCGCCACCGCTCTGCTTTCTGCCCCCACCACTCCTCAGCCACTCGGAGAAGGAGATATCACTGTATGGTGAGTTGCTCCCCATCTGCCCAGCCCCTACCATCCTGACCCCCTACCACAACATCTCCTCAGGGACTCACCCCTTGCACCCAGACTACCCTCTGTTGAGCCCCAACTACCTTCACCTGTATCCTCTGCAAAGTCTCATTGCCCCTGCACCCAGAACCCCCAATGAGCTCCTATGTATAATAATATGTACAGTCTAGAGTCTAGACTGTCAAACAATGAGAGCCCAAAGCTTTGTGAAACATGTATATGGAGGCCTTGTCTGCATTAGCATTTTTGTCAGACTTTCTATAGTTTTGCTACTAGTTGTGTAGTTCCACTGGTAGTAAGAAGAGAGGGAGAGCTAGTGTAGATTGTTCTCTGGTGTTTTAAATACTGCACTATCTGCTCCTGCTTAGAGAGGACCTAGAGAACATGGCAGTTAAAAGCTGAAGGACAATGATAAATGGGTTATCCTGGTAGTCCCACAGTGGACTAGTCCCACTGATAGTGCAACAGTGGAAATTTGAGGGAAAAAATGCTAGTATAAAAAAAGCCAAAATGTCAAGAATAGGGATTGTGTACTGAGTATATGGGATATTACACACGATTATTACATATTGCAGCTGCCTTTTTTTTTTTTAGATATGGCTACAAGTTTTTGAACAGTTGCAAATCTGTCTGCTTTAGGGATATGTCTGATCTTTAACTTCTCTTTTTGACCCCACAGAATCTCAGAGAACTCCAATTTTATCAAAATTCTATTGCAATCTTCAAATCCCAAAGTAGCATCTGTTCAATGGAGATACATGGGTAAATGAGAGCAGAATTTGACCTATAACAGTAACTATTTTATCTATGAAAATTACTATATCACAATTAGTTGTCATTAATGTAATGTTTTGTATGTCAGGAGAGAAAGCAAGGCACTTTTATTTACTGCAGAAGCACTCCTCTCGATCTGAGTCTGTTCAGGCTCCTGGAACCATCTAGTTCAGATCAGGTATGTTCAGAGGCTTAATACAATATTAGTACAGTCCCTCCAATATTATCTTGATTTCATCTCATTTGCATAACAAATAACTTAAAACTTACCTTTGCAGGTACCAGTAGCCTCCTTCTGAACTCATTGCCCCTAGAGGGAAATACCAGTACTTTCTGATAAGATTTTTTTTCCCTTACTCAAAATGCACTTGTGGGGAATGTTGGCTTAGGTCTTTTACTGTTCCACGAAACATAACATTCTTATTGGATCAAGCAAAAAAAAAAACCAACCATTTCTTCTTTAGCATATTCACTGTTAAAAATCTCCCAGTACTAGAGTCTGTTTGGGGGAGAAAAGATTTTAAAATAATTACTATCACAATACTGACATTCAAAAAGCAGGCCTTTGCCAAATTCAAATATCAAAGCTCGCATTAAGCATATGGTTTTAACAAGATGTTTGAGAGGCTGAGTTGAACATAACGCATATAAACTGTTTACAACAAGTAGACTTTCGGCAGTCCAAAGGACAAACTGAGTATTAGGCTCCAAATATTCTCAGAATAATTAGAAGCTTAAACTGTATGATGTAAATTAAACTGATGGTGCTGCTCTTCTTCCTAATGTCCTTTCACACAAAACAGCATCATAAACAATTGGTGCTAAGTGTTAGCGTTAGCAAAAAAGACTAAAGACTGAATGGGCATGGAGACTGACACCTGGCCTCTCTCATTGCTAGAGTTAGTCCCTCCACGTCTACGTTGAAGTATATTGTGTCTTTACCTCGTCTGTAGATATATCTTCAGTCGTTAGATCTTTAATATTTTTTGCTGTTAATCCACCAGCTTTCATAGCCATTTCATTTTCACATAAAGAATTTTCTGGAGAAAGAAAATAATACTCTTTGGTTTCGTACCACACTCTTCATGAAATCTTTACTTTATGCATTTATAAGAGCCAATAAGTTTTATGTTAACAAAAGAAATAAAAAAACTCAAATCACCATCTCCTTATAAAATAAAATTCAGAGCACCTTAAACTATTGAAGTCTTCAGGTAGTTTTATCTACCCCTGTCTATTTGTGAGTCTGTTTATGGTGTCTGCTTTAACCTTGACCAGCTGTCAGTTTAATGAAGCAGAAGTTATTGGCAAATATAATTATTTTTCCTTTGACAACTAATTCTGGAGAGCAGACAAAGCTGCGAAATCATATTTTTTTTAAAAAGTTTACATTAATGGCTAATATCTTCACAAAATAGGATATCCCAAAAGGATGGAAGCAAAAACTGACATGCCACTTTCAGCTCTTTAAACTATGATGTTTCCCCTGACCCCATTCCCAGTTTTTCCAGAGTAGGGTTTGGTTGTCATATGTTCTCCCTCTTTCTTGAGATTAGTGAGGAGTGAATACCTGGAGGTGTATTAAATCTTAACCATACCCATGAAGATGGCCCCACATCCTGCCCTTTACTCACGGCAGATTATAGATCTAGGGGAAAAAATGAAGATATGGCACCACAATTTGATAATGAGGAATAAGATGATGATTATATATGGTGACATCATGAAGTATTACAGCAAAGGAAGTCAGGGCTGCTAACAAAACTGATTCAAACCTAGCCCAAACAAGGGTTTGTGTTTGAGAATACAGTTATTGTGTTTTCACCTGTTCTTATTTAACAGGAAATCTATTTATTTTACTAAATATCATCTGTAACACTGATACATTTTGAGATCATCCATCACTTCATGACTTATTTTATCAGAAGGATGCAGAGTAAAATACCCACACTTTTTTCTAAAGCCATAACAACAAATGCCCCACTCATCAGGAACTCTTCAACTGTGGAAGCATTTCCCATTGAACTGTCACTGCAGTAACACACCTTCACACTTAGATTGCCTGCTTCTGAATGAAAGAAAGAGTGGGAATGGGCAGGATTCACTGCTTTGTTTGCTCATTTTGCCTGAATTTGCCTCACCAATCATATGATTAAAAATGGTGTTTTGATGGAGAAAAAGGTACCTAATTAAGAACTCCATAAAGAATGAAAATGTTTGATAGATATTCAGCCTTCAGAAAATGTAACATAAAAGCAGAGAAGGAGTGGTGACTGCATAAGATGAAAGTTAATCAAAATAAACAAACAAGAAGAAACAGCACCAAAATGCAACATTTTATGCATCTATATAATGCAATTTATTTATGAATGGTCTAATACATACAGAAAAGTAGCAGAGCGCTTCAAAGATGGATTAGCCCTTAGACTGTACTCAGATAATACAAATATGTTTAGGTATGCCTAGCATCAACAAATATAGTAGACCATGTGTGAGGAGTGTCAGAGTGAGCAAATTCTTGGGAGAATGAGCACTGCAAAACTGGGAAACTCTGGGTGTAGACTTTGATAAGTCGATGCAAAGAGGATAGAGTCTTGTAAATATATTTATGAAGACACAAACCCCACTGCAGATGTAGCCATTGAGAGCCTTTTGTCTGATTTTAAATCATGAGCCACAGATTAATTTAAAAAAGGACAGAATAACAAACATAAGAAACACTGTAGGAATGTTGTTGGAATGTCAGTTTCCTGCTTGCATTGTTCAAACTTTTAATTAATCTGAAAACTTTCATTATAGCATCGAGTGCTGAACAAATGATGAAACACAGCTATTCCTATTTCCTCAGGCTCATGCATTGGCAGTGTTATCATGTGAAGCTTACTTTAGGCCACTGGATTCCAATGGCCAAGGTTTCAGAATGTGGTGACCATACGTCCCAGTTTGAGGGTTATGTCTCAGTATCCCTGACAAACTTACAGAATCCAGTTTCAATAAATTAATTGAAAATGTATTATTTTCTGGCCTAAGTCTTTCAAAGAAAAGTTATCTGAGCTGATTTGTTTGTGTTCCTACCACAAAGAAACTGCCTTACCATTGGAGACCTGGAATCCAGCCCATATGTTGGTTGTCTCTCCTCTGCTGCAATTTCATATGGTGTGATTTCTGTGATTAACAGAGAGAAAGAGAGGAATGAACATCTCACTATGCAAAGCTGCATTTTCAGTAATGAGTGTAATCAATGGCAGCAGGGTCAGAGAGAAGGAAAAAATCAGAGCACATGAACCTTTACAAAAACGTTCCAATCCAGACTAGAACAAGGCTAGTCAGAGAGAAATGGAAGGGCAAGAGGAAGAAGAGACTATAAGAAAACAAAGAAACAAATAGAGGCAGAAAACCCCAGAAAAATTCCTACAGAAGAGGACATGGGGGAGGAGGGCAGAAGATACAGAGAAAAATAAAGGATTAAAAAAAAATAAAGTAGGACCAGGGAAATAGGTCCCAATTCAGCAAATCATTTAATTTTAAGTGTGTAAGTCATTTGCTGATTAAGCATGGTTTGCTGAATGAGGGGCATAAATCCTAGGGACAATGAAAGAGATGGGCTAGTGCCAAATTATTATGAACTGCTGTTACTGATATGAATAAATGTGGCAAGCATGAGTTTGGTATGGCTCGGTATGTCTGAATTTGCTAGAGGATTTTGGGAGCAGGATTTCTTAACATTAGATAAATGATGTGGAAAATTACTGGAAGTGCTGAAACGGCCCTGGAATGGTTAATAATTACTCAATCGGCAAGTATGTTTTAACATTGAACTTTGGAATATCAGCAAGGCAACCAGCTCACAAAGTAAAGAAGACATAAAATCAAGCGATCAGTGGGCTTGGTGCAAGCTGACCTGGTCAAAATGATCACTTTGGATGGCATCACGCTAAGAGCTTAAGTGAATGATTTAAGAGACGGTAAATGTTGATTGAGCTTTGGTCTGTGTCTGTGTTTGCTTTACAATCCCTTCTAAAATATTAGAAAAAACAGTAATAAGACATCCACAGGGCATATTTCTGGGACATGTGACTCCTTTGAGAACACAAGGTGTAAATGCTAAGCAAAGTAAATGAGTTAGTTAGTTCCTGAATTCACATTTGAAAAGGTTTGAGACTGCAAGACAGAAGTCCTTGGGGTAACCTAGACTCTGCTTCGTGGGACCTTTGTGGGATTCTGGAACCAGAAGGGCTCAGGGTGACCCAGATTCTGCTTCAAGGAACTTTTGACAGACCAAGTCCCCGATAGGGGAAATGAAGAAAAGAAGTCTCCATCTAGAACTGGTGGATACACCTGCTTTGTTTGCCAGTCAGAATACTGTGTAAGGCCAACATAGGTACTGAAGGTTTATGCTTGAGGAACTGAGGGTTATAGAAAAAGAGGTGTACTGTGTAACTTTAATTGTTTCTGTGATTCTACTGTGCACTAAGCATATTGGTTTCTGAATTCTGACTGGTACCAGTAACATCCACCTAGCCATGGGCCATTAAAAATACATTTCAACAATGGGGCTTATATTTATTTCTTTTATAAAAAAAAATACCTTTGTATATATATATAGAAAGGGGAAGGATCCAGAGGAGGCACAGTGTACACATTTGTTTTTAAATTCAATAAAGGAGTCCTGGAGGGAAGAAAATGATAAAAGGAGGTTATGGGGAATATTAATGGAACCTGCTTTTACATCCCCAAAATATGGTCAATCAACTTTATGCTCATCTGCTAATGTATGATTTATATTTCCCTTTTTGATATTTAGAATTATGGTAGCAATGTCTCCATAGTTTTTTGAGAAGCAGTTTACACATTTACACTGCAATGTTTATGAGTCAATAAAAATGAAAGGGGTTTTCATCAATATTACTTTCACTTTATTTGATTGAATTACTTCAGCGGCACCTTAGAATTTTATAACTTAACATGCCGAGCAATAAAATATGATACAGCGGGTGACACTTTAACATACTTTCATTTGCAGTTGCGACTGTTGGATAAGCATCTTCTGTGTACTTTTTCAATATTTTCTGGGGGGAAATATTAAATGCAGCAAACAGAGAATGGATGATTACTCTGGCATATTATGGATGCTTGAAACATTGCTTTCTAATTATTCTGATTAGAGGAATCCTTTGCAAAGACAGGTTTATGTAAATAAATCTCATCAACACCAAACTGCTTTTGTCCTGACAAGAAATCATGAATAGAATTCTTCTTCTTAAACACTAGAAATGCCAGTGCTATTTTCAACTTTTCGCTCCATTCATTTATTCACTTTGTATACTTCTTCGGACTGAGGTCTCTTATTCTGGTCTTTATTGAAATCTGGAGGAAAGCAAGTACCTCCCTTAGGGAAAAGCCACTAACTGTAGGTTGGCCAGCAAAATGATACCATCATTTACTTTTGTATAGTGCCTTTAATTCCAAAAATACAACTAGCGCACACTTGTCACACTTGCATAGCATGTTTCTAAGATTTTAATCTTTTAATTAAAAGAGTGATTTCTTTAAAATGTCTGCACACATTTGTCCTTGTTTCCTCTACTTCTTCACACGTCACTGAAAAAATTAACAACTACTTTCATTCCAGATTCTTTACTATGGAAGTGATGATTAGGAAAAAAAGAAATTCTCTATCACTTTCCCAAGCTTAAAACAACTCCTTAATCCAAAACCAGTCCAATTTGGAAGGAAGGGGAGTGATTACTGTTGAGCTACTTAGTTTCTTAACCAATATAAATTTGCAGTTTTCAGGCAGCGCAAAGAGCTACAAAACCACCAAAGTGATACCACAGTTGGTTTTTCCCGCAATATGAACTGCTTGATACTAAAGCAAGTTTATTTTCTTTCCCAGTTTCTTCAGGCTGGGACCTCATAAATTCATAGAAGACAGATGGAAAAGATATACTAGATCATCCAGTCCCTCATTCAGCCAATGCAAAATTGTTTCCTACAATATATTTAGCAGTGCTTTGCCTAGTCTAGTTTTAAATATCCCAAGGGAATTATTCCACAGCCTAACATAGCTCGCTATCAAGAAGCTTTTTCCTGACATTTATCCTCATTTTTTTGTTTTTTTAATTTCATGCCGCTGCTCCTGTATTATGCACCCTGAATTAACATAAATAATTCCTCTCCTTCATAGTATTTAAACCTTTCCAATAGTTGTGGATTGCCATCATGTTCCCCGTTAGTTATTACTAGGGCCCTACCAAATTCACAGTCCAATTTGGTCAATTTCATGGTCACAGGATTTTAAAAATAGTAAATTTCATGAATTCAGTATTTAAAACTGAAATTTCATAATGTTGGATCTATAGGACCTGATCCAACTCTGAAGGCAGCAGCACAGAAGTAAGGGTGGCATGGTATGATATTGCCACCCTTACTTCTGTGCTGCCTTCCGAGCTGGGTGAGCAGCCAACAGCCGCTGCTCTCCAGCCAGCCAGCTCTGAAGACAGCACAGAAGTAGGGGTGGCAATACCGTGACTTCCCTACAATAACCTTGCAATCCCGCAAAATCTTTTGAATCAGAATTCCCATTTTGAGAAATGCTCTCCCATCAAATCTATATAAAATAGGGTAAAAGTACACAAAAGACCAGATCTGTCGGGGGAGACCAGATTTCATGGTCAGATTTTTAATGGCTGTGCATTTGGTAGGGCCCTAGTTATTACTTAGCAAAGCCATAGTGGACATCCTTAAAGCTTTGACCTTTTACTACTCAGGAAGATATTCTGAGTATTATCAAAGTTCCCCATTTTAGTAATAGGAATAACTACTTATACCAATAATAATGAATAGCAAAAAAAAAATAAGTAAGAGAATCATAAGAACATAAGAATGGCCATACTGGGTCAGACCAAAGGTCCATCTAGCCCAGTATCCTGTCTTCTGACAGTGGCCAACGCCAGGTGTCCCAGAAGGAATGAACAGAATAGGTAATCATGAAGTGATCCATCATCTGTTGCCCAATCATTTTAATTGACCACATTATATAAATTCACCTCATTTAATATTCCCTCATAAATCATTCCCTCAATCTTTCTTATTACTATTATTACTATTTTTTATTATTTAGCATTTTTATTCCCCTAGTGCCCACAATGTGCTGGGCATGAATCAAAAGGAATAAGAGACACAGTGCCAGCCCCAAAGATTTCCTAAACTAAAAAGACAAGTGTCGTATGAAGGAGAACAGAGGGAAAGTGACAAAAACACGTAGAAATAATATACACATAAAATATAATAATAATTGCCTACAAACCCACACAGCTTCTCTCTCTGCGGACTAATTTCTTGTAGGTGTCATGAGGGAAGTGGGAATTAAGCAAGAGTAACTTAGAAGAGTTACTTCGGATCAGAAAGGGAATCTCCAGGTATAGAGGATAGTGTGGAAGAAAATGTGTAGCTTGTTGTAGAAGTTGACAAACAGGAGATTGAGGCTCATATTATTGGCTGGAACTGAGGAGATAGAGGGCTAAGTGATAAGAGACAAGAGCATATAAGTAGGGAGTAGGCAAATTTGTGAAGGGCTCTGGAGCTAAGGGTGAGAAAAATGAACTTGATGTCATGAAAGGCAGAGGGATTTAACATCGGAGAGTGACAAGATCAGAATAATTGGCAAAGAAGATGAGCTGAATCTTTTTTATGGCACAGAAGGGATGATGTGTATGTTGGAAATGTCAAAACCCATGTAGTCGCAGTAATCAAGCCAGGAGATAGTAAGGGTTGGACAAGCTTTCTAGCTATCTGGACAGAGATAAGGACAGAATTAGAAAAGTTGTACAGGAAAAATATATTTCTGGCATTTTTCTCCTTTTTTTCTGTTTACTTCCAGTTTGTTAAGGTAATGGAGTGGGCAGAAATTAAGTCAATTTTCCAGGGGTTCTATTTCCTTCTCCCCTCTCAGGCTATAATTAAGTCCCATATAAGTTACAATCCAAAGAGCCCCATTATGTATCTCACAGAAGTCCTTTAGAGATTGATCCAATGTTCACTGAAAACAGCAGAATGGTTCCCATGAACTTCAGTGGACATTACATCAGGACCATGGAGAAGGAACTGTTATCTTTCAGTGATGTTTTGTTTTTGCATAAACAGCCTAAAAATGCAATGACCTTTTTTATGTTAATTTTTCTAATCATTTTGTATCCCTCTGTTTCCACTGGATATTAGCAACTCCTCTCAATCTAATATCATTGGTGAATTTCATTCAGATGCTGTTTACTCAATCTTTCAGACCATTAATCAAGATGTTAAAGAAGCCTGAACTTCATATGGATCCTGCATCCTCACATCTGAAATTTCCCCTCAACTTGAGATATTGCCATTCATTATGCTCTTTGTTTACAATTCTTCAGCATGGCTGTGATCCTATCCAAATGACTTAAATTTGATTTTCTAGTAAGGTTTAGTGAGACATGGTATCAAATGCCTTCCTCTAATCCACATATATTGCTATTGTTACGTTCTCTTCTATTAACTTTGTAATTCTATCTGTTTTTTTAAATTATTTATTACTAATATGCCTTTCTGTGCAAACAGTTACAAGAGGTCTGGGCCTGAATAAACAGGGGAAAGGAAACCTCTTTAGACAATTCAGACTTCCTAGGAAAATATTTGGTTTATTAAGAATGGAACAGATTATATTACAGGTACTTGTAGCCATGAGCAGGCAGCCAGTCTGGTATGTAGATGTGATTGCAATCAAGCAGCCAGATAACTATTTGTGGTTGTTTTGTGAAAATGAGTTCTTAATGAGTAGAAAGCTTGTTGGGCAGATCTCATGGGCCACCATTAGCTCATGAGGAACTTTCTCCAACACTCGGAATGATCCTAGAGATTAATAAAACCCCATCTCACTGTGATTGAGGCCCATCTTCACCTCTGGGTTATACATTTTAAGTTTATTTGAGATATTTAAAACAACATTGAAGATAACATTAGAAAATATACAGTAGGAAAGAATCTTGCATTGGTCAGTGAATGATTTAAGTTACATAATAGGTCCTTTCCACAGCAAACTTTTATGATTGTATTAAAATTTCCTGTATTACAGGCCTTTCATTAAAATTTTAAACAAAAGAAGGGAGTAAGGTAGGGTTTGAAACTATTCCCAATGACTTTGTGGGAGCATGAATCCATTCTTACTTTATTAGACACCGATGATTTTGAGCTTAAAAGTAAACACATATCCCTTATAGATATGTAAACCCTGTGGTCTGAAGCTCTAGAGAATAAGGAGTTCTCAGCCCCCATCAATTTGTGAATAGGGGAAAGTATGACAACAGAGAAAAGCTTCTTTTGCATAAGTTTTCTATACAGAATTCTATCAGTGACACTTTGGGAATCTTAGAATATCAGGGTTGGAAGGGACCTCAGGAGGTCATCTAGTCCAATCCCCTGCTCAAAGTAGGACCAATCAAATCCCCAACTAAATGATCCCAGCCAGGGCTTTGTCAAGCCTGACCTTAAAAACCTCTAAGGAAGGAGATTCCACCACCTCCGTAGGTAACCCATTCTAGTGCTTCACCACCCTCCTAATGAAAAAGTGTTTTCCAATATCCAACCTAAATCTCCCCCACTGCAACTTGAGACGGTTACTCCTTGTTCTGTCATCCATTCATCCAACCCATACCTCTTTAACTTGCTGGCAAGAATACTGTGGGAGTCTGTATCAAAAGCTTTGCTAAAGTCAAGGAATAACACGTCCACTGCTTTCCTCTCATCCACAAAGCCAGTTATCTCATCATAGAAGTCAATTAGGTTCGTCAGGCCTGACTTTCCCTTGGTGAATCCATGCTGACTGTTCCTGATCACGTACCTCTCCTTGAAGTGCTTCAGAATTGATTCCTGGAGGACCTGCTCCATGATTTTTTCCAGGGACTGAGGTGAGGTCCCAGTCCAGTCTAATCTGTTCCAGTCTAACCTATTTGCCCTGACAAATCACCATAACTGTACTGAAACTCAGAATTGGGTGGACAGTAGAACAGAACTGGAAAGAGAGGAAGGAGGGAAATGGTTCCTACCTTGTAGCAAGGAATGTATTCTGGGCAACAAGCACCTGGATTTTTCATTTTGTGGGAAAATCTACGCTTTCAAAAAAGAAAAATGCCTTTTCAACAGATGTTTTGTTTTGTTTTTGTTTTTTTTAATTTCCCACTGAACACAATTTTAAAAAAACAAATATATTGTTTTAGATCAGAATGTTTCATTGAGATAAAATCAAATGTTTCATTTCAATTTTGACTTTTTAAATTTAATATTAAATATTATACATTTAAAAAAATTGAAAGAAAAAGTTAGTTTGAAATGGAAAATCAAAATGTCTCATTCCAAAAAGATCAAAATAAAATGTATCGATCTTATCCAAATCATTTTTTCACATTTTCTTTTGTAATGAAATTTAGTCACAGTTGAGAAGTTTCCATGAAACATTTCACTTTTGACAACTTGTCATTTTATGATGGAAAAATACTTCATCAGAAAATTTCTAATCAGTTCTAATAATAAGTATGGTCTATTATTAACCATGTTTCTCTGTTTATATCCAGTTAGTGGTAATAGGCTGCATGGCCCCTTCTGTGGTAAACTCACAAGATGGATCTTAGAAGGAGGACATATCTAGGAGGTGCTCCTTGCAGAGTTTCTCCCCTACCATTGCATCACGGTACAAGGATTTAGACCACCACCACCACATCCCCAAGAACAAACCATGGGAACCACACATAAACTCAATGGATCTCTAAGATCTCCAGAAATGATTATTATTTGGGTCCCCTATCACCCTGATAGTGTGGCTTCAGAGGAGATAACTAGTATGGAGGAGGGAAAGTTAACAAGAGGTTTCATTATCTTTTCCCTGTAATCTCTGTCAGGTGCTAGGATATACATTTCCCCCACCCCTGACCCTAATACTGCCCCTAGCCCACCCACTCCTATTTAACCTGCACTGTTTGTTTTTTGTTCTGTCTAGACAGGACTTTCTAACCATGCCTGTTTAATCTTCTTCACAGCTCTGTGTGGCAGGACATCCAGATTGCCGATGGGCTGCTGATGCTACTCTGTTTGCAAGTCCTCTGGGCATCTTATCCTCTACTGAAACATAACAGGATAAGTGCCCAGATCTTCCTAGAATGCACTGTCATGAACACAATTAGGCTTAGTAGTTGTGGACACAAACATTTATGACACACAGTCTTGTGGAAAAGTTTGATCTGTGGACACAACCAAAATGTAGATTCTTGTAACCAGGTGAAATGGGAGAATCACAAACTAATTGAAAAAATACAATTTTACTTTTCATACTCAGTAAGTCTAACACTAGCACCTTTCATTTCACAACATTGTATAGACCACATCTGATTACTTACTCACCACTGACACAGCTAATTCTAGAATTAAACAGGACACTCATCATACACCAATAAGAGTACACAACAGGTATTGAGAAAGCCACCTTGCCATGCTGCCTAGATTTATCCAAATGTCTGCTCAGCATTTGTACAAGTTATCTCAGTTTGTTCTAGCTACAATCTACCCAGAAAATCCAACAATATCACATTTTAATTGTTTCTGTTAATATTTTAATTGCTAGACTAGTGAAATAAATGAAAGCTATGTTTTAAAGCATGTACACCCTGAGATGTGCAATAACCTTACTTTTTAGACCTGGATTTCAAAGGTTAATCAGATTGTAATTTTATGAATTATTAGGAAGTGCAACCTCTTTTCAAAGAGTATTTGAAAAACAACCCACCTGAAGTAGTGTAATACAAATGGGACAGAGGCAGTATGATTGCTTATAGAGATTTATACTTTTGTTCATTTGTGGTCAAGATAAAATAATGGACTATGGCCATGGATTTTTCATGGAAACTGGAAAATTGTTCTTCTGGAGCAGAATTCAGAGGAGCTCTTGTAATCATCTATCATGTCATATCATAAATAGTTTTTTCTTGTAAGTAGGATTTTGACCCCATAGACTATAACAGCTCCAAATAAGTCATTATGAACTAGGTTTTAATTTTTCTTATTTTATTATTAGTAGATTATTGATTTGACAGAACACCATATCTGTTCCAGTCCAGTCTAACCTGTTCGCCCTGACAAATAATTGTGATTTTTCCAGTCTAGCTATCAGTCTATCTGCCACTCAGGCACAGGATAATAGTTCACAGTCCACATAAAAATTTCGTTGAGAAACAATGTGTGTGCATGTGCTATAATATAATAACAGTAATAATAAAACCTGTCATCCCAACGGATCTATAAGTTCTTTTACCACAAGAACAACAACTTGATCTTTTAGAATATCCCCCTTCAGGAAGTTCAGAGTGATGTTACAATTAACAACATTTAGAAAACAATTATTCACAAAAATTTGAAGGCAAACATATATGTCTTTAACTTTCTACTGAATTCTGATGTTGACTGGGAACTCTAGATAAAAAGCAGCTGTTCACTCCACATTTGAAAGGGGTTGTTAAGAAATACTCTTAATCCTACTGTCTCAGCTTATTTTATAGATAGATACAGAAATAGGTATGTGTATATATATTTCTCTCTGTGTGCATGTATACCTGAAAATTTATGGCCATTTTTTTATATAAGATGAACAGGAAGTATTACCAAGGGTTTTGAGAAATTTCCTATGGAGGTCTATTACTATTACCTTAGTCTCTCATATCTTTTTTAAAAAAGACCCGTAACCTTTTCCGTCTCTCCATCTCAGCCCAAGAGTTTCAAGATTATTGAAACAATACATTTTGATAAAGTCAAAACAAAATATTCCAGAATATTTTGCTACACAAAAACATTCCAAGATTTTGACTTTTCATGCCAATTTGGGATGAAATGAAAATTCAGATTTTGCTGTAGGATAAATTTTTTTTGTCCAAGTCTGTAGCAGTTAGAAACCAGGTCCAGGGAGGTGGTTCAGCTATACAATGAGCAAAGATTATCTCACTGTGCTGAGGAAACAGGGAGGCTTGTCAGGTGGAAGAGTTTTGAGAAGTGCAGTGTCTCCTTGACTTCTATGAATAGGAGCTGAGCCCTGACAAGTGTCAGTGAGCAGCAACTTATTTGCAAACATAGAAGCAAAGTAGCTTTTTTGTATAATTCTTTACAAACCCCCTTTCTGGTTTGATTATAAAGACCACAGGGATTCTAAATGCTGACTTTTTCATACTGTTTTTCTTTGTGTGCTGACATGGAGCTGTGCAGTCTTTAATACAGTACTGTACATGAGAAGAGAGTAGATGAAGTTGGCTGTATTGTTCTGAACCTGAAATGTCCTGCTATTCCAACTGAGTAGGACATTTCTAGCTATACTACCAAAATATTTTGTGTGGTTTTGGTTAGCAAAAGACTTGTTTTTTGGACTTAAATGTTTTGATTTTCAGGTGACATTCAGCTGAAGTTAAATGACTACTTTTCAAATATGTTTTCTAGGAGACAACTGTCTGAAAATTGATTTAAAATATGGGGTAAAAATGGTTCTCAAGCTGAAACTACTTCAGCGAACTCTGCAAACCCCCACAATAATTTGTGATATATTATGAGGGCCCCTCATACTTAAAGGGAAATAGTTTGCTACCTAAAGCAATTTTAGGTGTTACAAACTATATGTAACTCTGAGAGGTACCATTCAAGACAATAGCACTTTGATTAAAAAGGAGGGGAAAGGCAAAGGATGGGGCGTGGAGTAAATCATCTTGCACCACTGAATTCAACTGGGAAGTTTGCCATTAACTTCAGCTGGAGCAGAATAGCACCCTGGCACTGCAGAATCACATATAATTAATTGTCTAGATCTGTAAAACCGTCCCTGGAAGCATAGTCTATCAGAAGTGGTATATATAAGATGCTGTCAGTTTTGTATACGCTCTCTGCAAGAATTCTGGTTCAGCACATGGCTACAGGAGGGCAGCATGTAGAGTATTTTGATTCCAGACCATCTCTCCTCTGAACATATACATGAAAATGAAATTCCATGGCTATATGAGTCTTTGACATGTCTCAGTAAACTGCTCCAGTATAATTCAGCTAGTCAGTAGACAGCAGTGTTTACTGTTTTCCTTCAGAGGCTTTGCTGTTCTGTCCATTCCAAATATCCGTTCTGCTTATTTTGAAAGCTTCCATCCAAAATTTTATTGCAGTAAATAGTCTGCTTCTGAAAATAATGCAGCCCAAAACCCCTGTGGCTATATATGAGTTTCTTTACATTTTTTGTCCACCTTGTTATCCTAGTCTAGTTATCCAATCCAGGACAGGCTTCTAGTTGTTAATTTATAGAACAACATATTAGGCATTATATAAGATTGTTTTCTCCTGAATCTGTAGGGTCTATAGATGATCAGGAAACAAATACATAAATATATATGTATATGTTTATGATTCATCTTCTCACCTCTCATAACATATGCCTTATTGTTAAAAGGATAAAATATATAGAGTCCAGGAATACAGTTTATTTGATCAATATATTCTGTATCACTTTTTTCTGATTTCTCCTTTATGAACAATCTCTATTCTATTGTATTCTGTCACATGAAAATCTAGAACAGTAAAATTTTAAATGTGACCATATTTAAATGAGTGGTGTAACTGTCAGATTGCTTGAAGATCTTGGGGCTTAATTCTCCTTTTCCGTCAGATTTACACAGATGTAAATATCAAAAGTTTCCATCAATGTCAAGAGCTACTCCTGATTATACTGGTGTAAGTGAGTGGAGAACTAGGACCATGATCTTCTGATGATTGTTTGGCAATGCATAGTTAAATGGGCTGGTGCTCTTAGTTACAATGTATCCCCCTATGCTTAGATATTGTGGTGATGGGCACCAATATAAGAACTTCAAAACTAATAGATCACAAAAATAATTCTAATAGTTAATATTAATTGGTACCTTATTGACCATCTCTGCAAAAAGCACATGGAGAATGAACTGCCCTCTCAGTTCTAGACATACGCTATAATTCTGTTCTCAGTTACATCAGTAACTCTGCTGATAGTATTACAGATGTTATCATCAATGTGAGATCAGAGCAGCCGCACATTTTTTTCCAAAAACAGGCTATTAGCACACTACTACAGGTAATGTGGGTAAGCTTCTGGTTCATCTATCTGTGTTGCGCTTTTTCTGTGGATAAATAGGGCATTAGTCTCCAGTGCTGTCAGTGCCAAACTTTTCACTAGTACTAATTCACTTTAAAATATTTTTTTGTAATCTAGAAACACAGACAAAAAAGCATGCAGTAGTTAGTGAAACCAATTCTTAATTAGGAAATATTAGGGGACACAATTTCAAAATAACAGAATTAAGCCTAGGCATATGCTTCCACCACAGGAGCTATCCCGGAGTTTGGGATCACAAAAGAATCATTGTTCAGCTCTAATAAAAATTATGTGAAATTTAAACTCTACTAAGTGTTGCTTCACTGTGCTGAACTCAGAGGGATGATGAATGGAAATTTTTATTTGCATGTATTGTAAAGACATTTCCATTTAATAAATCATTTTCAAAAGTTAAGGCTGTGGTTCCCAACTTTTATTTTATTTGTTTTTATTTTTTGCTGAAGCTCCCTCTTCTCCCATTTGTGATATATCCGTACATGGGTCCCCTATCTTACTATCTTTGTTGTTGCAACTAATCTGTTTATTTTTTATCTATCCTCTTTCCCACTCTCCTTTTTGCCTCTAATCTCTTGTTCCTTTTCTGTATATACCATAAGCCTAACTCCCAAATCTGGACCTTAGCGTCCAGAAATCTGGGTGCCTAGCATGAACCTCCAAGCTTAATTACCAGCTTGGATCTTACTCGCTGCCACCAGACAGGAAGTACAGCGCCTGCCTCGCTCTGGTCCCCCAAACTTTCCCTGGGGGACCCCAAGACTCAGAGGTCCTGAGTCTTACCACAAAGGGAAATAA